>NC_082738.1:20259180-20593555 GCF_030144855.1 Hypanus sabinus | reverse complement strand
AACATAACATCCCAACTCCTGTGCTCAGTCCCCTGACTGATGAAAGTCAGCATGCTAAAGGCCTTTTCACTCCTCTGTTAAGCTAAAGGAGCTATCCCACCAATCTGAACACCACAGATAAAGTTTCCCAGCTTGGATTTTAATCTATTTGAATTCGTGAAGCTTGAAAATGAAAGACATGCTTGCAAAAATGAAATAAAACCTTGCTCCATCCTGGACAACGAAACAAGTGCTTAAAGGAACCAGTGGGCGAGAGGAAGCAACCTCGAGGGGCCAAGAGGACAAGAAAAAGGGTATGGGGGCTCTGCTGGCCATGGATGCTACTTGACCCGAAAATTTCCAGCATTCTCTTTATCTAATTAAGAAAACCATGGGGTCCTGGTCTGGAATGGGAAGCCAACTGCCCCAGGAAGACAGAAGAGAGGCTGGAGTTTGTTGAACTCAATGTCAGGCCCTGGGGGAAAGGGCAGGGGGTCCTGGGACGTCTCAACCCCGACATCCCCCCTTCACCGGCTGCCCTCTTCCAAACCCCAACCCCTCACTTACCGGGTATCCCTGGCCTGGCATGGCCGAGCGGAACATGCTCTGCTGCTGGCTGGGCGGCATTCTCCCCGCCACCTGGCCCTGAACTTGTCCCTGTCCCTGACCAGGTCCTGGTCCGGCGGCCATGGCCGCCGCGCCCGGATTCATTGTCTGGAAGCCTCGAGCCGCCATCTTCCACTCATCAACCTGTTCACACCGGAAACAGACCAAGGTCTTCCGGCGCGCGCTCTCATCACAATGAACTCCTGACGCAGCAGCAACCCCGATGCGGAGTCATCACTGCCACAGGTGGCGCCACCAAAGGAGACGGAGTCTGACTCCGTCTATAGCGCCTCCCTCCACCGCCCAGGCGAAGGGCAAGTTCATTAACTCAACTACGATGAAGATGACAGCCCTGCGAGCGATCTACTCCGATGCAGAAGGAAGCCGATTGGCCCATTCCGGTTCTCAACAGAGCAATCTTATCAGTCCCTTCCCCTATATTTCTGTAACATATACTTTCTCACATATCTATGAACCACCTTCCCCCACTCCCCTCACATTTTTCCCCCACAATCAAGCCGAGCTCAGATTGGAGGGCAACGCCTCATATTCCATATGCCTCCAACCTGATGGCATGAGCATCGATTTATCTAACATCTAGTAATTTCCCCCCTTTCCCCTTCTCTCTGTTCCCATTCCTCATTCTGGTTCCCCTCTCACCCCTTCTCTTTTTCCTCACCTGCCCATCAACTCCCTTCCTTTGTCTTCTCCATTTTCTCCTTTGTCCATTGTCTTCTCCTGGCAGATTCTTTCTTCAGCTTTTCACCTATCTATTCCCAGCTTCTCACTTCACCTCTGGTCCACCACCCATGCATATTTCCCCTCACTGGGTCTCTTTCCCCCCCCCCCCCCCCTTACTTTAGTACTCTGGCTTCTGGCCCTTCCTTTCCAGTCCTGATGAAGGGTCTCAGCCTGAAATGTCAACTGCTTATTCCCCCTTCGTAGGTGCTGGCTGACTTGTTGAGTTTCTCCAGCATTTTGTGTGTGATGCATTTGTTTTGTTGTTTTACTTCTTACCTACACACTAGGGACAAATTACACAGCCAGTTAACTTACCAATTTGCACATCTTTGGGATGTTGGAGGGAACTGCAGCTCACCAGGGCAAACCCACGTGAAGTAACTGAGAATGTGCGAACTCCACACAGAGACTTAGCTCCTGACATCTGTGGGCCACGAGCCTGGAGAAATGCACGGAGACACAGACACAGCAGGGAAGTCAGTTGAAAAGAAGATTGTTGTAGTCCAAATAAATAAAATAATAAATAAACAAACAAACAAACAGGAAAATGGAACAAGTTCATGCAGTACCTATATCTACTTACCTAATAAAGCCCAACAAGACATTTACTTTCTCTAAACCAGGGGACTTTGAGAAATGGCTCAGAAGCTTTGAGATATTTAGGGTTGCAAGCAACCTCACTCTCAGGCTTCAGAAGAGCATCAAATAAGCACACTGATATACTGCATGGGTGCCAAAGCAGATGAAATCATGGGTGGATTAGGACTGACAGATGCCCAGAAAAATACAAAACAGTGCAGGACTCATCCAAAGAATATTTCACAGGAAAGTAAAATATGATATCAGAGAGGGCAAAGTTCAACTCCAGAAACCTCCAGGAGTCAGACAAAAGTGTAAATAACTTCATCACAGCATTGTATGCCCTGTCAGGCAGTGCATATGGAAATCTGAGAGATGAGCTCATTAGAGACAGGATTGGTGTCAGGCTACAAGGCACCAAATTGTCAGAGAGACCTCAGTTGCAGGCAAATCTCACACTAGGGAAAGCTATTATTATGGTCGGACAGGGTGAGAATGTTCATCAGCAACAGGCAGAACTCGGGCACGAAAACAATGCCGAGGTAAAGCTAGAAGCTGTAGAAAAGGAAGGGTACAAACAAGGTGCAGTCAGAAAGACTACAGAAAGAGGGGACAGCAGAGCTCAGCTCAAGCAAAACAGGCAAGGAAAACAAAGAGCAGGTAAAATGTCCAACTGCAGGAGATGTGGCAAGTCTCCATTCCATGTCAAAGAGCCCTGTCCAGCAAAAGAAGTGAAATACCACCAATGCAATGGAGTTGGCCTATATAAAAGCCAGTGTCACTCAAAAACATTTCTTTAGGTCAAAGAAGATTATGATTCAGATGAAGAGAGAGCTTACCTAGGGGCTCTAGATTCAAATAGACAAGGCTGGTGCACTATGGTTCAGTTGCAAAATGAGGCAGTGACGTTCAAAGTGGACACTGGGGCAGATGTCACATCCATCCCCAAATGTCTGTTCAAAAAACTGGTGAAGAAAACAGACACTACGCTAAACCCGACAAAGAAAGTGCTCATGGGGCCAGGGAAACAAGCTCGGTGTGAAAGGAATGTTCACTGCTTTAAGGATGAGAAACAGTTAAAAGATGTCTACGTTGTTTAGAATCTCTTCCCGCCACTAGTGGGACAACATGCCATCAAGAAGCTGGACCTCACTGCTAGGTTGGATTTGCTGAACAATGTTCAGTGGCAGAAGCAGTACCGGGAGTCGTTTCACAGGCCTGGGGGCACTGAAAGAGGAGTAGCTTATCCAACTGAGGCCAGGAGTGATGCCCTACTCTCTGACCACTGTGAGGCATATACCAGTCCCACTGATGAACAAAGTCAAATCTGAACTTGAGAGAATGGAGGCGTTTGACATCATAACTAGAGTGAATGGACGTATTGACTGCTGTGTGGGCATTGTTCCTGTTCCCAAAATGGATGCCACAGTGAGGATCTGTGTTGATCTAACAAAATTGAATAATGCAGTGAGGTGTGAGAAGTTTACTCTGCCCTCTGTTGAACACACATTGGATACATTGGGTGGAGCAAAGTTCTTCACCAAACTAGATGCAAATTTGGGTTCTGGCAGATTTGACAAGGATGCCATGCAAAAGTGAGTGGAGGGAAGCTGACTCCATCCTAATAGAAAATACCAATGTCTGCTTAGCTCAGGTACATGAAAGCTTCCCTGCATCACAGAGTTAACTGGTCAAAATTCACACTGAGTTGAAAAAGGACTAAATCTACAGCAAGGTCATGCAATACTGTGATCATGGATGGCTAGCTGTTCCAAAAAGATCTCACAAACTCAGACCTTACTGGCTTTAGAGAGACACACTCACCATTTTTGACTGTTTGCTGCTAAAGGGCTCCAGACTCATCATTGCTGCTTCTATGCACGCCAAGATCATCAGTCAAATCTGCCAAGGACATCAAGGCATCGACAAATATCGCCTAAGCACAAGGCAATCCGTGTGGTGGTCTGGTCTGAGCACATAGCCCGGACCATTTGTTAGGATGTGACCAATGGACTTCCGCAGCGCACTTAACACCATGCAACTCCATCTGTGGGACACAAACTCCAGCAAATGAATGTAAACCCCCATCTCATACTCCTCATCCTCTCCTTCCTCACAGACAGACATCAAACAGTGAGATATAATGGTTATATGAGCACCAACAGGCAAATGTCAACTGGAGCACCATAGGGCTTGGTTATCTCACCAGTCTTGTTCACACTACACTGACGATTGCAGAAGCTCACACCCAGGCATGCAGTACACCAGGTACTCAGATGACACAGTCATCATTGACACTAACAACTCTGGTGACTGGTGCAGTGAGGAAATCAGTACATTTGATGGATGATGCACAAACAACTATCTGGACCTGAACCCCAGTAAAGCCAGGGAAATGGGAGTGGACTTTAGAAAACAACAGTACTCCGTCCCAACCCTGGAAATAAGTGGCCAGTCAACAGAGCGTGTTGGAGAATACAAGTAGCTCGGCACGACGATAGATAACAAAATCACCTTTAACACTAATGGTGGGTCGGTACTCCCCAAGTGCCAACAACGACTATTTTCCTCAGGAAGGTGTGGAAACTTCAGGTGCAGCCATCGATTCTCCAGACATTTTATAATGCTTCATTGAATCAATATTAACCTACAACATCATGGCATGGCTCAGGGCAATGAGCACTATCAACCTCAGCCCACTCAACAGAATTGTCGGAATAAGTAGTAAAATCATTGGCCAAGAACAAGAATCACTCAGCAGCATCCATAAGAGACGGACAATAAAGAAGCCCCACAAATAGTAGAGGACATTACACATACACTTCACACACACTACACTCTCATGCCATCTGGACACTGCTACAGGCCCCTGCCCATCAGCACCAGGAGAGCCTTATCCAGTTTTGTGCCTTCCTCCCTTCCCCTCCCCAACACCCAATTTTGAATATATGGTATGCACAGCATCTTTGACAGTTATGTGTATTTGTATCTTAAATCACATGCATTAATTTTTAGTACTTATCTATTGTGAGTATTCTATATTGTGTTTAATTATATGCAGTGTGATGTTGTGTACCTTAAGTTCTGTGATGTTGTCCTTACCACTGCACAAAGTTCCTCATGGAAAATTAAAGTGAATTGAATTGAATCGAGTCTACATCGAGTCTACTCTATCAGCTTTGCACATCTGGACACTGCAATTTTCCCCCATTCTTCTTTACAAAACTGCTTAAACTCTGTCAGATTGCATGGTGATCGTGAATGAACAGCCCTTTTCAAGTCCAGCCACAAATTCTTAATTAGGTTGAAGTCTGGACTCTGACTTGGCCTCTCCAGGACATTAGATTTGTTATTTTTAAGCCATTACTGTGTAGCTTTGGCTTTATGCTTGGGGTCAATGTCTTGCTGGAAAACACATCTTCTCCCAAGTCACAGTTCTCTTGCAGACCGCACCAAGTTTTCCTCCAGGATTTCCCTGCATTCACTTTACCCTCTACCTCCACAAGCCTTCCAGGGCCTGCTGAAGTGAAGCATGGTTTTTGATGATGTGTGGTGTTTGGCTTGTGCCAAACATAGCATTTAGTCTGATGGCCAAAAAGCTCAATTTTGGTTTTATCAGACCATAGAACCTTCTTCCAGCTGACTTCAGAGTCTCCCACATGCCTTCTAGCAAGCCCTAGCTGAGATTTCATGTGAGGTTTTTTCAACAGTGGCTTTCTCTTTGACACTCTCCCATAAAGCTGTGACTGGTGAAGCACCCGGGCAACAATTGTTGTATGGAAACAATAGTGGAATTAAGAGTTGTGGGGGAAAGGCAGGTAGGTGAAGATGAGTCCATGGCCAGATCAGCCATGATCTTATTGCATGGCTGAACAGACTTGAAGGGCCAGATGGCCTACTCCTGCTCCTATTTATAGACAATAGATGGAGGAGTAGGCCATTTGGCCCTTTGAGCCAGCACTGCGATCATGGCTGATCTTCCACATTTCTTATGTTCTTATGTTCTTGGTTAAAATATCTAATACCAGAGGGCCAGAGGGCTAAATTTTTAAGGAAATATGTAGGGCAAGTTTTTTAACACAGAGTGGTGGGTGCCTGAAAAGTGCTACCAGTAGTAATAGTTCAGGCAAATGCAATAGAAATGTTCAAGAGACTTTTAGTTAGGCACATGAAAGTACAGAGAATAGAGGGATATGGCCATTGCGTCAGCAGTGGGATTAACTTAGTTGTGCATTTGATCACTAATTTAATTTGTTTGGCCTGTTCCTGTGCTGTACTGCTCTATTTTCTATCGAACTGGATCAAGAAATACATTAGAAACTGAATCAAGGAAAACCTTGTACTTCATCACCACCACCATCATTCTGCGCCATGTCACGTGATGTGGGCGATCACGGTTTTCCATGACCATGATTGTTCTTGGCAATTTTTTCTAGAGAAGTGGTTTGTCATTGCCTTCTCCTCGACTGTGTCTTTAAAAGATGGGTAACCCCAGCCATTAACAATGCTCTTCAGGGATTGTTCGCTTGGCGTCAGTGGCCACATAACCAGGAGCCCACTCAACAGACTTGTCAGAATAAGTAGTAAAATCATTGGCCAGGAACAAGAATCACTCAGCAGCATCCATAAGAGACGGACAATAAAGAAGCCCCACAAATAGTAGAGGACATTACACATACACTTCACACACACTACACTCTCATGCCATCTGGACACCGCTACAGGCCCCTGCCCATCAGCACCAGGAGAGCCTTATCCAGTTTTGTGCCTTCCTCCCTTCCCCTCCCCAACACCCAATTTTGAATCTATACGATACATAGCACCTTTGAAAGTAAAAACAGTCAGTTTTATTTTGTATATTTGTATTTTAAACCACATGCAATAGTTCTTAGTATTTTTATCTATTGTGAGTATTCTATATTGTGTTTAACTATATGCAGTGTGGTGTTGTGTACCTTAAGTTCTGTGATGTTGTCCTTACCACTGCACAAAGTTCCTCACGGAAAATAAAGTGAATTGAATTGAATTATATAAAGCAATGTGAAGCATTCAGAAATCTGCTCAAAAATTGCAGGCACAGAGTTTTTCAAGTTAAAAAGAGACAAATATTTTCTCACTGGGAATTATGGCTCATGGAATGCTGAGGTGTCCAAGCTGTCCTCCACATCTTCAGCAGCAGTTATACAGCACCTGAAAGCTGTATTTGCTCACCATGGAATACCAGAGACACTTGTGTCAGACAGCGGTCCCCAGTTCAGCTGCTCAGAATTCAAAGCCTTTGCTAGGGATTATGAGTTCAAACGCCATACAAGCAGTCCACAGTACCCATGGGCAAATGGAGAAGTGGCAAGGGCAGTGCAAACTGTTAAGAGTCTCCTACTGAAGGCAAAAGACCCCCAGAAAGCACTGCTAGCTTATTGCCTCACACCTCTTGCAACGGCTACAGTCCACCAGAACTGTCAATGAGCCGGAGACTGAGAACAAGCTTGCCCATTCTTCCTTCCCTTCTCCAACCTCACTTTGTCCAAGTGAGGACAAAGTGAGAAATTTTGAGACAACGCAGCGAGACAAAATGAAGAACGTGCATGATCTCAGACACGGAGCAAAATCTTCGTTGCCGCCCAGGAGTGGTGAAGTCGGGTTTCAGACCAGTTCACCAAAGGAACAACATGTGCCACGATCGTTCGTGATCACAAAGTGAAGTCAGGCAGAAGAGGTGTGTGCTCGTGCACCTTCAAAGTCCGCGAAAAGCAGAGAAAGGAATAGAGTGGCTTGATCGTTATGATGAGGACCACTTACCTGATGCAGACACACCTGTTCAAGAATCTCCATCCACTCCATCACTTCCAGGAATCTATACTAGATCTTGTCATTTATCTGGCCCACCACAGAAATATACTCCACCATTTCATCATGGCTCATCCATTTCTCCCTCAGCCACAATCTTGACTAATCAAGAACCTTAGGTACACCCAGTGACCTGGCCACCACAGCCACCTGTGGTAATGAATTCCACATATTCACCACCCTGTGGCTAAAGAAATTCCTCCTCAGCTCTGTTCTAAATGGACATTCCTCTATTCTGGGGCAGAGGCTGCTGGTCTTAGACTCCCCCACCACAGGAAACATCCTCTCCATATCCACTATATCCAGGCCTTTCAAAATTCAATAGGTTTCAATAAGATTCCCCCTCATTGTTCTAAATTCCAGTGAGTACAGGCCCAGGGCCATCAAATGCTCATTGTACAATAAGCCTTTCATTCCCAGAATCATTCTTGTGAACCTCCTCTGAATCCTCTCCAATGTCAGCACACCCTTTCTTAGATAAGGGGCCCAAAACTGCTCACAATACAAAAAGTGAGGCCTCACCAGTGCTTTATAAAGCCTCAACATCACATCATGTGAAGAAGAGCTATGAAAGCTTTAGGACTCATGAGTAGCCAATCTGGTGATGAAAGATTAACCTGATTGAGGTTTTCAAAGTCAAAGTTGAGTTTATTATCAGAAGCATAATTGCGATGAAAACCTGATTCTCAGCAGCATCATAGGCACATCAGTGACATGGCACTCACAAGAAAAACTCAAGTTATACACACTTTTTTCAAGAAGGAACACAATTAAAACAAAAAAAAAATGAAGTCCATTTTAACGCAGTGTGATCAAACTTCAATCAATAGATGGATACTTTACTGATCCCAAGGGAAATTACAGTGTCACAGTAGCATTACAAGTGCACAGATATACAAACATTAGAAAAGAAGTAAGAAAAAATAAAAGTAAGATAAGATAGTAAGAGTAAGATAGTTACTTAAGAGTAAGATAGTTCAATATTTCCATTTAATATCAGAGAATATATACAATATACATCCTGAAGTTCTTGTTCTTTGCTGACATCCACAAAAACAGAGGAGTGCCCCAAAGAATGAGTGACAATAAAAGCATTAGAACCACAAAGCCCCCTCATTCCCCCCTCCCACGCACAAGTAAAATAGCGGTAATAGTGTTGCCTTACAAAGGTGGTGATTAGAGTTGTGTTGATTGGTTCAAGAACCTGATAGTTGAAGAGAAGTAGCTGTCCATGAACCTGGTGGTGTGGGACCTCAGGCTTCTGTACCTCCTGCCTGATGAGAAGATGGCCTGACCCGGATGGTGGGGATCTTTGATGATGGATGTTGCCTTTCTGAGACAGTGCCTCTTGTAGATGCTACTGATGGTCGGCAACGATGTGTTAGGCTGAGTCCTCACTCTCTGGAGCTTCTTCCGATTCCCGTGCCTGGCCATGATGCAAACAGAAAGAAATGTGCTCTACAACAAGGAAGGAGTACCAGCTTCTTTACTTTTTTAGAAGGTCAAGGAGGTTCAATTTGTCACCAAACACACCAATCTACAGATGTACTGTTGAAAAGATACTAGAGCACAGAAACAGGCCATTTGGTCCATCTAGTTGATGCTGACCAGTCTTCTGCATAGTCTCATGTACCTGCACCTGGACCATAGCCCTCTATACCCCTCTCATCCATGTACTTATCCAAACTTCTCTTCTAAAGTGACTCTGATTTTGAAATGTTACAATTGAACCTGCATCCTCACTACTTCCGCTGGCAGCTCATTCCACCCTCACACCAACCTCTGAATGTAGAAGCTCCCCCTCAGATTCCCTTTAAATAATTTACTTTTCACTATAAACCTACGACATGTAGTTCTAATCTCAACCAACCTGAGGGGGGAAGCCTGCATTCATGACCCTATCTATACCCCTCATAATTTGGTAACTCTCTATTTGATCTCCCCCATTCTCTTGTGCTCCAGGGAATAAAGTTCTAACCTATTCAACTTTTCCCTACATCTCAGATTCTCAAGTCCTGGCAACATCCTTGTAAAATTTCTCTGTTCTCTTTCAAGCTTATTGACATTTTTCCTGTAGGTCGGTGACTGGGACTGCACACAATACTCCAAATTAGGCCTCACTAATGTCTTATAGAACTTCAACAGAACATCCCAACTCCTGTACTCAATGTGCCAAAAGCTCTCTTCATGTGACACCGCTTTCAAGGAATTATGGATCTGTATTCCCTCTGTTCTACCTCGCTCCTCAGCACCCTGCCACTCACCGTGCAAGTCCCACCCCCGTTGGTCCTTCCAAAGTGCTGCACTTCACATAAGTCTGCATTAAGTTCATCTGCTATTTTTTCATCCTATTTTTCAACTGATCCAGATCTTGCTGCAACTTTGATAGTCTTCCTTGCTGTCCATTACGCGCCCAATCCTGGCATCCCTATCTGTGTGCTGGGCCAAGGACAGGTCAAAGGTCAAAGTTCAAAGTACATTTATTATCAAAGTAACTCTATATTATACAACCTTGAGGTTCTTCTCCTCACAGGCAGCCACAAAACAAGGAACCCCCAAAAGAACCCATCAAAAAAAGGACCAAACACCCAATGCGCAGAGAGAGAGAGAGAAAAAATCATGCAAACAATAAAAGTAACCAAATGGCATTCAGAACTAATGTTTTACAAGAGACTCAAAGCCAGGCATCACTGCAACTGAAGTAGGCCACAGCCTCAGCCCATCACAAAGCTGGGTAAACATTATGAGATGACAGATGTAAAGCCAGGCATCACTGCAGCCGGGCAGGCCACAGCCCCAGTTCAGCGCAGAGCCGAGTAAGCGCCACGGAGCAGAGAGCAGAACTGGCCCGAACGGCCTCTGGTCCCGACACCCTGACCCTTCAATCTAGCCCAGCATCCAAATTGTCCAAACATTGGGTTGTTTCTGCCTCTCGGACCTGCGCCCCGTCACTCCAACACGCTCTGGGATTGGACCCCACTGCCATGATACACAGCCTTTGCATTTTGGCCCGGCACTTAAATTGATCAGACATTGAGACATTCCTCACTCTCAGGGATGTCACAACTCTGCCTCGACGCCCCTCTGCCTTCACTTGCCTTGATCATTTCTCGTCTGTGCCTCCACCACTGCTTCATTGTTATTAAACCAGAGGCCCAATACATTAAAGGTATAAATTGGGAGCAGTCCAGAGAAGGTTTACTGAACTAATACCCAGCATGAGCAGGTTATCTATGAGGAAAGGTTGAACAGGCAAGGTTTGAAACATATAAGATTCTGAGAGGTTTGACTGAAACATACAGTATAAGATTCTGAAAGATCTTAACAATGTGGGGAGATCGCTTCCTCTTGTGGGGAACTCCAGAACGAGGAGTTCCTGTTTAAGGATGGCATGGTAGCGTAGTGACCCAGGTTCAATTCCCACAGCTGTCTGGAAAGAGCTTATACGGTCTCCCCATTAATGTGTAGGTTTCTTCTGGGTGCTCCGATTTTATCACTTATTCTGGAAACATACGAATTAGTAGATTAATTCATGAGTGTATACATGAGTGTAATTGTGTGGTGTGAGTTCGTTGGGCCGGAAGAACCTATATCTCTAAATAAATGAAATAAAAATAAGGGACGCCCAGTTAATCCAAATGTGAGGCGATTTTTTTTTCACTTAGACAGGGGTGTGAATCTTTGGAACTCTCTTCCTCATGAGGCAGTGGGATATTTTTAAGGCTAAGAGAGTTAAGTTCTTGATAGACAAGGGGAGAGAGGTTACAGGGTAGTGGGAAGATGAGAATAGAGTTGTAATCAGATTGGATGTATTGAAAAGAGGAGCAGGCTTGAGGGATCAACTGCTCCCATATTAAATATTGGTCTTGCATCCACATAGCCTGTCCTTGCATCCTGTCTAATATTTACTCCTCAATGAATATTGCTGAGGAACAGCTTGACGTCTGTGAAGCTTAACTGCTCTGAAAATGTCTGGTGTATTTCCTATGATAGAATGCAACATTCAGAAGGCTGTTCTTACCGCCTGCTGCCAGGTGAGGGAACTCTTTTATTAATGTGGCCTCAAAGGTACAGTATGCTAAACTCCAAAAAGTTAACTCCAGCAGATGCTGTCAATCTCAAAGTTAAAAGTAAATTTATTATCAAAGTAGAAACATGTCACCATATACTATCCTGAGATTCATTTTCTTGTGGGCAATCATGGTAGATACAAGATACACAATAAAATCAATGAAAGATGGCATCCAAACTGATGGACAACCAATGCACTAAAAACAACAAACTGTGCAAATACAAAAGGAAAGGCAGAAAAATAATAATACTAATAATAATAAATAAGCAACAAATATTGAGAACATGAGATGAAGAGTCCATGGGTTGTGGGAACAATTCAGTGTTGGGGTGAGAGGAGTTATCCATTCTGGTTCAGGAGCCTGAAGTTTCAGGGGTAATAACTGTTCCTGAACCTGCTGGTGTGAGTCCTGAGGCTCCTGTACCTTCTTCCTGATGGCAGCAGTGAAAAGAGAACATGGCTTGGGTGGTGGGGGTCTTGAAGATGGATGCTGCTTTCCTGTGTACATGTCCTAGGATCTCTAAAAGCTGTTGTACAGGGAGACAAAGTGATGAAGAAAGCACACAGGCCATTTGGCTTCATTAGCTGGGGCACAGAATATAAGAGCATGGAGGTTATGGTACAATTTGGGGCACCATGGTAGCGTGGCAGTTAGGGCAATGCTATTACAACTCAGGGTGTCGCTGTTCAGAGTTCAATTCTGATGCCATTTGTATGGAGTTTGTACGTCCTCCCCATGAATGCGTGGGTTTCCTCCGGGTGCTCTGGTTCCCTCCCATAGTCCAAAGATGTAGATTAATTGGTCATTGTAAATTGTCCTGTGATTGGTCTTGGGTTTAATAGATGGGTTGCTAGGCAGTGCAGTTCAGTAGGCCGGGAGGGCCTGTTCTGCACTGTTATTGCTAAATTAAAATAAAATAAAATAAAAACTTTATAAAACTTTGCAATACGGGTGACCCCCTCCCCCTCAGGGCAGTGTGCTTAGTCCATTGCTGTACCCTCTGATCACACGTGACTGCACGGCCAAAAATGCGAGAAATCACATTGTCAAGATTGCCGATGACACGACAGTGGTGGGGGCTCATCACCAACGATGACGATGCAGCCTACAGAGAGGAGGTGGAATACTTCGAGGCCTGGTGCCAGGCAGATAACCTCTTTCTCAATGTCAACAAGACAAAGGAGATGGTTATTGGTTTCGGGAGAGCTCGCACCATTCACACCCCTCCTCCCTTACATCGGTGGCACAGCAGCGGAAACTGCAAGCAGTTTCAAACTCCTGGGAGTGTACATAACTCTTACAACTTCTCATGGTCCCAGCACACATTTTATGCAATCAGGAAAGCCTCGACTTTCTGAAGACGCTAAAGAGATCAGGACTATGCACATCTATATTCATGTCATTCTACAGATATACAGTAGAGAGCATCATGACAAGCTGCGTCACTGCTGGGCATGGAAACTAGACTGCGGTAGGCAGGAAGGCTTTGCAATGGGTCCTCAGTACTGCATCACCAGCACATCACTGGCACCAGCCTACCTGCCAACAAGAACATATACTGTATACAGAAAGGTGATGGTAAAAGGCCAGTGACATTATGAAGGACCCCACCCACCCTGCTCATGGACTGCTTGTCCCACTGGCATCAGGGAGGAAGCTACAGAGAACCCATTCCAGGACTACCAGACTCAAAAGCAGTTACTTTCCCCAAACAGTAAGGCTGATCAACACCCCACCGCAACTACTTTATCATTTCTTGTCAGTCACTTTATAAACAGACATTCCTGCGCCTAGCGTCACTTTAAGGGCATAAAATCAATAACAAAGACGAGAAGGTCCGCAGATGCTGGACATCCAGGGCAACACACACAAAATACTGCAGGAACTTAGCAGGTCAGGTAGCATCCATGGAAATTAACAGATAGTTGACATTTTGGGCCAAAACTCTTCTTCAGGACTGAGAAGGAAGAGGGAAGATGCCAGAGTAAAAAAGTAGGGGAGGGGAAAGAGGCTAACTGGAAGGTGACAGATGAAGCCAGCTGGGTGGGAAAGGTGAAGGACTGGAGGAGAGGGAATCTGAAGGGAAAGAGGCAGATGATAGGGTCTTTTAAGAGACTCCTGGATGGCTACATGGAACAGAATAGAGGGCTATGGGTAAAGCCTAGGTAGTTCTAAGGTAGGGACGTGTTTGGACATGACAACTTTGTGGGCTGAAAGGCCTGTATTGTGCTGTATGTTTTCTATGTTTCTATGAATTTCCATGCCCAGGTAGGAAGGGATCAGGGTTGAGTAAGAATATATCTGAATATTTAGGAGATGGAGGGGAAGGATGAGTAGTGAGATTGGCTCCTGGTTGCCAGGCGAGGGGTAAGGGAAAGAATTCATTGGGTTGTTGGTGGAGGGGTGTTATGGCCAACTACTCCTGTCTTCTCCAGCTCACAAGTCCAAAGCTTTCCCACCCCCGCCCATTACTTAGCCAAAGTCAACGTCAAGTTTATTGTCACATGCACAAGTGGCACAGGTACAATGAAAAGCTTACCTCACAGACACAGAGCATCAAATCCACAAAATTCACAAGAAAACCATCAATTCAACATAAATTATACACAATTTTTACAAGAAAGAACACAATCATAACAAAAAAAAAACGAAGTCCATTGTAGTGCCAAGTAGTCATAGCTTTGCTATACGTAGGTAGTGATCCAGGTTGTGTGGGTTGGTTCCAGAAGCAAATGGTTAAAGGAAAGTAGCTGTTCTTGAACCTGGTGATATGGGACTTCAGGCCTCTGTACCTTCTGCCCGATGAGGGAGTGAGGCAGGACAGGGCGCATGGTGGAGGGTGGGTGGGTGCAGCTTTTCAGGAGGCCATGCGAAGGTGAGGCCTAGTGGTGATTGCGGGAGCAGTACAGCACCCTGCATTGCCCCAAGGAAAGCCTCCTGTTCCTAAAGTGGGAAACTCACATCTTAATGCAGTCGTAGAAGATCACGTTGCTGTTGTACAAGATGTTGAGGAAACTGCATTTGGAGTACTGTGTTCAGTTTTGGTTGCCCATCATAGGAATTATGAAATATAAACTGGAAAGGATGCAGTGAAGACTTACAAGGATGCTGCCAGGGACTGGGCTTTAGGGAGATGTTGGGCAGCCAGGATTTTATCCCTCAGAGCTCGGAAGACTGAGGAGTGACTGTTTCGAGGTATATGAAATCACAATGGGTACAAGAAGGGTGAATGCACACAGTCTTTTCCCAGGACTAGAAGGCACAGGTTTAAGGTGAAATAGGAAATGATTAATGGGAATCTGACGGGTAACTTCTTCACACAGAGGGTTGCCCTGTCCCAGAGCAGGTATAATAACAACATTTAACTTGCACTTGGGTAAATACATAAATCAAAAAGGTTTGGAGTGAAATGGGCCAAACGTGAGCAAATGGGACTTGCATCATGGGCACCGTGGTGAGGAAGGACACGTTGGGCCGAAGGGCTTGTTTCTATGTTGTATGACCTGATGACAATGAGTCCGTGTAGTCTCCACCACCGGGACCTTCACTCATGGCCCACATGAGACCTCAGGTGAATGAGGCCGAGCTGGCCTGGCAGGCGACGTGTTGGGAGAACTGCCAGTGTGGGGTGCAGAATGTTTCACACCCCAGGGAAACTCTCTCCCAAAAATTCCCGTCTGGACAAGAGTTAAATAAATTGGTGGCACCAACGTCAAGTCAGTTCTCTCTCCCTCCCATCTGAACTGGTGACATCACATCCAACCATTGTTTAACAACTAAAGATGATTTTGCCTCTATAAAACAGTATCCGAGCCCCTTTGTTGAAGATTGATCGTTGAAGGGCTCAGAACTGCCCTCAGTTTCTGCTGCTACTTTCTGAACAATGATAATTGATGTGTCTCTCCAATGGCAATGTAAAGTTGTTTTTTACACAATCAATACATTGAGAGAGATTTCATTTTAAAAGCTTCTTTGTACTTAAAAGGCAGTTAAAGCTATAAATGGGACACCTCAAGTCACAATGCTGTGTCACTGAGACTGGATACTTAACCTTCAAGCGAATTGCGTTTGATGCAGATGAAGTGATGCAGATTTTGCCCTTTAAGAAAGCACGACTGCCAGTCACCTTCATTTGAGTTTTGATTTAAGCTCCAGCAATCTCAAACGTACAATTACCAGTAATTGTTTCTGTCAAGCATACAATATACACCAGATCTTAGAGGTCGCCTCATCACTCGGAGCCCTTTGAAAATAAAACTCTAAAAAGGAATTATCTTCGATATTAACACCCATGCCCCATTTGTGTTAATTTGCAAATGTGGTTGTTTTAAATGCAAGTGCACAATGAGATCAGTGGAAGGTGTAGCTTGTCCAACCACTGCCTCCCAACTTCAGAGACCGGGGTTGATCCGACCTCTGGTGCTGTCAGTGTGGAGTTTGCATGTTCTCTCTGTGACTGTGCGGGTTTTCCTGAGGTGCTCTGGCTTCCTCCCACTTTGGTGGGTTAGCTGGCCGCTGTAATTGCCCCTGGTGTGTGGGTGGGTGGTAGAATGTGGCGGGAGTCGATGGGAGTGTGGGGAGAATAAAATGGGATCACTGTAAATGGGTGGCTGACAGTCAGCATGGGCTCGATGGGCCAAATGGCGTGTTTCTGTGTTGTATCACATTATGACTGAATGTATTTTCTTGAATCTCTCAATCAGATTTCTCCTCTGACCTTTCTACGCACACATATCTTTCGCTACTAGCGCACAAAGGAATTTAAACTGCGCACAGAAGGTTGTCACCCAATACCTCATTGGCATGTTAAGTATATTTCATGATCACACATAATCACATTTCCTTTTCCGGTTTCTGATGTGGAGGCTGTTGACAACGTGGAGTTGGCAATGATTTGTCTGCAGATTTTAGAACTGGCTTATTTATACAGTTTTTATTGAAGGAATTATTGATTTACTATGTTGAATTCCAAAAAAAATAAAGAGCATGAAGCACAAAAGAACTGCTAGTTAATAAAGCAGAATGGCTTAATGAAACAGTAGGAAATGCTACACCAAAAAGTCATGAGGTCAGGAGCGTGCAGCTATGAGAAATACACTACAGAAACTGGTGTTATAAGCGTGTAATCTCGCGATTATAAAGAGTGGGTAAATGCTGAAGACAGGAGGGAGAAAAAACGACTATGCAACTTAAATATGTTCATTATCTTGTTTAACTTTATGTCTCTTGTGTAATTAAGCTTCAAAATCTGTGCTGCATGCAATGATTTCCAAATAAAAGACCTATCTGGATATTTTGTCAACGAGCTTTGTAATTTTATATGTTTTGTTTGACCATTTCTTCAAACAACTTTAATAACATGTGAAAAGATTTATATTATTACATGCTGTCGTATAGTACATGAGAAGTAAGACTCACTGAAGTGTATTATTTTATTTGTTTTAAACAATGAACACCAAACTGGAGTGATAGTTTATTATCCTTAGAATAGCTTCAGGTTTGCTTCCACTTACATATCCAGTGCGCACATGTTGTCACTGGGCAAAAAATTGCACAGCACAAGATTTTTAGAAACATAGAAAATCTATAGCACAATACAGGCCCTTCAGCCCACAGTGCTGTGCCAAACATGTATTTACTTTAGAAATTGCTTAGTGTTACCCATAGCCCTCTATTTTTCTAGGCTCCATGTACCTATCCAGGAGTCTCTTAAAATACCCTATTGTATTCACCTCCACCACCATCGTTGGCAGCCCATTCCACGCACTCACCACTCTCTGCGTAGAAAACTTACCCCTGACATCTCCTCTGGACCTACTCCCCAGCACTTTAAACCTGTGCCCACTCGTGTTAGCCATTTTAGCCCTGGGAAAAAGCCTCTGACTATTAAAAGGATCAAAGCCTCTCATCATCTTATACACCTTTATCAAGTCACCTCTCATCCTCCGCCACTCCAAAGAGAAAAGGCCGAGTTCACTCAACTTATTCTCATAGGGCATGCACCCCAATCCAAGCAATATCCTTGTAAATCTCCTCTGCACCCTTTCTATGGTTTCCACATCCTTCCTGTAGTGAGGTGACCAGAACTGAGCACAGTACTCCCAGTGGAGTCTGACCAGGGTCCTATAAAGTTGTAACATTACCTCTCGCCTCTTAAACTCAATCCCACGGTTGATGAAGGCCAATGCACCGTACACTGTACGCCTTCTTTTTTTTTAAAAACTTTTTTTATTGCATTTTTAAATGGTTACAAAGTATGAAAAAAACAATGTATATAACCCTTACCCCCTCCCCTTAACCCCTCCCCCCTAACTGCCCTATAGAAAAAAAGAAAGAAAGAAAGAAAGAATGCCTGGTTGTTGGAAGATCTCCACATGCTCCATGGAATTCGTAACAACTTTAATATGTATATTTATTTCTTTCCCCTAATAACCAATTGTTTCATCTTCAGAGCATCTATATATTTAATCCTGTCTTTTGTAAATAAGGGCTCCAAATTTTCAGAAATGTTTCATATTTATCTCTTAAATTATAAGTAATTTTTTCTAATGGAATACAACCATAGATTTCTTTCTTCCAAGAATCTATACTTAAATGTGTATCCGATTTCCAAGTAACTGCAATAGCTTTTTTGGCTACTGCCAGTGCAATTTTTATAAATTCTTTCTGATACTTATTTAGTTTGAGTTTCGGTTTTATCCACTGTACGCCTTCATAACCACAGAGTCAACCTACGCAGCAGCTTTGAGTGTCCTATGGACTTGGACCCAAAAATCCCTCTGATCCTCCACACTGCCAAGAGTCTTACCATTAATACTATATTCTGCCATCATATTTGACCTACCAAAATGAACTACCTCACACTTATCTGGGTTGAACTCCATCTGCCACTTCTCAGCCCAGTTTTGCATCCTATCAATGTCCCATTGTAACATTTGACAGCCCTCCACACTATCCACAGTATCCCCAACCTTTGTGTCATCAACAAATTTACTAACCCACCCCCCACTTCCTCATCCAGGTCATTTATAAAAATCACGAAGAAAAGGGGTCCCAGATATGGTAAACTATGTATACCTGTCTGGACACGCCCCTCTGCTGATTGCTCCTGTGGCTCCTCCCACAGGACGCTGTATAAAGGCGATTGGGGCACTGCTCCTCCCTCAGTCTCTGAGATGTTGTGCTCCCTTTTGCTGCTAATAAAAGCCTATCATTCACTTCCAGTCTCCGAGAGTTATTGATGGTGCATCACCAGAATAGATCCCTGAGGCACACCACCGGTCACCGACCTCCATGCAGAATATGACCTGTCTACAACCACTCTTTGCCTTCTGTGAGCAAGCCAGTTCTGGATCCACAAAGCATGGGGTACCTTATCAAAAGGCTTGCTACAATCCATATACACTACATCTACTGCTCTACCTTCATCAATGTGCTTAGTCACATCCTCAAAAAATTCAATCAGGTTCATAAGGCACAACCTGACCTTTACAAAGCCATGCTGACTATTCCTAATCATATTATGCCTCTCCAAATGTTCATCAATCTTGCCTCTCAGGATCTTTTCCATCAATTTACCAATCACTGAAGTAAGACTCACTGGTTTATAATTTCCTGGGCTATCTCTACTCCCTTTCTTGAATAAAGAAACAACATTTGCAACCCTCCAATCCTCTGGAACCTCTCCTGTCTCATTTGATGATGCAAAGATCAGTGCCAGAGGCTCAGCAATCTCCTCCCTCGCCTCCCAGAGTAGCCTGGGGTACATCTCTTCTGGTCCTGGAGACTTATCCAACTTGATGCTTTCCAAAAGCTCCAGCACATCCTCTTCCTTAATATCTACATGCTCAAGCTTTTCAGTCTGCTGCAAGTCATCACTAGATTCACCAAGATCCTTTTTCGTAGTGAATACTGAATTAAAGTATTCATTAAGTACCTCTGCTATCTCCTCTAGTTCCATACACACTTTCCCACTGTCAAACTTGATTGGTCCTATTCTCTCACGTCTTATCCTCTTGCTCTTCATATACTTCTAGTTTTGTGCACACTGGTCATCACAAATCAGAGGGAACATTGCCTTTCACAGCTTTCTTAAGATGGTGATGGGATTCTCCCATTCCCTAAAACCCTCCATTCTCCAACAATGTCGAAATACTTGAAACATAAAAACGTTTCATTTGACACATCATAGTTGGTGGGTTCATCAGCCACTGTAAATTGCCCTAGTGTGTGGGTGAGGGGTGGAATCCTGGGAGGGATGATGGGATTGTGGGGTCAATAGGTTTCAGGGAAGTGTTGGAGGGGATGAGGGTTGATGGGATTGCTGTATGAGCCGGAATTTACTTTAAGGACTAAATGTCCTCCTTCTACATCATAAGGAAATCTGAAAGTAGACAGGAACTTGGCAAATGTACCTCAAACAGTATTAACACTTCTACAGTAGTCAATGGACAAGTTGAGCTCTTTCCATTCTGACCTCAAAGCTGGTCTTGAACCAACGACCACCTGCCTCAGAAGAAAGAGTGCAACCACCCGGGTTTATCTCCAGACTGAAGATTCCCAGCAGGAACAGAAATATTTCACCGCTGCATACTTGAGGAGGACTGCCAAAACAGTTGATTTCACCAGCAGCACTGTGAAGCATTTATAGGCATAAGGCACCTTTAGCAAAACAAGTTTCCTCTTGAACCATACCTGATGGCAGAATGCACAAGGATGTGTTGAAGCAACAGGTTGTAAGGAGACTCTCAAAGGAATAAAGCAAAAAGAGAGGGTGCTGTAGGTCTCAGACAAGACCATAAGACACAAGAGCAAAATTAGGCCATTAAGCCCCTCAAGTCTGCTTCGCCATTTAATCATGACTGTCTTATTTTCCCTCATAACCCCATTCTCCTGCCTTCTCCCTGTAACCTTTACTTATTAATCAAGAGCCTATCAACCTACACTTTAAATATACCCAATGACGTAGGCTCCACAGCTCTCTGTAGCAATCAATTCCACAGATTCACCACCCTCTGGCTAAAGAGATTCCCTCTCATCTCTGTTCTAAATGTACGTCCCTCTATTCTGAGGCTGTGTTCCTTGGGCCCTGAACTCTCCCATAATTGGAAATATCCTCTGCACATTCACTTTATCTAGGCCTTTCTTTCATAGAGATCACCTGCCCCCACCCACCTTCGAAACTTTGGTGTGTACAGGCCCAGAGTCATCAAGGTTCCTCATACATTAACCCTTTCATTCCCTGGATCATTCTCGTGAACCTCCTCTGGACCCTCTCCAATGTTGGAACATCTTTTCTTAAATAAGGGGCCCAAAGCTGTTCAAAATACTCCAAGTGCAGTCTGACTAAAGCCTTATAAAGCTTCAGCATTACACTCTTGCTTTTTGAGAGGCAGTCCTCTCAAAATGAATGCTAACATTGGATTTGTCTCCTGTCCAACCAAACCAATGTGCAAGCTAACCTATAGGGAACCCTGTACAAGGACTCCCAAGTTTGTATCTCTGAGTTCTGAATTTTCTCCCCATTTAGAAAATAGTCTCCACCTTTATTCCTTTTACCAAAGTGCATGACCATACACTTCCCTGTGCTGTATTCCATCTGCCACTTCTTTTCCCAATCTTCTAATCTGTCCAAGATTTTCTGCAGACTCGCTGCTTCCTCAACACTACCTGCCCCTCCAACTATCTTTGTATTGTCCGTAAACTTGACCACAAAGCCATTGATTCCATCATCCACTGTAGCGGACTAAAAACTGACCCCTATGCAACAACACTAGTCACTAGCAATCAACCAATAAAGGCCTCCTTTATTTGAGTGATCAAGAGGGCAGGAGCACCAAGGGTCAGCATGGACGTGATGGGCCGAACAGCTCCCCACGACTCTGCAACTGCAGTACCAGAGAATGAGGAAAAAGTTGTTCTTCCTTGTCTTCTTAATTTACCAAAACATAAAATGATAAAATGCTGGATCATAAACCCCATACAGTTATATTAGATAATCATCATCATTCTGTTCTGTGTCGAATGACGGAGATGATTATGGTCTCATCACCATGATTGTTCTTGGCACTTTTTATACAGAAATGGTTTGCCATTGCCTTCCTCTGGGCAGTGTCTTTATAAGACGAGTGACCCAGCCATTATCAATACTCTTCAGAGATTGCCTGCCTGCTGTCAGTAATTGTATAACCAGGACTTGTGACATGTACTACCTGCTCTCAAGGCTTCATGTGACCCTGATCGATGGGGGTGGTGGTGGTGGGAAGCAGGAGCTACACCTTACCCAAGGGTGACCTGCAGACTCGCTCCTTTGGTAGAGATGCATCTCCACCCAGCCACCCTTATATATTATCATAGTGAAATTCAGGTCAAATTTCTACAGATGAGTACTCAATATGAACAGGGAGAGATATTAAAATTAAAATGATTTCCACATTGGTAATGAATACTAATTTATAAGGGCTTTAATATAAAATCATCTGGCCTTTGTTTAACTTGCTTCCCTCTTCCCTGTTGGTTGTGTGTCCAACACCGTGTCTCTTTGTTCTTCTGCACTCTTTGTATAATTTTATTTTATTTTTGGTTTTAACCAATAAACAAGCTAAGAAAACATAAAACCCTCAAATGCTTCTTGGAAACAATTTTTTTCACTTTTATTTGTCGATAAAACTCTATGACAGCAATAAATGTCAAGCCTGCAGAATTTACACTCTCGCTTATTGTGCTTGAAGAATGTTGCTTTCACAATGCTTGTGTAGTTTCCTTTTGTGAATGCACAAGCCATAGAGTCATGAGTCTTACAGCAAGGCAACAGGCCTTTTGGCCCAACTCATCCATGCTGACAGTGTTGTCTGGCAAGCTGGTCTCATTTGCCCGCATTTGGCCTATAACACTCCAAACCTCTCTGGTCTATGTACTTACCTAAGTAGCTAGTGTGCTCACCTCAGCCACTATTTCTGGCAGCTCATTCTGAATACACACCACCCACTGCATGAAGAAGCTGCCCACCTGATGTCCCCTTTAAATCTTTCACCTCTGATGTTAAACCTATGCCATCATATTTTTAGATGCCCCCCTTCCCTGGAAAAAAAGACTTTGTGTTTTCATCTCATCTATGCCCCGCATGATCTTGTATACCTCCGTAAGTCACCCTTCAATCTCATATGTTTCAGGGAATGAAGTCCCAGTTTACACAACCTCTCCTTGTAACTCAAGACCACACATTGAAATAACTTCTTCACCTCACTGACTCCCAACACTGATGCACCTCAGGGATATGTGCTTAACCAACTGTTCTACTCTTTCTATAGCTATGACTATGTGGTTAGACACAGCTCAAATACCATCCATAAATTTGCTGACGATATAACCATTGTTGCCAAAATCTCAGATGGTGATGAGAGGGTGTACAGGAGCGAGATATATCATCTAGTCAACTGGTGTCACAGCAACAACCTTGCACTCAATGTCAGTAAGACCAAAGAGCTGATTGAGGATTTAAGAAAGGGGAAGACAAGGGCGCACACACCAAACCTCATTGAGGGATCAGAAGTGGAAAGAATGAGCAATTTCAAACTTCTGGGTGTCAATATTTCTGAGGATCTAACCTGGACCCAACATATCGATGCAGTTCCAAAGAAGACACGGCAGCAGCTGTATTCCATTAGGAGTTTGAGAAGATTTGGTATGTCACCTAAAACACTTGTAAATTTCTATAGATTTACCTTGGTGAGCATTCTAACTGGCTGCATCATCTTCTGGTAGTGAGGGGGCTACTCCACAGGATGGAAGTAAACTGCAGAGAGTTGTAAACTTAGTCAACTCCATCATAGGCTCTCATCTCCATAGTATGCAAGATATCTTCAGGGAGTAATGCCTCAAAAAGACGGTGTCCATCATTAAGGACCCCCATCACCCAAGAAATCAAGAAATGCCCTCTTCTCATTGCTGGAATCAGGAAGGAGGTAAAGAAGCCTGAAGGCAAAATGATTCAAGAACGGTGAGGGAGAGGGGGGGGGGGGAGAGAGAGAGAGGGAGAGGGAGAGGGAGAGGGAGAGGGAGAGGGAGAGGGAGAGAGAGAGAGAGAGAGAGAGAGTGTATGTGTGGATACAGTGATCTACTGTGTGTGTGGACTCGGTGATCTCCTGTGTGTATGGACATGGTGATCCCCTATGTGCATGACCGTGGTGATCTCCTGTGTATATGCAGATGGTGATCTCCTTTGTGAGTGACCATGATGATCTCCTATGTGTGGGAACACAGTGATCCCCTGTGTGTGTGTGTGTGTGTGTGTGTGGCCATTGTGATCTCCTGTGTGAGTGGACATGGTGATCTCCTGTCTGCATTACCATGATCTCCTGTGTGTGTGGGAACAGAATGATCCCGTGTGTGTGTGTGTGTGTGTGTGTGTGTGGCCATTGTGATCTCCTGTGTGAGTGGACATGGTGATCTCCTGTCTGCATTACCATGATCTCCTGTGTGTGTGGGAACAGAATGATACCGTGTGTGTGTGTGTGTGTGGCCGTTGTGATCTCCTGTGTGAGTGGACATGGTGATCTCCTGTCTGCATTACCATGATGATCTCCTGTGTGCGTGGGAACAGAATGATCCCGTGTGTGTGTGTGTGTGTGTGGCCGTTGTGATCTCCTGTGTGAGTGGACATGGTGATCTGCATGTGTAGACACGGTGATTTCCTCTGGGTGTGGACATGGTGTTCTGCGTGTGTGCAGACACATCGATCTCCTGTGTGTGTGGACACGGTGATCTGTGTGTGTGTGAACACAATGATCTCCTGTGTATTATGACGCGCTGATCTCCTATTTGTGAACACTCTCCACGCGATAGTCTGACCTGACTGACTTCCCAGACCACAGTGAGACGAGGTTCACTCGAGGTCCAGAAGCCATACACTGCAGCTCAGGTGCTCTTTAGAAAGAGGTAGGGAAGGGTGAAGGAACTCCAGAGTATCATTCCCCATGATGCAAACTCTTGAAACCACAGACTGCAGGAGATCAGTGTCACAATGTTGGCCCTTTCATTGCTGTTTCATTCCCTTTCCCTGTGTGGCACTTCATAGCATTCCTGTGAGAGAGCAGAGGAGGTGAGATCACTGATAAAAGGTCTGATCTCTGCTGGAAATGTCCAATGTAAGCGTGATATTTGAAGGATTCCGGGCAAGTAGCAACTGAGGTGCTGAGGGGAATCATGCCTGGAAATTCCCAGACTAGTATAGTGATGGGAGTGGGGGCGGTGCTGTTGGAGGGCAGCTACACCCAGAAATAACCAATACAGCAATTTCTCCTGGGGAAGATCACTGTTATGTGCAATCTGCAAATGAAAAATTAGGATGAAATGATCAATTGATCCAGTTTCTCGAGTGCATTGCCAAGTCTGGGTCAAGAGCGTCAATTGAATTCCACTCTTCCCCAGTGCCTCAGCTTCATGGAGGCAACTGCCAGCTGTGATGTAGAGTACACTCTTGGAAGGAGCAACACCAGCTCCTCACGGGGAAGTGACTGTTGAGGGTGAAAGCTCAGCCCAGTGGAAATTAGCTGAGTAAACTAGTTAGGTTTGGAAACCCTCTTGTTTGATTGCCTGAGAAACACCATTGACTCGGTGGCTTCCTCTGTATTGGAACTCAGCCTCTGGAAGGTTTTCTTGTTTAAAGAACCAGAGTGAGGGCCAGTAGCACAGCACAGTAACTGGCCTTTCAGCTGACTATGATGTCGATTCAAGCTGATCCTTTCTGCTTGTAGGTGATTCACATCTTTCCAGTCCCTGCCTGTCAATATGTCTGTTTAAATGCCCCTTAAATGTTGCCATCCAACTGGGTTCCACCAGCTCCCCTGGAAGCACTTTCCAGGCACCCACCACTCTGTGTATTTTGCCCTGTAAATCTTCTTTAAACTTTCTCTCTCTCACTTTTTCCCATCTTGTGGATTGGGATGGGGCATGAAGTTTTCTTCTGACCAGCAGAAGTTCCAAAAGCTTCAACAGAGACACTGTAATATGGAGACAACTCACAACCACTTCATCAATGTCAGTCTTAAAAATGCCTGAACAACAGCAAGAAATTGAAATATTGACGTTTCTTCCTCTCAGGATTAAAGACACAAAGTGGATAATTTGTTCTCTTTGGATATAAGTTACTGATCCTGCTCTCAATCACTCCTCTTGTTTTTACCCTTCTGTGGTTTGACATGAATGCACGTCAACAGTTTCAGGAATTCACAGCACATTCTATTGATTCTACACTGTTACAAGTGTGGGGAAGGATTATAAGCCCACAAATCCTTTCCAGCTTGTTACTTGCTTTTGCACATAGAGGTTGCTGTTCAGCATTTAATTCCAGGTAAACAAAAAGAAGCCCTCAATACACTTTGCAGAAATGACCACACATCACATTTACAATGGCATATTATGATATATATTTATTAATATCATATATGTAAAGAAGGGCATCTTTATTGATGGCAGGTACAATATACTTGAAATTGGTTTTCTCACAAGAAGCCATGATCTCTGTGATTTGAAAGCTCCAAACTCTTTGACTGCATGTGTACCCAAAACTGACCCTAACTACTCGAGATATCCCAATCCTTTATGAGGCCACCCTTTCACTCCAGCAGGCCCACCATGACTAGCTGCCAATGTCACTGATGAAATGCTTTGTTCCAATGGGGCAACTTTTGCCTCACTGAACAGCCATTGTCTTGAGGTTAGACGAAGCAACAGAATGAAGATCTGAAGACCAGTGATGAGGTTTCTTGAGCTGAGTCTTCACCTAGCATTCTAAGATTACCATAAAAATCCCCTTGTCTTTTCTCTTTGGACAATTTGGACATTTAGTGTGTGTGTGTGTGTGAATTCCGAATCAAGACCAACCTTCCAGAACAGTAAAATACTACAGTCTGCCAATCAAAAGTCAGGAAGAGACAACGGTGCTTCAGCTACAGAAACTATTCATTGCAGCTCTCATGTTTTCCAATGATAAAATAGTGAATCACCCATCGTACTCTACCATTCTGTACCCTTGTGCTTTATCTGAATAAAATTTGTACATAGTACATATAGATTCCATGTTAAAGGCTAAATGTTTTGTTTTGTTCCTCATACAAGTAAAGGCAGTCTGAAGTCAGTAACAAGGAATGGCACAATAGCTTTGTAATATTACGAGCGTCTAATGGTTTCTATACATAACACATTAAGCTAAGTGAATAAGATGCAAGTCAATGTATTGTATCTGATGTTATTTGGCGGGACTGATGCATAACAGGAATTGCACAGGCTTGACGGTATTGGCTTGGTTTCAATTTGCTCCCTAGGTATCACTCCTTTATCTTACATTTAACAAAAAAAACATTTAAATGACTGTCAGAGCTTTCTTGTGGATTGTCACTTGAAGACTGGAGAACTGCAGGCAGTGTGAAGGCTCTGGGACCATTGGCTAAGTAAATGTAAGTTGGAAGTTGTTATTGCAGGAGGGAGGTTGGGGGTTCTCTGTTGGTTAACAGGGTCCTGGAAAAAGGGTGGAAAGAGATTTGCCTTGGAACTTCTTTTTCTCTCCATATGTGGATTGAGTGGTATCTGCCAATGCTGACAGAAGATTTTCATACTTCTCCTTGCATGAGGCAAAATGCTTCTTAAAAGCAAGAGATCAAGTGGTCTACCTGATTGAGGAAACCAGTAGCAATTTGCACTCAAAATAAAAGAAGCATCAGCACTGAGGATGGTTAAGGCGCTGGTTCCAATAGTTACTTTGCAATCAGGGAATTAGAAATTTACCACTGGGCTGGTCTAAGTGTCGCTTTTGTTAATTCACCTAAAAAAATTCTTACCTTAAAAGGGGGGGGGGGAATTAGACAAATATTTTCTTTCAAGGCAAAGATTGGCTGTTGCTTCTTCTTTTGCTGATTAATGTTAACAGTAGTAAAGGTTACCAATTTTTTCACACCCATTATCAGCAGTCAGCCTTTTGAAATCCATTAGAATCAGCAGTTATTATAAATATTTGATGCTCTCACGGTCATTATGTGTCATCTCAGCTGAGAAGCAATGTAACATCTCCATTCTTCACCATATCTACTCACCTAATTCTCCCTAAGTGAGTTTGACTATTTAATGGCTATCAACACTGGTTTACAACAGATGCATTGTTAAAGCTGCTTTATTCTGTAATCTCAGCAAAAACAGCACCAAGGTCATCTCTCCCTTCACAATGGGCCAGGAAAACCACCCAAGACTATTTTCAGCGAGTGAATTGAAGCATGAATCTGAGAGGCCCAGGTACTGCACTTCCCAAATCCAAAACTACTTTAAAATGCACCAATGTTTTCAATGTGGCACCAATCCCAGATTAATGGGAGATTTCAAAATCCTTCTTATTCCTCTGCCCTTGGCTAACTATTTCCAGTGTAGAGAAAGACACGTTAGCAAGAGATGTCTGTGCTCACTTTTATAATGTCCCAAGTCTATATAAATCTGGTCATGGCCGACACCAACAGTGCTGCTGGCTTTGTTTCTGTTTTAGGTCACAGTGCTCCAATTGCTTGTCACAGGTATCCTGGCTGATCGTCAGTGCATGAAGAATCCCCTTGCTCTACAGACTCTTAGCTGCCAGCTAACCATGACACGTCTTCTGAGAAATAGGAGGCCATTGGTTCCAGTCACTGGAATGAAATAATTTACACTCCCATGACTCTGACAGTCATTTAAAATGCCAATGAACATAATATTTAGTACAGAGCTTCACATTACTTAATGTCAGGCTAGTTTCAAATGATTACCTTTGCAGTTTGAATTAGATTGTTAGTCCTTTGTTGACATTAATCACCAATTCACCTCCACTCCAAAGTGGAGATTGAAGTTTTCTTAAGATAAATTCAAGCACACAGATTACTCTGCTGAGAGTCTTCAAACATCAGATGGTTTGTCTTGCATGACAGGTTTGTAAGAGTATAATACAATAGTGGAGAACCTTTTGTGGTGGTTAACCAAGATTTTACTATGATAATCCATGCTGAAATCAATTATGTTTTGTGTTGCTTACAGCAATGGTCACCACACACTAAAGTCCGAAGAGAGTGTTGTCTCCTGTCTTGGAGTTCAGATTTGGATGGGAATGTGCTAATCACTTTCCAACTCAATGACTGACTAAAAACTGGTCAATGGCCCAATTCCAGATCAATGCTGGACCAGGACACTGAGCTCCTGAATTCCATCATGCTGCTTTGGACAGTTACTAGAAGCTGGGCATCTAGAGATGAGGAATAATTGCCTAGGAGGGAACAGGGATAAATTTGCTGTCAAATGATGCGCTTTTACTTTTTGATAAATAGGAAGTATGGAGTTTGCCACAAGTCCAGGTGCAATCAAGGTGCTACAACCAGAGATGAGGTTTTGAAGGCTTGCTGTGAGCAAGAGAGGCACAAGTAAGTTCATAAAACCATATAGGAATCCTACTGTCCTTGGCTGTGTGCAGGCCACTAAATAGATAGCCTCAGCCTTCATACTCACCTAGGATCACAAAAGTGATCTGAAGTTTAGAGGTTAATATTGTATTCAACACTTAGTTGTGCAGTAGCCCAGCTATGTATCTTGATTGATAAAATCAAACCATGTCAGGTTTGATGATCAGTTCTTTCTTTTTCCCTCCACAATTCCCGACCCCACATTCAACTGCTGCTCCAAGGAGGGATCTGAATTGCTCTGTTCCTGATCATCATTCCACCCAGAGTGGGCAAACTGAAACCCAGAATGGTGGCAATCACAGGCATGAGCTGGTGGATGGTGTCCCCTGTTTAAGCGATTCCAGACGTCATGTAACAACTGAAAAGCAGGAATGAACTGGGCTGTCCAGCACTCGGAGTCAATGAGAAAGGATCACCTTAGGTTACTGGCACCTTCTATTAGCATGCTCTGGAGTGAGACTGCCTTGGGAGATAATCCCACCTTATGGCAAATGTTAGGAAGAGGAAGGTTTCCTCATGCATGCTTCCCTATTTAATTTGCTTTGGCTGATCTGTATCCTGGCTACATTCTGAGTTCCTTGACCCTTGATGCTATTGCCATTCTCTCCTATGATCTGTGGGGCTCTTAAGAATCCACTACTTTGTACAATATACACTATACCTATTTTCCTTGATAATTTTTGGTGGCATCCTGCTCTATCAGTATCCAACCTTCACTGAGGATTCTTAGCAAAAGTAGCAGTCGAGAACAGCAGACCAGGCAGCAGCGTGGTGTTCAAATCCAAGAGCATTGAGAGCATCTCAGGAATTGTCCAAGAAACTGAAATCCTGTCTCACTCAGCGGTCACCAACCTTCATTGGGGGCAAAATGTCACTTTTATGGAGTTTTGTGTTACAGTGTTTGTCTCTCTGAGAACACAGGCTCTACTCTCTGTTTTGGCAGTGGATGAGGGTTGGGTGTTTTATTTGAATTCTTCTATTTCCTTTTAGTAACGTTTACATGGAGGGCATGTGTCAAACTAACCCAAACCAGAGTGAGGGAGCTTTATCCCCACTGTGATTTGATGGAAATGTAGCCCATGATCATTGCCGCAGTGCCTCTGTTTCTAACGCAAGGTCAGCATTCTCGTCCTGCAAGTGCCAATAGGTCTGCCCAGTCTTTGCTGTGGGCCATTGCTGTCAGGGTCAGACATGGAGTGAAGCTCCTTCTACCCGTTCCCGTCATATGCCATCGGGGGTCAGACACAGAGTGAAGCTCTTTGGATTTCCATCCTTCTCCTCTTTATGACCTTCCATCTATTGCCAGCTTCTTCTCAACAAGCTTTATTCTGCTTTCTTAGGCAACGTCAAGAAGACTGGGCTGGGAGAGCACATGGGGTACCGCACTGGGCACTGCAGAAGCAAAAGTATTCACTGAAGACAGGAATCTGCATCTTTTCTTCAAAGGGTATAAGAACACGATGCAGCACCAAATGGGCAGCAGTACAAAACGGATGAGGTACCAGCTGTCTTTACAACCTGGATTGATGGTACTCGTTGCCATCATCCACTGATTTACCATGTGCGGTGCTGCTCCCTCAGCGTTGGAATGGACTGAACCTGTATGGTTATGCGACTAATGAGTAATTCAGCACAAACCCATCAATCAAGCCTGTACCACTCTTCCCCTCTTTGGTGCCTTCCACCAACTGCAAGGGAACTATAGTGTGAAGTGACCATTTGGTGAAGGGATGAAAGGCTACTCATGAACAAAAGCTGTCACGGTAGAATGAGCTGCTGCAGCAAATGATTTCACAAGATGAGAAATGGGATCTAAATGCTTTCATTAAGCTTAAGAACATGATCACACAAGATAATACAAGCGGCCTACATAAGCATTTACGATAAAGAGTGAATAAAAAATCCCTTTTACAAAACTGGAATATGACTCGAGATGAGAGAAAAAAGTTGTTTTTTTTTTCTTTTTTTTTTGAAAAGTTAGTGAGTGGAGTCCACGGAACAGTCATCCCCAATACTGCCTTTTTGTTTTAAGCGCATAGTCGGGTTGTCGTTTTGCTTTTGAATGTGTCTCCAGAAGGTTTGTTCAATGACTTTGGTAGGTCAGGATTGGACAGCCCCAATCTCCGTGGACAGTCCAATCTCCTTTCTGCTCGTTGAACTGTGAGATAAGTGGATGTTGTGGGTGTCGCCAATTGTCAGGCTCCGCCATCAGCAAGTGAAGTCTTCAAAGGTGCTGCGGGGCGGGTGGTGAGGTAGAATGTTCGCTGGGTACGTCATTCCCGCTGGGTGGCTCCTTAGATTCTCACAAGGGTTCTGTGTAGGAAAAGAAAATTCCATGCACCAACAGTCAAAAGGTTGCCAATGTCCCATTTTCTGTGTTAAAATTCCCTGCACATCAGACATTTTTGAACAGAAGCAGGATAATGTAATGGGAATTCTAGTTGGCTTGTTGTTCTGGAAAGATGGGAACAAAAATACTGTTCCTTATCAGAATCCAGCTTGTGAGCATGGGTAAGCCATGGTTTGGGTATTTGATCCTCCACAATATTCCACGTGGGAATTTAAACTGGAGGTGGCAGTGTATTTTACAAGGTCAAGTTGTGAGCTCGACATTAACCCGGCATGGATGGAGAGCGCACTTGGAAGCGGTCTATCACTGGATCAAACTCAGGAACCTCCGTTCTCAAGCCTGGCACTGATCTTACACAGGTTTATAAAAACATAAGGGGTGTAGATAGTCTATTCCCCAGGGTAGTGTTGTCTATCAGAAGGCATAGGATTAAAATTAGAGATATAAAAGGGACCTGAGGGGCAACTTTTTCATCCAGAGTGTGGTCCATATATGGAAAACTGCCAGAGCTACCAGAGGAACCAGCAAAAATGGGTACATTAATGTATTAAAAACATTTGGACAGGTACGTGAATAGAGTCTTTGAGCACTGCAGCACAGAAATAGGACTTCTGGCCCATCCAGTCCATGCTGGCCATGTTTTCCACTTAGTACAACTACCTGAACCCAGACCATGACCTTCCATACTGCTCCCATCCATGAACCTATCCAAACTTAAATATTGCAACTGAACCTGCGTCCACCACTTCTGCTGGCAGCTCATTCCACCCTTGCACCACCCTCTGAGTGAAGACGTTCCCCCTCAGACTTCCCTTAAATATGTCACCTTTTACCCTTAACCTGTGACCTCTAGTTCCAGTCTCACCCAACCTGAGGGGAAAAAGCTGCATGCATTTACCCTATCGACACCCTTCATAATTTTGTATACCTCTATACGATCTCCCCTCCTTCTCCCCATGCCAGAGAATAAAATCCTAACTTCTGCAACCTTGAGGAGAGGTTTAAAGGAATATGGGAAATATGTGGTCAAATGGGACGAGCTAAGCTGGGAATCCTGGTCGGATAGAGCAGCTGGACTGAAGGACCCATTTCTGTGCTCTATAATTCTTTGACTCTTTGACAATGAGACAGATCAGCAACTGTGGTGCTATTTCCTGTACAGGGCGGGTACAGCCTGTGTGTGAAATTCATGTGTAACTTCCATCAGTGAACAGGAAAATGACAGCAAAGACTGTGATTCTATCAAACGCTGGGGTCAAGATCTGAGTCTTCAGGTTATACTTCTGTTATAAGAGCAAAAGGTTTTAGCTCACCACGGGTAGGGATACTCCAAATCTGACCACACAGAGTAAGGACGGGACAGTTAGCCCTCTGTTGTGTATTTAATATTTCAGTAATTTTTGAGTAATATTATAAATATATTGATTGATGAAGCATTCTTGTTCATTTAAATAATTAATTATGGGTTATATGTATAAATATGTGAATTGCATACGTCACTACATTACCACATGATACGTGCATGCCTCACTTAAAGTAAAGAATGAATTTAGACTAGTATCTCTCGACTGTCTTGTTTTCCTTTGAATTAGTTTAATGTTCTGAAGTTACAACACATAACACCCTTGGCTTATTGAGTCCAGGCCGGCCAGCATGTGGCCCCCTGCACTGATCCTATACTAATCCCAGCCAACACTGAGGGCCAGTTTGAGTGGGACTCTCAGATTAGTCAACTGGTGTACTGTCCCCATTAGAATGTTATTGAAATGACACAAGCTCACTCTGACAGCTGTCAGGGAGAGGAGGCATTTGCCTAACTTGGATTTGAACTGAATTCCCATAGAATGTAAGGACAATGCCCCAGTAAGAATGGCCCATGTTCTTCTACAATTCGACAGCTCTTTAAAGGAGCCAATACATACAGGACGGCTTGAACTGTCCCCATCTGTGCTGTGAGGTTGTGTGATTCTGTGACCCAATTCAACTTCTTGGAATGCCATTAGGTTCTGTTTGGAGATGTAGTGAGGTTGCCCAGAGACAGCTGATTATACAGTTGATCACATATAGGTACACAGCCTTGAAGAAATACAGTAGATGACTGCACATGGTTCTCCTGATACACTCATGACTTACTGTGATCCAAGTTGCCAATGAGGTGAGTGAGTTGATTTGATCACTGTACCTATTTAATTAGTTCAGCGTGGGCCAAAGAGCCTGTTCCTCTACCGTATTTTCTATTTTCTCGATTCTGTGATGTGGTCATTTTTATTTCATTACCTGTAGCTTGAAGACGTTAACTTTCCAATCTTGTGAACGGGGCTTTAATTGCAACACAGCTAAATTATTACTGTAATACATTTTGTCTCACTGGTTATCTGCTGGCATCTTCATTTTACAGGGCAATAATTGCTATCAGCAGAGCAGCAGAGAAGAGCAGGTCCTATGTTATTTCCATGACGATGGATTGGAGGAACTGCCCTTCAGGGCTCCTATGCATCCTTGTCTGATCCTGAATTCATGTGCTTCAATGAATATCTATTAATGTCAGGAAAGCAGTGCCCTTGGCAAGGGATAAGTGTTTCATTTCCTTCCACTGTCTTACTACTAAGATGCTCGCAGGGTACACTTCATCCTTCAGATGTTGATGTAAGGAAATGGGTATGATCACAGTGGAGGAGGAAGAAATAATGATCCCCCTTGGTGAAGTTAGCATCTGCCTGGCAGCTCCCAAACCACAGAACAGTAGGCTTGTAGCAGTTGAGTGGCGTGGGACCAGCGCAAAGGGCTGAGAGCAAGTCAGTGGCCTGCTCTGCAGGTAGTAGGATTACAGCTCACCATGTGAAGCTTGGCAAGTCACCTGGGAGCGAGTCTGTGCCCCAGCTGTGTGAGGTCAGGGCAGGAGACGGGTATTGGGCTGCTGCTCATTGTCTGAGGCTTAGTCAGGGCTTGGGAATACATTGTGAGGCATTTCCAAGCCTGGAGGAAGTCTGCAGCCTAGAGGCTGTGTGACACACAGAGATATGACACAATAATGGAAAAGAAAAATATCTTGCAACCTCTGGCACGATGAAACAATACTTGCATGGCGTTTGATGTCATCCAGGCTGAGTGTTACTCCTTTGTTGTTGTTGTTCCTCTTCTGCTGTTTCCCATATTTCAGTAAACCGCAGAGTTTGTGTTTCAACACCTGGCAACGTAAAAGGGTCAAATGTCATTGAGTGCGTCATCACAGGGTGGATGATGCAATGTGGCTTCCTTGGTATGGCCAGCTCTAGGAAACCAAATTTCTCCAGCCCAAGGTCAACTGGGTCACATGAAGCCTTCAACTGACAAGATCTTAAAGCAATGAAATACCCTCTATCAACATCTCCGATATACTTCTCGTCACCTGATTTATATTTTTACCGACATGCATGACAAAATCATAGAAACGTTATGACACTGAGCTCTTCATGTTCATACCAGCTGATAAAGAGCTCCCTAGTGCAATCCCATCTCCCATGCTGGGTCTGCATCACTGCACATCACAATTCTTCAAGGACATATCTTCTGGGTAAACGTACGTTTCATTCCTCCCGTGATCCTCATACCAATCACTTTACATCAGTGCCTTCCCCTTTCATTAAGTTCTCCCTCTTTATTATTTGTAAGGTCATCATATTAAGACAACTGTAAATTAATTCTCCCACCTAGCCTCCTGTGTTCCAAATGAAACCACCACAGCCAAACCAACTTCCCTCACAATTAGTTTCCCAGTCCTGCTAACGTCTTCGTAAACCTCTTCTGAGCCTTCTCTCATGCAATTACATCTTATATAACACATTTCCCAGAACTAAACACAGTGCATAAACAGTACATTAAGCAGTGTAGCATCGAGTTTCAGCAAAATTTCTGTTTTATGTTTCATACCTCAACTCATGAAGGAAACCATGCCATATCCTTTTTTTAAAACCATTTTACTGGCCTGCCCTGCTAGCCACAAGCATCTGGGAATGTACATTCCCTTTGTTCCTCCACACTAGTCAATCATTCCCCCATTTATTTGTTGCTCCTCTCCAAATATATTACTTCACATCTCTCTGGATTATATTCTGTTTCCCCTTTTCTGCCTAACTGATCACATCACCTCTGTATTTACATGTCACATTAACATTTCTTTTCTCCACTACTTCAGCTTGCATTGCTGGCTTTGCACTATTCTGCTGTTTTGTGCTTATTGCTTCATTTACTGTTGTATTCAATATGACCATGTACCCTAAGCAACACACCCAAGATGCTGGAGGAACTCAGCAGGCCAGGCGCCATCTATGGAAATAAATAAACAATCTATGTTTTGGCCTGGACCCTTCTTCAGGACTGAAGTGAATCGATTGTTCATTTATTTCCATAGATGCTGCCTGAACTGCTGAGTTCCTTCAGCATTTTGTGTGTTTTGCCTTGGATTTCCAGCAACTGCAGAATTTCTCATGTTTATGATTTGCTGTTACCGTGTATCCTGTTTACTTTTTGAGCTCAGGTGAAAAAGAAGTTTATTGCACTCTAAACTAATCTGAATCTGGATGGAAATAACTGACACTGGCATTGGAGAAGGTCCAGAGGAGACTGATGAGAATGATCCCACAAATGAAAGGGTTAACGTATGAGAGGTGCTTGATGGCTCTGGGGCTGTACAGGGGTTTAGAAGAATGAGGGAGAATCTCATTGAAAGCTATCCTAGTTGGAATGGACATGGAAAGATGTTTCCAATAGTGGGGTAGTCTAGGACCACAGGGCACAGCCTCAGAATACAAGGACCCCCCTTTAGAGCAGAGATGAGCAGAAATTTCTTCAGTCAGAGGATGGCGAATCTGTGGAATTCATTGTCACAGATGGCTGTGGAGGCAAAGTCATTGGGTATACTTAAAGCAGAGGTCGATAGGTTCTTGATTAGTAAAGGCATCAATGGTTACAGGGAGAAGGCAGGAGAATGGAGTTAAAGAGGAAAAATCCATGATTGAAAATCGGAGCAGACTCAATGGACCAAATGGCCTCTTTTTGCTCCTATGCTTAATGGCCTTATGGATACCAGGAAACAAGATGCAGCCAGATTCAAAGAAGTTTAGTGATGGTCTTGCCTTATCTTCACCCTCAGTTGGGCAAGTCTGCTCTGATGAATGATGCCCCTCTTGCAGCAGAACGGTCTGAGCCATTCCATTCCCCTGCTAGGTGAGGAGGCCAGTTTTCTGTTGCAAACACACAAAATGCTGGAGGAACTCAGCAGGCCAGGCAGCATCTGTGGAAATAAACAGTCAACATTTCACACCGAAACCTTTCATCAGTCTTGATGAAGGGTCTTGACCCTAAACATTAACTGTCTATTTCCTTTCACTGATGTTACCTGACTTGCTGAGTTACTGTGTGTGTTGCTCAAGATTTCCAGCTTCTCAAGGATCTTTAGTGTCAGTGATTCTGCTGCCACTCCATTTCTTGGGTGTTCTGTTGCCTTTGAAGAGATGCAGGGCAGCTGTTGGCAAGTCTGTCTGCCAATCAAGTGATGTGATGGGGGGGGGGGGGGTCTCTTGTCAGGTGACATCAATGGCCATCATTATGAGCCAATTTGACTCTGTGTTGATCAGATAAGGTAAAGAGGGACAAAAACTTTGTTACATCATTTAATCTGCCAGATGCTCTGTTTCTCCACAAATATTTTCACATTTTACTGTCTAATTTTCAATATTTAAAATATATAGAAGCAAGATTTTTGAGCTAATTTACAAAGCATTGTGCAACATGTCAAATCAAAAGAAAAATTCCAAAATTTGTCAACAATGCGCGAAAAATCAAAAATGGAAAAGTATCCATCCCCTTTGTAATTACTACGCTAACTTTCCTCAGGAACAATACTGTATATTACCTTAGCAACTCTCTCGATCTGATGAAGTAGAAAATTGGAGGATCACCTGTTTTCAATGAATTCATAAGAATAAATGCTCCCCCCCCCCCCTTTCTCTAAGGTCTAACAGGATGGTAGATTTTCAACAGACCAAACCAAAATGAGGACAAAAGAGCATTCAAGGCAAGTCAGGGAAATGATAACAGAGAATCATAAATCTGGGGAAGGTACAAGACCATCTCAAAGGCACTGAACATACTTCAGAGCTCAGTGTAGTCAGTTGTGAAAAAAGTGGAAAAATATGAAACCACAGCCACACTGCCTGGGTCAGGGTGCCCTTCTAAATGTAGTCACTGGAGACCAATGGCACTTGCAAGAGAGGCTACTGTGACACTAACAGTCACTCTAAGTGAGCTGCAGAAGTCAATGGCTGTAACTGGAGATTAAGTTCAAGGCTTCACAATCTCTAAGGCCTTGCACAGAAAGGGTATTTATGGAAGCTTGGCAAGGTAGAAGCCCTTGCTTAAAAAAATGTATATCCTTGCCCATAAAGATTTTGCTGAATGCCACTTAAGAAGATACTGTAAAGATGTGGAAGAAGATCTTGTGGTTGGATGAGACTAAAGTAGAACATTTGGCCTCAATGCTAAATGGTACGTGTGTTATAAATCTAATTCTGCACATCAGCCAGGTAACACCAAAGTATGGTGGAGGTAGCATCATGCTAAGGGGATGCTTTGCAACAGCAGGGACTGGAAGTCTGGTCAGCATTTAAATCTCAGTTAAATTGATCAAGATCCTTGGTTGTAATATTCATTAATATGAACAAATGGTTGGGGTCTGAATAGTTTTACAAGGCCGTGTAAATAGAAAAGGATGAAAGGAGCATTGAAAATGTTTTCATCCAAAGAATGGAGTTTACTGCTTATAGGAAGTTGAAACCCTTCCCACATTTACAAAGCATCTGGAAGAGTACCTGAACTGAAAAGGCTACATCCCAAGACGTGGAAATAGGAGGAATCTAAAGCAGCACCATTTTTGGTGAGTATACATGCAACGGACTGAATGGCTAACTTCAATGTCATAATGCTCTTTGATTCTATATCTGTGCTCCTCTCATTTTTGATCCCCATCCCTGATTGTACTACTGATGGCCATACCTTCACTTATCACCCCTGACTCTGGAATTCCCCTCGAAGCCTCTCCCCACCACTCTTTCCTTATTTAAGTGGCATAAAGTCTACCTCTCTGGCCAAACTTTGACCTGTTTTCAGGGAGAATGCAGTTCTAAACTAAACAAAAGAAGGGAGCATAGGGATTAGGAACATGAACAGACCACACAGATCCTCAAGATTGCTCTGCCCAATCACAATACCTCCTAGATTCAATAAACCTATCAATTTCAGCTTTGAACTTTATTAGTAGTACAACATACACAGTGCCTGGGGTAGAAATTTTTGGTGAAAAAAATTCTCTTGTTCTTAGCTCCAAAATGCCACAGACTATGCTCTTTGTTCTAGACATTTTCCCCAACTAGCAACTAATTTGTGTCTCTCTCCTTCCTTGTTGAGTTCCAGAACATTAACTGTTTTGATTTTCACAGATGTTACCTGACCTCCTCAAATTTTCCCAAATTTTCTGTTTTCCTGCTGATGCTTTATCCTTAGACTATGTTCCCTAGCTCAGGGGTGAACTATTTCAGCTAAGTCCTCTGAAATTAAACAGTTAAGAATGAAAGAACTTGCATTTGTGTACTGTAGCCATTTTGAATGTCTCAAAGAGCTTCATTATGGAAGTCTTTGGTCAGGGCATGAAGAGATAGGGGGAGAAGGCAGAAGATTGGGAGTGAAAGGGAAAAAGGTTCAGCCATGATGACTCATTGGGCCAAATAGCCTAACTCTGTTCCTCGATCTTATGAACTTCATTTTAAAGTGTAGACAGTATAGCAAAGATGCAGCTGATGTGTGTACAGTGAGCTGCACAAATTACAAAGAGGTAAACGAGCACAATCATCAGCTCTTGGCGGTGGGTGAGGGGGAATGTCCTTGTTTGTTTTTTTAATTAAAATTTCTCACCAGAACTCAGACAATCCTGAGACACAAAAGACTGCAGATACTGGAATCTGGAGCAACAAACAACCTGTTGGAGAAACTTAATATCCCTGGGGGAAAGGAATCGTCAATATTTCAGGTCGAGTCCCTGCACCTGGACTCTTGACCAAAATAAAATGACAACTTCTTTCCCCCATAGATGCTGCTTGACCTGCAGATTGTGTGCTACCTGCCAATCTCGTCTAGATTTGTCATGCCTTTGCAGTCTACCATAGTTTCCTGATCCCAGCAAGCCATTGAGAGAGCCCTTGGGAAAGTGTGAGGTCACGCATTTCAGTATATTCTCTCTTCAAAGGTTCAAAGACAGCTTCTACCCTGCTGTTATAAGACTATTAAATGGTTCCCTCATACAATGTTGGATTCTTGACTTCATAATCTATTTCATTATGATCTTGCACTTTATTTTTTACCTGTACTGTAATTTCTCTGTAGCTGTTACACTTTATTTTGAACTCTGTTTTTGTAGCGGCTACTCAAACAAACCGATACCGCTGCTGGAGACCAGGCTTGGGGAGTTAGCTTGTATGATGCGCTCTCTGATCAATCCAATAATAATATCGAAAAGTCAAAGAAATGTATGTGAACCTTCATTAGTAACTAGCAAAACATATAATCTTGAAAGCGATGTAACTTAAGGGACTTAAACCAGCGATATTAAACGGACTTAAGCTGAGTTATTTCAAATATAATACAATAAAAGATATGACAGCTGGCAGTCCCCAGCTCTAAACTGCCCAAAACTGCAAAGTGGATGCAGTTTGAAAGGTTGAGGGGACTGGGGGTTATGGGAAACTGGCACAGATGAGGCCAGCATGGTCATGTTGAATAGTGAGGCAGGCTTGAGAGGCTGCGTGGCCTATTGCTGCTCCTGTTTTCTTGTGCCCTTGGGGAAATTGAAAATGTAGCATCCTGAGCATCCATCAGCAATGGCATGGGGGACAAAATAGAGTCAAGATAGATCAAAAGGCAAATAGAGCTGAGGATGAAGGCAATAAACACTGGTATGGCTGAACAATGATAAGGCACTGGCTCTGTTAGGTTAACTGTGCCTTAGAGCACAACATAATCTGGCAGCACGTTGTGAGACACTGCTTGTTCTTCATGTAATTGGGTTTGTTTATTGAAGGAACATCAGACAAGAAACTTGACATGTCTCAAGATATTTTTCTCACTTAGCCAATAATGAAGGAGATTGAAAGGATTTGTCATAAGTTGCAATACAGCAGGGAATGGCTTGGTAAGAAGCTAGCTAACAGCTTTGAGTTCAAAGATGAAATTCAATTTCAGACAACTCACAGTCTTTTAATACAATTTTTTTTGTTTTATTAGCATCTTAGCGGTGAGATTATTTTTATTGGTCTTGTTGTTTGTGGCAGTTCTAGGGAATGAGGCTTATTTTTCACAGCTGGCTTAAACGCTGTTCCAGGCAAGCACAGTAGTATGTAGAGCGAAGGTCCCTTTGCTCTAGTCCTGATAACATGATCCACCAACCAACCTTCAGCAATCTGAACTCAAGAGTTTGGCAATTGAGTGCTGTCTTATCAGCTGTTTGTTCTCTGAATGTGTAAGCACTGACATGAAGGACAAACCTAACACAGTTGTTTTAGCTTAGGTGCCTTAAGGTCATCAGCATGGACATTTCATCAAGAATTGTGAAGTAAAGGAAAGCCATCCATCATATCAAGCACACTCATATGACTACGTTCATGCATGGGCACTGCAGCACCTCTCAAATCCACGACCTTCACCAGTGACAAGGGCTTCAGGAACATGACAACACCACCCTGTCACAATCCTCTCCACATCATCATTTTGACTTGAAATCCGTCATTCTATGATGTGGGACCTAAGGCTTCCATACCTCCTGACCGATGGTAGTAGCAAGAAAGGAGTAGTGTCTTCCCCACGTGGATTACAGTGGTTCAAGCAATGGCTCACCATCACCATCTCAAGGGCAATTAGGCTGCACATTAAATACTGTCTTTGCCAGCAATCATTCCATTCCGTGAATGAGTAAGTAATGAAAATTAAAACTACTGGACTCTTTCTCATTCACTATCCAACAAAGTTGGATCACTATCATCAAACAAAGTTTTGAAGTATTCATTAACCATCACTCCTCTACAGTTCAACACTGTCCTTCCCTTTTCACCAGCTCTGTGAACATAATCACTCATATTGCCATGGAAAAGTCCATTCAGGTGATGCTTGCCCTTCAACTGAGCTACTGACTAGCTCTCCATTTCTCCACACTCTCCCCATGTCCTCTAATACCCCCTTTTAACATATTTACTCTCAACATTATATCTGTGTTAAAGGCCACTCTTAGTAAAGGACTTGATGTATAATTTCTGGCTGAAGGAAGTTCCCTTCATCATTCTGGTGATAACTCTGAGTCTGTGACCATTTATATCTTCATATCTTCATTTATAGCTTCATATCTAGTGAAAGTCTTTCACTCTCTTGTATGATTTAAGCGAATGCAAATATATTTTTTTTAAACTGGGGTAGTCCGAATTGCACACAATTCTTTGAACGTTTCTTGTACACATAATACTGAGTATAATTACCTTTCTAAATCTAATTCAGCTAGCTACCCACTACCACTGAATCAAGACTGCGATGAGTCAGCACATCATTAAACTCAGCGTTTCTCGCCGTTTTACCTAATTAATGCCATTGTATGGTCTAATTCATTTTTAACACATAGTTTAAGGCTGAATGCAGTAAAAAAAAACCCCACGGGATGCCATTTGTATCCCACTCATAGCATTGGCCATAACTCACCCCTTGCTTTGCTACTTGTAAGTCATCACGTCAAGAATAAATCATATCTCGTGGGTCTTCCAAGTCCATCTGTTTGTTCTCCCCCCCACCCCCACACACATACACACGCACAAAGCTGCTTCTTTCAGGGTGGCAATATTTATATTGAAAATCCTGCAAATCTGCCTAATGAATAATACCTGGTGCAAGTGTTCATTCAGGATGTGAATAATCAGTTCTATTATTGTTTATTTTCAGTTCTTGCATTTCACTGCTATATTACTCATGTGTGGCACCATCATTTCTTATCCCTACATGGTCTTACACCTCTTGAGTTCCGTAATCCACTCAAGCTCTAGAAACCTCTGACAAATCTGCCCTCCTCTAATTTAGGCTCCATGATCATGCCTGATCTTTCTTCATTGTGAGCTGGCCGGTTGTTGGCATTTATTTCCCATCCTTTCAAGACTCTGACATTCAGCTGCTCGAGCACCAGGTGTAGACCCTCTTCCAGCCCAAGAACAACATGTTTCCATGTCAATCACTTTGGAACTTGGAACTTTATCTTGATATTCAAAAAGAAATGAAGGCCCATTTACTCATTTGCACACAATATCATAGGAGCGTAAGACAAAGCAGCAGAATTAGGCCATTTGGCCTATTGAGTCTGCTCTGTCATTCAGTCATGGTTGATCCTTTTTCCCCATTCTTCTGCCTTCTCCCTGTATCTCTTCATGCCCTGACCAATCAAGAATCTTTCAACCTCTACCTTAAATATTCCCAATGACTTAGCCTCCACAGCTGCCTGTGGCAATGAATTACACAGATCCACCATTCTCTGGCTAAATATATTCTGGAGCCATCAAATGCTCTTCATATGTCAAGCTGTTTAATCGTGGAATCATTTTTTTGAACCTCCTTTGAACCCTCTTAGTTTCAGCACATCCTTTCTAAGATAAGGGGCCCAAAACTACTCACAATACTCCAAGTGAGGCCTCACCAGTGATTCATAAAGTCACAACATTACATCCTTGTTGTTATATTCTAGAATTCCTCCACCTTGTTGGGTGGTATTTTGGGCAGACAATCAAAAGGGCACACAATGTTTACAAAATTCTCTTCTCCTACTGACCCTCTGGAATCCTAGATGGAACCAGAGAGCCAGGCTCTCACACATCCAGAGGTCTCCCACCCTGCAGCAATTTTGCTCTGGCAGAGATGGATTGCTTAATGATGGGAGAGATGCCAATGGTGCAAAAGCAGGGAGATTCTGGGTTCCAGTGGCGCAGTGAGGGATGGGAAACACAAGGTCAGAAGGCAGCAGGCTTGGCAATCGACTAATCCTGCACAATATGGTAAGTGGACGAATGTGGAGGATTGCACTTTTATGACAGCTCATCTTATAGAATTAGAGCTCCATTTTAAATCTCATTTTGCCATTGCCAACAAGGCAGATATTAGGAGACTTTGCCCGAGTTTAGACCGGGCAGATGAAGTTGATTTAATGTGTGATGTAATGGTGGTTGAGATCGTGAATGGTATTGATGTAATTAAAAAGGAGATGGCGGCTGGCTCAGATGACCTCAGTCTGGCTGTGGCCCACCAGACAGACAGCAATGCTTTAGCCAGCATGTTTTTCTCTTGAACAAAGAGCTTTCACCCGGGTGTGATGTAATGTCAGCAAAAATCAGACTCATACAAAAGCTTCCTGATTTACAATAATAATCTCTAACATTTACAAGTGATCTTAATGCATTTGCTGTGAGTATATTACAAGTTTTACAGCACAAGCATTGCTAGTCATTGTTGCTGGGTAGTTGACTTCTGCTTTATTCTTCTATTTTGGCATTGGATGTCAGAGACAACAAAACCAGTATTTATTGTTCATCTCATATTGCCATGCACAGCCACTACATTCCCACAGTGCAGAATTCCAAGATTCTGACCCAGCACTGATGAAGGAATGACAATTTATTTCCCAGTCAGGATGGGGTGGGTGATTGGAGGAGAACCTGTAGGTGATGGTGTTCCCTTGTGCCTGTTGTCCTTGGCAGTAGACATCACAGTTAGGGAGGTGTTGTCAGTAGCCTGGGCAAGTAATTATCGGCATTTTGCAGACAGTGCATAGCAGTCATAGGGGCGGGGTGCGGTTTGAATACTTAGTGTGTTGGATGAGATGCCAATCAAGTGGGCTTCTTCGTTCAGGATGGTATGGAGCGTCTTGAATGAAATAAGTGGAGAAAGCAGCTTGTGACTGAAAATATTCAGGGTACTATTTCATTCAGTGGTGTATTAGGGGCAGTGGGGTTGCTATGGCAGCAATTGTTAAGATTATTGTTAAAATGTTGTGAGCCTGTACAAGTGAAAGTTTTTGAGTTTAATATTGGTTTGTTTTGTTTCTAAACTAAATGTAATTATAATTTCAGATTACTGTAATTGTAATGAATAGAATTGAAAGAGTGAATTCAATCCAAATTTGAAGCCAATTGTGGCTGTCATCTGCATTGCCTCAGGCATAGTGTGTACTAAAATGAATATGGACATCACAGTGAAATGATTAAGAATCTTCTAAACCTCCAGGTGTTTTTAATTTCCTCAACTACCACTTCAAGATCACATGGCGTATGGCAGCCATCCATTATTTTTCCATCAATGAGCCAGACCTTCATTGGGACTGAAAGAGCAGAAAGGAAACGGACAGTATAAAGAGGTGAGGGTGACAGGTGATAGGTGGATCCAGGTGAGGAGGGACAATTGGCAGTTGGAGGAGGGGAGAGTGGAGATAGTAACAGAGACTGTGCGGTGACAAAGGGCTGCAGATGGTGGGATCTGATAGCAGAGGAAGGTGGAGTATGGAACCAAGTAAGGGAGGTGGAGGCTGAGACCAGTAGACTTCCCAGGCAAAACATGAGGTCCAGGGTGGTCTACAGCCTGATTGGATGAACACTGAATTCTCCAACTTCAGTTAAACCGCTACCCTTCTGCCACTTTTCTCTCTCTTCCTGACTTACCCAGTTCCTCTTACACCTGCTCCTGCCCCTGTTCCTTTTCCCTCCTCCACCCACTCCATCTGTCCATCATCCACACACACCTCCCAGAGGGTCCCTCTCCCAAGGATGGGTGGCAGTGTGAAATGTGAGGAGGATGTTAGGAGAATGCAGGGTGACTTGGACAGGCTGGGTGAGTGGGCAGATGCAGTTTAATGTGGATAAATGTGAGGTTATCCACTTTGGTAGCAAGAACAGGAAGGCAGATTACTATCTGAATGGTGTCAAGTTAGGAAAAGGGGAAGTATAGCGAGATCTAGGTGTTCTTGTACATCAGTCACTGAGAGTAAGCATGCAGGTACAGTAGGCAGTGAAGAAAGCTAATGGCATGCTGGCCTTCATAACAAGGGGAGTTGAGTATAGGGGCAAAGAGATCCTTCTGCAGTTGTACAGAGCCCTGGTGAGACCACACCTGGAGTATTGTGTGCAGTTTTGTTCTCCAAATTTGAGGAAGGACATTCTTGCTGTCAAGGGAGTGCAGCGTAGGTTCACGAGGTTACTTCCTGGGCTGGCGGTACTGTCATATGTTGAAAGATTGGAGCGACTGGGCTTGTATACACTGGAATTTAGAAGGATGAGAGGGGATCTGATTGAAACATCTAAGATTATTAAGGGATTGGACACACTAGAGGCAGGAAACATGTTCCCGATGTTGGGGGAGTCTAGAACCAGAGGCCACAGTTTAAGAATAAGGGGTAGGTCATTTAGAACGGAGTTGAGGAAAAACTTTTTCATCCAGAGAGTTGTTGTTCTGTGGAATGCTCTGCCTCAGAAGGCAGTGGAGACCAATTCTCTGGATGCTTTCAAGAAAGAGTTAGATAGAGTTCTTAAAGATAGCGGAGTCAAGGGATATGGGGAGAAGACAGGAACGGGGTACTGATTGTGGATGATCAGCCATGACACAGTGAATGGCGGTGCTGGCTCGAAGGGCTGAATGGCCTACTCCTGCACCTATTGTCAATTGTCACCCACTCCATCTGTCCATCATCCACACACCCCTCCCACTGGGTCCCCTCCCCCACCCACTCCATCTGTCCATCACCCACACACCCCTCCCACTGGGTCCCCTCCCCCCCCAACTGTTTCCATCTGCCCTCCCCGTCTCCATTATTTGGTTCCATATTCCACCAGACTCTGCTATCAGATCCCACCATCTGCAGTCCTGTGTCACCTCTTACCTCTTGGCCTCTGCCACTATCTCCACTCTCCCCTCCTCCACCTGCCTATTTACCCTCCTCACCTGGATACAGCTATCACCTGCTACCCCTTCCCCTCGCCTCTTTATACTGGCTATTTCCTTTCTTGGGTGGCAGGATGGAGATACATCTCTACCAAAGAGGTGTAAGGCACTTCCTCCCCTCCACTAGACCGCAGGTCACTGTTGGGCAAGGTGAAGCACCTGTTTAGCCCCCCGATCAGGGTCACCTGAAGCCATGGGAGCAGGTGGTGGATGGTCATTTGAACAACTGGTGCATATCGCAAGTTCTGGTTATGCGACCACTGGCACCAGATAATCTCTGAAAGGTAGCACACACAAAATGCTGGAGGAAATCAGCAGGCCAGGCAGCATCTATGGAAATGAGTACAGTTGATGTTTCAGGCTGAGAACCTCAGGAAGGGTCTTGGTCCAAAACATCAACTGTTTACTCTTTTCCATAGATGCTGCCTGGCCTGCTGATTTCCTCCAGCATTTTGTGTGTGTACTTTGGAATTCCAGCAACTACACATTTTCTCATGCTTGTGAATTTCTGAAGAGTATTGATAATGGCTGGGGTCACCCATTTTGCAAAAACACTGGCCAGAAGAAGGCAATGGTAAACAACTTCTGTAGAAAAATTTGCCAAGAACAATCATGGTCAAAGACCGTGATCACTCACGTATACAACACAGCACATAATGATGATGGTGATGATTTCCCCTCTACATCAACTGCCCAATTCCTTCCACAGATGCTGCCTGACCTGCTGAGTTCCTCTAACATTATTTTGTTACTTTTAATTAATCCCAGATTGAATTAACTATTTGAATGCAAGTTATTTACAGCAGTCCCACCACTAAACCCTTTGGCATACATTACCTCCTTGTATTCTGTCGTGATTTGCTTCAGCTGTATTATTTGTTCTCCCTTCATTTAATTTCTTATCCGTTCGCAGGGTATTACACATTTAAGCGCAAATTATCTCCCTTCACATTAAAATCAAATCCCCAAGGAAAGAGGGTAAAGGGACATCCAAAGAACACGTGGAGGGGAGATGACAAGGCTGAAATTAGTCGATGGGGACACTCCTGATCCATCCTCGAAAAAATGGCTCAGTACAGAGGACGAAGGAGACAGAAGGGCATCAATGGTCTCCACTCTACTGGGAGGTAGGGGCCCACCAAGAAAACAAACATCTCCCTTCACATGGGATTTTGTCAAACACCTTTTGGTTCCTCAAAGTCCTTCTTAATTGTTGCTTCCTGAAAGAAGCCAAGAAGACTAATCAGGTAGGATTTTCACCTTCTAAATGAAGCTATGTTGTCAACTGTCATTGTTGTATAGTTATATAGCTGGCTCGGTGGGTTGTACTCTAACTCAGAGGTTATGAGTTTAATTCTTAATGCAGAGCCTTGGGTAATCTCTTGGCTGATAACTCAGTGCAGTTACACACTATTAGAAATTGTGTCTTTTGGATTTGACATTAAACTGAGGCCATCCCTGGCATCGGGGCCAAGGTTATTCTTTCATTTCTCAGAACAGATTACCTGGTCACCATCAATTTGCTAAATGTGGAATCTTGCTGTGCACACTTTATTCCCCTAATTTTTTCCAGCAGTGATCACACTCTGAACATGCCTGATTCACCGTGAAATACTCTGGAGCACCCTGAGGGGAAAGGCTAATTTTCAGAGCAAGCTTTCCTTCTCGACTATAATTGGCTACTGTGTTTTTGCACCCATTTTTAAATAAGTCTGCAATCTTTGCTTGGTTTTGATCATTCAGACTTGCAAAGGGGTGAGTCATGCTGTGAAAATGACTGCAATTTGTTTGTGGCATTCATTTAGTGCAATATAATAACTTACTTTTAGAAATCAGACAATTAAATAATAACTTCATGAACTTTCAAACTCCAGCACTAAAAGCATGAAGAGAGTTGGAATGCTTGATTGTCATTGATTGCAATTTAAAGTCAGTTCTCTCTCAAACATCACAAAGGCTAAATTGAACATTTACACATTGATTGATTTATAGATCTAGTTAATGTCTTTGTGCAGAGGCAAAATTAACTCAAATTAAGCTATGAACTCTTGGTCAAGCTTTAAAGTTGGAAATCCAGTTGGAAAACTTGTCAGATGGACCAGAATTCTAAGGTGGATAGTCAAATAACAGGCATGTCAGCAATGGATAAGCATACTGATCAGGTTTAATATTAAATACAATAAACTTCTACAGATGGACTATTGTCATTCCACCCTGGAACATGTGGACAGTGAAGATGCATACATCAGGATGCTCTTCATCGACTACAGCTCGGCATTCAATACCATCATCTCCTCAAAACTCATCAAGAAGCATCAACACCTTGGCCTCAGTACATTGGCAACAACCTCTCTTCCACAATCTCTGTTACTTAGCCCGCTTCTCCCCCCCCACCCGCTCGCTCTACTCACTTTACACTTATGACTGTGAGGCTAAGCATAACTCCAATGCCACATTTAAGTTTGCTGATGACACCACTGCCATTGGCCGAATCAAAGGTAGTGATGAATCTGCATATAGGAGGGAGATTGAAAACCTGGCTGAGTGGTGCCACAGCAACAACCTCTTACTCAATGTCAGCAGGACCAAAGAGCTGATTACTGACTTCAGGAGGAGGAGACCAGAGGTCCAGGAACCAGTCCTTATTGGAGGATCAGAGGTGGAGAAGGTCAGCAACTTTAAATTCCTCTATCATTTCAGGGGATCTGTCCTGTGCCCAGCACGTATCTGCCATTACAAGCAAGGCATGGCAGCGCCTCTACTTACTTAGAAGTTTGCAAATATTCAGCATGTCATCTAAAAATTTGACAAACTTATATAGATGCATGGTGGAGAGTATACCAACAGGTTACATCATGGCCCGGTATGGAAACACCAATGCCCTTGAATGGAATAGCCTACAAAAAGTAGTGGATACGGCCCAGACCATCACATGTAAAGCCCTCTCCACTACTGAGCACAACTACAAGCAGCACTGTTACAGGAAATCAGTATCCATCATCAAGAACTCCCACGATCCAGGCCAGGCTCTCTTATCGCTGCTTCTCGAGTTACAGGAGCTTCAGGACCCACACCTCCAGGCTTAGGAACATCTCAACAATCAGGGCCTTGAACCAAAGGGGATAACTTCATTCATCCCAGCACTGAACTGTTACCACAACCTATGAACACACTTTTATGACTAATGTTCTTGATATTTATTGCTTTTTATTTATTATTATTAGGTCTTCTTTCTTTTTGTATTTGCAGTTTGTTGTCTTTTGCACACTGGTTGTTTGTCTTGCATGTAGTTTTTAACTTACTCTATTGTGTTTCTTTATATTTACTGTGAATGCTCATAAGAAAATGAATCGCAGGGTATTATATGGTGACATAGATGTACTTTGATAAAGAATTTACTTTGTACTTTGAATTTTGAAAGTTTCCTGGCATGGCAATTCAAACACACAGAGATACAAGGGGCTGCAGAGGGTAGTGGACACAGCCAGGTCCATCATTGCCATAGCGCTCCACAGCATTGACAGCATCTACAGGAGGCGCTACTTCAAGAAGGTGGCATCTATCACCAAAGATCCCTACCATCCAGATTATGCCATCTTGTCACTGCTACTGTCAGGCAGGAGGTACTGAAGCCTGAAGTCCCACACCACCAGTTCTTGCAGCCTGCACAACCCTAATCCTACCTCAGCAATGAAACACTACAGCCCTTAGAATGAAAAAACCTCAAGAAGTATTGGATACATCTCAGTCCATCAGTGGTAAAGCCCTCACCAGCATTGAACACATCTACACAGAACATTGTCACAGGAAAGCAGTCCCCACCATCCAGGACGGGCTCTCTTCTCACTGTTGCCATCAGGAAGAAAGTATAGGAGCCTCAGGACTCATACCACCAGGCTCAGGAACAGTTATTACCCCTCAACCATCAGGCTCTTGAACCAGAGGGGAAAACGTCACTCACCCGTCACTGAACTGTTCCCACAACCCATGGACTCACTTTCAAAGATTCTTCATTTCATGTTCCTGATATTTATTGCTTATTTATTATTATTTATTTTTGTATTTGCACAGTTTGTTCTTCTTTGTACATTGATTGTTCGTCCACCTTGTTAGATGTAGTGTTTCATTGATTCTACATATTGTGTTTCTTGTATTTACTGTGAATGCCCACAAGAAAATGAATCTCAGGTTGTATATGGTGACATATATGTACTGTGATAATAAATTTACTTTGAACTTTGTGACCATCTCTTCTGCTACCATGGACTTGTCTCAGATTTGAGTTTTGATGAAGGGTCTTGGCCCAAAACATCGACTGTTTTTTCCCTTCCATGGATGCTGCCTGACCTGCTGAGTTCTTCCAGCATTTTGTGTTTGTTACTCTGGATTTCCAGCATCTGCAGAATCTCTTGTGTCTCTGCTTTATGCTTTTTCCTATGACTGTATTGTTTTGTGCATTCTTTTTCTTCACTTGTCTTGCATAATTTATGTTCTGTGTGTCATCTGTACCTACATGCCTGTGATGCTGCTGCAAGCAGGTCTTTCCATTGTACCTGAGCACGTGACAATAAACTTGACTTGACAGTCACCATTGGGACAAGTGTCACTGAACAATTTACCTACTGCAAGCATTAAGCACCACACTGAAGCTTTTAGAATATGGTTGCCATGGGGATCACTTCTTCTGACAATGGGCGTACCTGGGATTTGGCATATTGTGCTAGTAATGGATGAGTACCTGATGCATCTTCCTGACACTTCAATGGATTGCCTTTATTTTGCATGGTTGCTTCCAAGGCAAGTCTCACAGCAATCTTTCTAGGGGTAGGAAATGAATTTTTTGGCGCTTAGACTCAAGGGACCATTCCAAATGGATTACACATTTCTGCACAGCACTTTGACATCTCACTTGTGGCCTCACCAGCTCATGTTCAGTCAGGGGTATACACACAGGAGAACAGCATTGATCTTGGTTGTGTGCCAAGTGCAGGTCTGTCTTCCATTTATCAATAGCAGGGAACCATAGCTCAACCTGCCCTCATTCCTCTTTCATGTACATTTCCCTTGGGGTCACTGACTCACTTGGCAAACCAGTATTTGGAACACCAGTGCAGCTGATTCGATTCGGCATTGTCTAGACAAACAATGCAAGTTATGCCTGTTTCTGGTCCATAAATCTGTATCCTGCACTTACCAACTGAGCCACCAGAACCCTTGTTGCTTTGATGGAATTACAATTAATTTACAACACGGCCATGACATTCAGCTCAATTACCCCCAGTCAGTAATGTGCCCTCTCCTCATTTATCCCCTTTCAATACGGTTGACTTTTAAATGCCCTCTGAAATGTCCTAGCAAGCCATTAACTTCAAGGGCAATTAAGGACTAGCAGGCAGTGCCCAGATCCTGAGAAATTACTAAATAATTTTTTTAAAATCCTCTACTTACTTATTTAGAGATACAACATGGTAAAAGGCTCTTCTGGCCTGATGTTGCCCAATTACAATCATGTAACCAATTTGGAATGTGGGAGGAAACCAGAGCACCTGGAGAAAACCCACGTGATCCTGGGGAGAACAGCAAACTCCTTACAGACAGTGGCAGAATTGAACCTGGCTTGCTGGTGTTGTAATAGTGTTACACCGTACTAACATGCCGTACTTTCTCATGCTTCCTCGTAAGCACAGAAGGTCTTACATTCTCCAGTTAATAAGACTAGTGCAAAATAATTTATAAGAGCTTACCTCATACACGTAGTCAAAAAGTTCCAGGATTGTCAGAAGACTTGCACCAATGAATAATCCCATTTGACCTCCAATGTCACCTTTGAACATAAAATCATAGGAGATCTTGATTAGTGCAGCGAACTGGCAGTGTAATCTTGTTCCACATACTAAATAAATAGCTTGCTTAAAGTTTGTCACCTTTTCTCAATATACAGTGGCTGCTCTCAGAGTGCCTGTCATAAATAAAGAACATCATACAGCACTATTACCTATCTGTGAAAGCTTTTCCCTCTTCCACTTACTAGTATCGACCAAGGCAGGATGTTCTAACAGAATGCCTTTGGGGTACAATTTGTCCAGGTTGTCAATATAACGCTGGCTTCTATTCTTTTACCAGTCACCTTTAGTTTCAGTGACCACAACACTGGGTGTGTGTGAATCCAAGCCAAAACAATACACAACCTGGTCAAAGTTAGTGGCAAGGCTGATAACCAAGGGTTTTAAAGCATTGCTACTCCGTCACCAAGGTGGTGTAGTTTCCTTGTGTAACGTATCATCAACAGAAGTGACCTGGGACAATCAGCCAGGAAGAAGACTTAGAGAGGATAGTTCATATTTCATATAACACATATGGAGGCCATTCAGACCATTGCATCTATGCCAGCTCTCAGAGCAGTCTCACCAATCTCAGTCCCATTTATCTCTTGCAACCTATTCTCCCTCACCTGTCCATTGATTTCTCTTGCTAATTCTCCTACCACTCAGGCCTAATTCACAGTAGCCAGTTAACCTACCAACCCGCATGTCTTTGGAATGTGGGAAGAAACCCACACAGTCACAGGGAGAACGTGAAAACTCCACACGGACAGCTTTCGGGGGTCAGAAATGAACCTGAGTCTTTGGAGTTGTGAGGCAGTGACTCTACCAATTGCGCCTCTGGTCTGCTAGTCAGGCAAAATAAAAGAGTAGGAATAATTATCTCCTCACGGCTGTCCTAAGTACCTTAGAACTGAGCTAATGAAACTGCTTCAAAGGCCAGTCTAAATACAGATGGCACATTTCCATCCCTGGAAGATGTTAGTGAACTAGATGCATTTTACCACAATCCAGTGGTTTCACAATCCATCCTGACCAAAGCTACCTTTCAATTCTAGATTATCTGGATTAAGTTCCCCATCTGCAGTCTCTATTCTTGGTGTTAATCAAGTATTAGAATCACTGATCGGTTCTTTAAGGTTGTTATAGCCAAGGGTGGGGGAGGGGGTAGTAGGGTTAAGCTCCCAATGGCGAGGGTCTCAATTAGCCTCTGACAACCAAGTCCAGTCCCTGGCCTTTACATGTGGCTTAGCTACTAAACCCAGTGGAACTGCTTCTACTGACAGGAGAAGAGGCAAAGGCGGATTAAAGGTGCCTTAAAACCAGTCACTTCGGGCAGATGGGGCTCATCAACCATTGTTGGCAGCTCATCTAGGAAAAGGAAAACTCTTATCTCAAACCTCTGCTGTCTCACAGCTCTACCCACTCACAGCTTTGGGAGTAAACCCAGAGGAAAAATCTGGAGCTGGAGTCCCTAAGGCAGTCTTACGTTGAGTTCAACATTGATTGGCAACTCCTGCAATGTCGCTGGTGCCAAACTGTATTGGTCTCTGTCGTTCCTTCGGAATCATCAGCTGTGTGGAGAGGGGAAGCTGGCTGCATGGGCAACAGCTCATACTGCCCAGGCTTGCGTATCACAAAGACAGCTGGGGCGCAATACCCATGGTCGACCCTGACAAACGGAGAGCCTCAGAGAACCATTGGTAACTGTTTCCCACTCACTGAGTGCAGGTTTCAAACAGCAAGAGCACAGTGAGAAGAGTCACAAAAACTCTGCAATGACTTCTAAAGGCCTGAAGGATCAACAGATATTCAGATTACTGTTAAAATCTAGCTCAGTGCTAGGTGGTGTCAATACCTTCTTTGAGGAAATCTCAAACTGTTGGATCCTAGCATTACCTACATCTTGAATCCTGAGTCCGACATTTCTGTGATACACTAGCCAGGGTGGCAGGGTCATAGAGTCCTTATACAAAATTATATGACAACTCAGCAAAGAAGAATGCCTTATGGCCCATTATGCTTGTTCTGACTCTCTTTTCTTCAATGATTTCCTCTTCAAGTCTTTATCTTTCCTTCTGCTTCTACTATTTTACAGCCACTGGGCTTCATATAATGACAATCAGCACAGAAAGAAAATAATTTTCCTCACTGCACCCTTGGCTCCTCTGGCTTGGTCCTTGAGTGTGCTTGCTACTTTACTAGTAGTGAACTTTCAGTACATCACCAACCTTTCCATTTATTACTCTGATATGCAGTCAATTAAGATAGCATTTGGCTTTCATCCTGTGCCTGATTGGAATGTTAACTTTATGACCAAACCCAAAAGTCATAAAAAAAATCTTAAACATTAAGCTGATAATTGGGAGCTTATGAACTGTAGTTCTTCTATGAAAAATATTTGCCCTCAGAGCACTCCTGTTAACAGGTTCCAACTGCCCTTCAACAACCTTCTGGGGAACAGCTTACAAATAGAACATCTAACATTTCCCAAGGAGAGATAGATATGCTGGGCTTTAGGTTGCATCGTGAACTGTCTGGCAGAACTTACTTAACATTTGCTAGGTCTCACTTGAGAGAAGTTCCCTTCCAATCTTGAAATACTTCCCAGCAGGGTGAGAGGTTGGTGGAAAAAGGTTTCAGATTCAGGTTCATTTATGTACATTGAAGCATAGAGTGATATGCATCCTTTGTGTTAACTACCTAGCGATGTGCTGGGATGAGCACACATTCCAGTGCCAACTTAGCATACCCCAAATGCTTGGCAAAATAACACAGAACACAACAAGTAACAAAACAACAAAAGAAAAACAAGCCCCTTTCCTCCCACTCCCACCCTCACACACATCTAATTCAGTGAGCACTGTGACATTGGGCTGGGTTTACACTTAATGTAATGTTAATAGGAGAAATTGAGTCCAACTCCTTGAGGGAATCATGCTTCCCTTTGTCAGGAAGTTAGCACAGAAAACTAGCTAAGGATTTACATCACCCACATTTAGCTTGCAAGCAAAGCCAGAAACAACTCTCATATACACTTTACAGTGGTGCTAGAAAGTTGTGAACCCTGTAGAATTTTCTCTATTTCTGCATAAATATGTCCTAAAATGTGATCAGTCTTCACACAAGTCCTAAAACTAGATAAAGAGAACCCAATTAAATAAATCGCACAAAAACATTGTACTTATTCATTTATTTATTGAGAAAAATGATCTAATATTACATGTATTTGTTGGAAAAAGTATGTGAACCTTTGCCTTCAGAAACTGGTGTGACCCCCCTTGTACAGCAATAACTTCAACCAAACATTTCTGGTAACTGTTGACCAGTCTTGCACATCAGCTTGGAAGAATTTTAGGCCATTCCTCCTTACAAAACTGCTTCAACTCTGGGATATTGGTGGGCTTCCTTGCATGAACTGCTTGCTTCAGGTCCTTCCACAACATTCCTATAGGGTTAAGGTCAGGACTTTGACTCGGCCATTCCAAAACTCACATTTTATTTTTAAACCATTTGATTTACTCTCATCTTTCGGATCATTGTCTTGTTGCATTATCCTACTTCTACTAAGCTTCAGATGACAGACTGCTACCCTGACATTCTCCTGTAAAATGTCTTTTTACAATTTTGAATTCATTGTTTCCTCAATGATTGCAAGCTGTCTGGGCCCTGAGGCAGCAAAGCAGTCCCAAAAAATAACGTTCCTTCCACCATGCTTCACACTTGCGATGAGGTTTTGGTGTGCAGTGCCCTTTTTCCTCCAAACATAGCAATGTGCATTTCTGCCAAAAGGTTCAACTTTTGTCTCATCTGTCCACAGAACATTGTCCCAGAACCATTGTAGAACATCCAGGTGGTCTTTTGCAAACTTGCTTTTTTTTTTGGAGAGCAGTGGTTTCCACTGTGGTGTCCTTCCATGAACACCATTCTTGTTCAGCGTTTTACTTACAGTGAACACATAAACAGAGACTTAAGCAAATTCTAAAGATTTTTGCAGATCTTATGCTGTTACCCTTGCGTTCTTTTTCACCTCCTTCAGCATTGCACATTGTGCTCTTGGTGTGATCTTTCCAGGACACCCACTCCAAGGGAGAGTATCTGTAGATGTGAACTTCCCACTATTCATGACATTTACAGAGCCACGTGTGTAAAAAGGGTCCGAAGGATCATTGGGGACCCGAGTCACCCCAACCACAAACTGTTCCTGCTGCTGCCAGACAGGAAACGGTACTGCAGCATTAAAGCCAGGACCAACAGGCTCTGGGACAGCTTCTTACACCAGACCATCAAACTGATTCATTCACACCAATACAATTGTATTTCTATGTTATATTGACTGTCGTGTTGTACATACTATTCATTACAAATTACTATAAATTGCACATTGCACATTCAGATGGAAACGTAATGTAAAGACTTTTCTCCTCATGTATGTGAAGGATGTAAGAAATAAAGTCAATTCAATTCAATTCAACAGCATCAAGTTTCCTCCATTTGTAGACAATTTCTCTTACTGTGGACTGAAGAACACAGGTCTTTTGAAATTATTTTGTAGCCTTTTACAGCTTCATGCATCTCTACTAATCTTCTAAGGTCCTCTGAAAGTTGTTTTGATTGAGACATGGTGCACCTACACAGATCTTTCTTGAGAAGAGTAGGCTCTGTCAGTAACCTGACTTTATGTATCTTTTTTATAGGGCAGGCACCTCTACAACCCACACCTCCAATCTCATCTCATTGATTGGATTATCTGATTCCAAATAGATTTTGTTGAAGGCATTTCTCCAAAGTTTCACATATTTTTCCAACAAATATTGGATCATTTTTCTCAATAAATAAATGAAGTAGTATAATTTTTTGTGTTATTTATTTAATTGGGTTTCCTTTATCTAGCTTTTGGATTAACATGAAGATCTGATCACATTTTAGGTCATATTTATGCAGAAATAGAGAAAATTCTACAGGGTTCACAAACTTTCTAGCAGCACTGTATGGTTACAATTACAGGTCCACATTTTAAATATGGACGTCAAATACACTGCATGTAGCTGGCAGAATATCCCCAGATATTTTGGTGACCAAAAATTTTACATTCGTTCCATTATTCCTTTGCCACTGTGCTGTCCAAATGTGCACAGGACTTTAGTTGATGATAGTCTCACTACATGATGGATATTTACTTTACAGGACCCTTCAAGGGGACTTTGTACTGAGCTCAGCTTTCGCGCACAGTGACATGACCCTTCCAAGGGGTCAGAGTTGTTTTTCACAAAGTTAATCTTCTAACCAATATTCCTTGCTCAGCTTCTTGTTGTAAATAAGTGAACAATCAGGTTCTTGTAGGTCCATGTTTAATCAAGAGAAGAATGTAGTCCACAGTTATCTAATTAAACATTGCATTTGTCTAGCCTGATAAAGGTATCTGAATAACATCACATACAGATAACGTCAACTGGTAGCACAACAGAACAAACTTGCAAAATCATTGCGGATTGTTAAGAATGCCAAAGAGAAAGACAGAAAAAAGAATTAGAATTCATTCCAAAGCCTGTGATTACTACTACAGATGGCCTGCTCGTCTGAAACACATTTTTATGTCCTTTGAGTCTGTAAGAATTGTACCTGAGTTAGGAAAACCTTTTAAGGGGAACTAGGCAGTTTAAATGATTCCCATTCAGAAATCTTACATAAATTCAGAAATCCTCTGTGAGTGTTAAATGTGTGTTAAGAATTGTGAGTCTAAATTTAAACATGTATCATTAAAAATAAAATAAACTGTGTTGCTCCTTGGGAGGGAGGCGAGACTCAAGTAGTTGGCATTGGCAGCTAGATCTCGCCACAGAGACTAGACAGGGAAGTAAGCTAGTCTTTGAAGACTAGGCTGATACAGTATAACCTCCCTGTAGTGAAGATGCCTGTAGATACCTATAATCGGATAGGGTGTCAAAATCTCCTTTTGAGTTTAGGGCTTTGTAGACCATCACAACTAAAACTATACCAAGCAATATTTGACAGAATAGGAGCTCAGTATGATTGATTATAGAGTCACAGAAAACTACAGCACAGAAAATGGCCCAGTGGCACATCTAGTCCGCACTAAAGCATTTAAGCTGCCTAGTCCCATCGACCTTCACCCAGACCATAGCCTTCCACACCCATCCCATCCGTGTACCTGTCCAAACTTCTCTTAATGCTGAAATGGAGCTCATTTGCGCAGGCAGCTCATTTCACACTCTCACCACCCTCTGAGTGAAGAAGTTTCCTCTCATGTTCCACTTAGTCATTTCACCTTTCACCCTTCATCTATAACCCATAGTTATAATGTCACCCACCCTCAGTGGAAAAAGCCTGCTTGAATTTACCCTATCTATACTCCTCATAATTTGGTATACCTCTATGAAATCTCCCCTCAATCTTCCATGTTCTAGGGAATAAAGTCAAAGCTCAAAGATCAAAGTGCATTTATTATCAAAGTATGTATTCATTATACAACCCTGAGGGAAAGTGGCTGTCTTCCCACAGACAGCCAACAAACAAAGAAACACCATGGAACCCATTCAAAGAATGTATCAAACACCCAACGCGCAAAAAAAGAACAAATCACGCAAATGGCAAAAAACGAACAGTCTAGGAACGTTCTGTTTAGTTCAGTTCAGTTCAATTCAATTTGGTGCTACATTGTTCATTGACTGCAGGCCACAGAGCAAGTCTGCCCCAATCAAAATCGCACAAAATAGCAATTATAAACAGAAGAAACCAGACAACAGAAACACATCATAACATGAACTGGAGTGTAATCCACAAACTGTGTTGATTAAACCTTGCCCAAGATCAAAAACTCTAGCAACATTGTCCAGCAGATTCAAGGGAGAGGAAGAGACGAGTCAAATGTAGGCACCTTCCTCTGGGAGGGGAGGGGAGAGAGAGGAGAGAGAGAGAGAAACAGAGAAACAGAGAAACCGGTCACACACAGGCACCTTCCTCTGGCAGCTGATAGTGAGAAGGAGAGGGAGACTGGTCAAATGCAAGCAGATGGCGCTGAACAACCGCTCCCCTTCTACTCTCATCCTCGTTGACTTCAATCTTGCTTGATGTTTTAACCAGTGAGAAATGGAGCCAATCGTGGGGTCACTGCTCCCCTATACCCCCCACCCCCCGCCTGTCTCCAGGCTTCTTGGCTGCTCTAAACCTCACTGAATTCCCTCAGAGACAGCAAAGTGCCAGATCACTCAATTGGTCTAAAAACACACTACCAAAATGTAAATCCCATGTTCCAATTGCATGCAGCTTAGTAGTAGACTCATATTTAAAAGAGGAAGAAGTAAAAGAGGTAGTTTTGTGACTGTCTGAAGGATGTCACCATTGGTTGTGTTGTTTGCTGGTGCCATCTTCTTCAATCCTATCCAATCTTTCCATTTTACTCAGGTCCTCCAGTTCCAGCAACATCCTTGTAAATGTTCTCTGTACTCTTTCAATATTATTTATATCTTTCCTGTAGGTAGGTGACCAAAACTTCACACAATATTCCAAATAATGCCTCACTGTCTTTTCCAACTTCAACATCCCATCTCCTGCACTCAATACTTTGGTTTATGAAAGCCAGTGTGCCAAAAGCTTTCTTTACAACCCTATCTACCTGTGACAGCACTTTCAATGAATTATGGACCTGTAGTCCCAGATCCCTTTGTTCTACCACAATCCTCAGTGTCCTACAAGTTCACTGTGTAAGACTAACCCTGGTTGGTCCAACCAAAGTGCAACTCCTCACACCTCTCTGCATTAAATTCCATCTGCCACTGCTCAGCCCATTTTTCCACTTGATGCAGATCCCTCTGCAAGCTCTGATAGTCTTCCTCACTGTCCACTACACCCCCAACCTTGTTGTGATCCAGTTAACCACATTGAACATCCAGATCATTGACACAGATGATGAACAACGGACCAAACACCACTAGTCACAGATCCAACACCAATCTCTGAGGCACTCCAATAGTCACAGGTCTCCAGTCAGAGAGGCAACCATTTACTACCACCTTCTGGCTTCTTCCACAAAGCCAATGTCTAATCCAATTTACAATGTCATCTTGAATGCAAAGTGACTGAATCTTCTTGACCAATCTCCCATGCAGGATCTTGTCAAATGCCTCGCTGAAATCCATGAATGCAACATCCACTGCCTTGCCTTCATCAACTTTCCTGGTAACTTCCTTGAAAAACTCTACAAGATTGGTTAGACGCGACCTACCATGCAGAAAGCCATGCTGATGATCCCTAATCAATCCCTGTCTATCCAAACACTCATATATCCACTCTCTAAGGTCATTGTATTTTGTGCTACAGTGCAGAACATTAATGGAAAATTATACCTTCACTGGCTTTCACTAAACCCATTCTGATCACTGATTCAGTGGTTCAAATCATTAACAAGGTGAAGTGGTGCAGAATGGAGGGAAATAAGGATTCCATTGTAAAGCAATGTTGATTGTACACTGAATTGGAAGGTTTGTCGTAGTTCATGAGTTTTAATCATAATGATAAAGCCAGGGAACATTCAGCAAAGCCTTTGACTGCACTCCTATTGTGATGGACTTTGTCAATAAAATGAAAAAAGAAGGGAAGGTGATTGTGGGGATTAGGCACTGGGTGAAGTCACTTAATAATCCAGACAGGAGAGCTCAGGTACGAAAAGATTTGTTTAAGGGGAATTCATATTCTGTACCTCCCTCAGTCCCACATTGAAAAGAGATAAGCTCTCAGACACAGTACTTTTTGGCTAATAGAATGGGATTTGAAAGTGGGTTTACTTGGTGCATTTAGAATACTTGGGGCAGGGAGCCACAGCTCGGCCTGTCTTAAGTTTCTCGTATTTCTCTGTGGCTATAATTCTTGCTAATTTTTACTGAGTCCTCTGGCACAGAACCTCCACAGTACCCATCAAAACTGTACACGAAATACTCTGGAGTTTTTGCTCACAGGTGAAGGCAGGTTAACATTGTCAATGCTCTGACTCACTTCTTGGGTGTACATACACAGTACTGAGTGAAGGTCTTAGGCACATAAACATATATACAGTAGCTAGGCTGCCCAAGACTTTTGCACAGGTTCAAAGGTTCATTTATCATCAAAGCATGTATCCCTATGCAACTCTGAAATTTGCCTTCACTGGATAGCCATGAAACAAAGAAAGAACATGAAAGCCTTTCAGAGAGAAACATCAAACACCCCACCCCTTCCTGTACAAAAAACAGCAGCATTCTAATCATCAACACACCCCCCCCCCAACTCCCCTCCCCTGCACAAAACAGAAGAGGAACATCAGTCCCCAAAATACAGCCCTTCCCTCACACAGTACTGTATTTGTCACCATGGAGCCGAGAACAAGTTTGTAAATCTGGCAGGAACAAAGTATGTTGGGAATGGCGAGGGTAAAACGCCACAGGAGGGGGTGGGTGTCGCGGGTGCAAACACACCCACCCCTGAGGCACCTGAAGGACTGCAGAAGTTCAAGGACATGGCTCACCACTACTTTCTCCACGGTGATTAATGGTGAATTTGCCATTGTCTCATCTCATAAATAGAAAAAAAATACAAAATCAATTGATCAGGTCATTATCACACTGCTATATGGGGAAGTGTGCTATGCACAAAAGGGCTACTTATGTAGAAACATATGAAAAAACAATGGCTGTAAAGCATTTTGGAAAGATACAAAGGCAGTACTGAAATCTATTGTTATTGCATGTACACAGATAGGTGGATTAGATACTTGTCAGGTCTGCCCCGATTATGGACCATTGTGATCTGCAAATTCAGTTACCGTGTGAGCTCTGCAGCACCATTTCGGTGATTTATTACTTGTGGCTCAGGGATATTAGTCCGTTTGCTATTGTATACTGATATGTTGAGATAAGATCATGACCCAGGCGAAATATCTGTCATTCAGTAAGATCTCAATGCAAGATCAGTTTTGTATAATAGCATTCTATGAACTTCTGAACTAATAGCTAAGTCTCTGCTACCGAGTTTTAAAGCTCTACCAATGTCTCTGCTGTTACACTTATTGTAAACGGGGGAGAAAAAGATCAGTGTTGACAAGACCAGCGCTAGTAACACAATGAGTTTCCATTTTTTGCATCATGTTGGAGTTTAGAAGTTTCACATCAGGTGAATCATAGTGAATGAACCATATTAACTGGTTTGAAATGGTTCCAACAATTATCTGCCAACTTAGCCTGCAGAGTAAGCCCCCAAGCTTTTCCAGATCCCACAGCTGCGAGGACACATCCTCTTGGAAGAAGAGTCAATGTTACGTCAACTAATGGCCATTTAGGAGCTCCTGTTTGGATTCTCATTTTCTATCCTTTGCAAACCACAGCTTATCCTAAATTCCTCTGTCTCAATCTGAAGTCACATCAAATCCTGTTCATCCATGTGCTCACTTCTCTACATTGCCTACGTCCAAGCAACATTCTAATTTTACAATTTCTACCAATGATTCAAATCTCTCCACTGTTGCCAGTTTCTGTAACCTCCACCTCAGTTCTCCCTACTCCTTCAGTCTTGCCCCTTTGCCCAACCAATTACCATTGATCTGCCATTGGAGGTTGTACCTTCAGCTGCCAAGGAACCACATTCTAGACTTCCCTGCCAAAACTTCTTTGACTCTATTTTTAAACACTTCTTAAAACTTATTGTCCTTTGTCCAAGTACATAGTCACCTCTTTGATGTTTCTGTAAGTTGCTTTTAAATTTTCTCTGGTAATATTCTTGTAAAGTCCTTGTGATAAATCACCCCATTAAAGGTGATACATATTGTAAATGCAAATGGCTACTGTTGTAGATAGCTTTCTACTATAGACATATAGTATGCTTGTTCAAAACTGTGCTGAATCTACACAACGTATTTCAATTTGTACTCTTATGGTTATTGCTGCAGATTGTCATCTATCAATCTAGCCTAGATTCAAACCACAATCCCAGAGTTAAAAGGATGGTGTTTGAATTATTAACATTATCCATTCTCACTCTCTACACTAGAACAATGACTGTGAAGACTGCTCACTGGCATAATTGCCTGAGCTCTATTCTGATTTCATTGCCAGGCAGTCTAAATTTCCCAGTCCAGTATGTAATGACAGATCTTGTTAGCTATCACACTGAAATAGAAGGTTTGTGCACACAAAACAAAAGGCAATCAGTCCAAAACTGAGAATGCTTATCAAAATTCTGATTATTGGAATCCTGGGTGTAAATGCCATGAGGGAAATGTAAAAACTTAGTCAATTTCTACATTTGTTTGCAATTACTTCAGTTGAACTGTCATTTTGTCTTCAATAAGCAATAGATTGTAGATGCAACAATTTTGAAATAAAAATACAGAATGCTGGAATCAATCTGCAGATCAGACAGCATCTGTAGAGAGAGGAACAGAATGAAGACTTCAGCTCAATAACCTTTCATCAAAACCTTTTGACCAATCATTTTGTCTTTTGTCAACCAATCAATCTGTTAGGGTTGAAGTTGACGTACTTCCTTTCCAACCCTGTATTGCGCATTCCTTTTGCTACTCATGCATGTCCTCAGTTGAGATCATGTCCATTGTACTTACTGATGGACAAGATCTGCCCTGTGTGAAGGGCTCTTCCCCCAGTGGAGGGAAATGTTTGAGGAGGACCCTTGTGACAACTTGTTCAGTGTGGGCCTGTAACTCCTGCAATTGGCTGTCTCTTTCCTTGAAGATGATTGAGATTACTGCAAATCTGAGATGAGCTGGCATTCTCTCCTCTTCCTATGCAAGGGAGATAACATCATGAATTTGCCCTAGGAATAACTCTCCACCATGTTACGGTGCCTCAGCAGTGATTTTGTCTATTCAAGAGGCTTTGCTGTTTCTCAATAGTCACTCAGCATATTTGATCTCTTCCCAGACTGTAACTGATAGTGGACTGTGAGATGTGGTGGGGGGGGGGGGGGTGGTCAAGGAAACCTAGGTACATCAAAGACTAAGTCTTGATTTAGATTTTTAGTGTGTTCTTCCCACTGCGCAATTTGTCCTTGGCAAGCTTTTCTCTATTCTTGGATCTCAGGATCTTGGCACATTATAGTTATCAGCAAGTTGCTGAACTTCCTGCACTCTTCCTGTTCACCATGCATTCTTTAGGTCAAGTGTTTTTCTGTTGAAACTTACCCTTTGAGTGTTTCCTTTGAGGTGTGGTGGAGTTTTCTATTCAAGAATTGTGTACATTTCTGGTCTCCCAATCACAGAAAGGATGCGAAAGCTTTGAACAAGGGTGCAGATTTACCAGGTTGTTACATGGATTAGGAGGTAATAGTTATAAGGAGGAGTTGGACAAACATATTGTTTTCCCTGGAGTGTCACAGAGGCTGAGGAAAGGTTTATAAAGTTATGAGAGGCAGGGATAGGGTAGATAGTCAGAACTTTATTTCCCAGGGTAGAAGTGTCAAACACTAGAAGACATGCATTTAAGGAGGGGGTGGGAGACATGTGGGGCAAGTTTTTTATATAGAGAATGGTAGATGCTTGGAATGGGCTGCCAGGGGAGGTGCTGGAGGAAGATAGCAGTGTTTAAGAAGCTATTGGATAGATATGTGAATAAAGGGATGTCCTTGTATTCTGAGGCAGTCAGAACACCTAGGCAGTCTAGGTCCAGCAGGTGCTCTGCTGTGTCTGCTGATTGGAAATTGCCACACATGCCATTATTGCCATGTAGAGGGTATGTAGTGAAATTCTGCAGTGAGGAAGCCGATGGAGGTCAGTTGCAGTGATCTTGGAGCCTGCAGTCAGCAGTCCTAGGGACAACATTGGAGCAAGGTGCTCTGGGGAAGGGGTGAGGGTTGTGGATGAGGTAGAGGGACAATGGAGAGATGGGCAGTAGCTTTGAAAAAGCTCTGGACAGCACCTGTTGGTATGAAAGGCAAAGTAAGTGTGACTGGTGGAGTGAGGAAAAAAGAACTGGCATGAGGTGGAGTAGAGGGTGAGTGATGGGAGGGAATGAAGGGAGTATTGGGAAGAGAGGGTGGGTGGGCATGAGGGAAAGAGAGAGTGGGCCAAAGAGTGAGTGGAGAAAGAATTAGTTTGAGGGAGAGTGGAGGAGGGATATGGAGTGTGGTGGGAGGAGGGGTGATATGGGAAGAAGAAGGTGGCGGGATAGGGGAGGGATGGGCTGGGGAGGAGGTAGGACCCAGGTGGGAATGGGTCTTCAGAGTAGAGGATATGGGAAGGATGGAGACTGAGGATCAGCCCATGGGCAAAATCATATATGCTCTGTATGTGGAGAGAGAGAGGGGGGTGGGGGGGGGGAGGGAGAGAGAGAGAGAGAGAACTCGGTGATCTCGTGTGTGTGTGTGTGTGTGTGTGTGTGTGTGTGTGTGTGTGTGTGCGTGTGTGTGTGTGCGTGTGTGTGTGCGTGTGTGTGTGCGCGCGCGTAGCACAGCCTGGTCTCCAGCCACCCTGGATCTCCTGGCTATTAGACCAGAACCTCACTTCTGTGAGTCCGTGTGGTGGCTGCTGTGAAGTAACCTCTCCTTGCTCAAAGGAAACACATATAGGTGACTTCTGCTCCTGACATATCCAAGGAGGTAGTGAAAATATACAGTAGTTTTTTATTCGTTCGTTCTTTATGTGCCATGCCGTATGTCATGGGTGGTCATGGTCTTTCCTTAACTATGCTTGTTCTTGGCAAGCTTTTCCACAGAAATGGTTTGCCATTGCCTTCCTCTGAGCAATATCTTTACATAATGGATGACCCCCAGTCATTTATCAATACTTTTCAGAGACTGTCTGTCTGGTGTCAGTAGTCGCATAGTCAGGAATTGTGATAGGGACCAGCTGCTCATACAACCATTCACCACCTGCTCCCATGGTTTCACACGACCCTGATCAGGGGAGTTAAGCAGGTGCTACACCTGGACCAAGGGTGACCTGCAGGCTAGCAGAGGGAAGGAGTTTTTTCATTCCAGGACTTCTCAGATGTCCTCTTTCTTTCAGGATCATGGTTTCCCTTCTGGCATCATCAAAGATGCCCTCACCCGCATCTCCTCCACTTCCCGCACTTTAGCCCTCAACCCATCCTCCCGTCACCACAACAGGTTCAGGGTTCCCCTTGTCCTCACCAGCTTCCGGATCCAACACATTATCCTCCGCAACTTCTGCCACCTTCAACAGGACCCCACCACCTTTCCTTCCCTACCCCTCTCAGCTTTGTGAATCTGTGTTTTCTCAACACAGATTTATGGACGTGGTCTCCATGATCCCTCTGTTCCTTCACACTGCTCGGAATCCTGTCATTAACCCTGTACTCTGCCTTCAAGCTCAACTTTCCAAAATGAATCACTTCACACTTCTCTGAGTTGAACTCCACCTGCCACTGCTTAGCCCATCCCTGGTCCACACGTCCCTCCCCACAGAACTCCCACCTGGCACTTACCCCTGCAAGCGCAAATGCTACACCTGTCCCCACACCTTCCCCCTTACCACCATTCCGGGCCCAGACAGTCCTTCCAGGTGAGGCAACACTTCACCTGCGAGTCTGCTGGATTTGTCTATTGCATCCGGTGCTCCCGGTGTGGCCTCCTCTACATCGGCGAGACCCGATGCAGATTGGGGGACCGCTTCGTTGAGCACCTCCTGTCACAATAGACAGGACCTCCCGGTTGCCACCGACTTCAACTCTGCCTCTCATTCCCATCTAGATATGTCCATACATGGCCTCCTCTATTGCCATGATGAGGCCAAACTCAGGTTGGAGGAGCAACACCTCATCTATTGTCTGGGTAGCCTCCAGCCTGGTGGTATGAACATTGAATTCTCCAATTTCCGGTAATTCCCTCCCCCTCCCCCTCCCCCTTTCCCTATCCCAGGTCCCTCTCTGCCTCTCTCCCCTTTCAACTTTCTGCTTCTTTATCTCTACAGTTCTTTCATGCTCATCCCCTCCCCCTCCCCCCCTTTATCCTTCCTCTGATCGGTTTTCCACCTGGTGCCTCTAGGCCCTACCCGCTCCCCATCTCTATTACTGGGCTTCGGCCCTCTCTTCGCCCCCCCCCCCCCATTCCTGATGAAGGGTCTTGGCCCGAAACATTGGCTACTCTTTTCTCATGGATGCTGCCTGACCTGCTGAGTTCTTCCAGCGTAGTGTTCGTATTCTAGGAGTTTTTCTCTGGAATGTGGGTGTCTGTTTAACTACTGTTGGGGAGGGAGCTCTAGCAATGAAGAAGGAACAGCATGGGGGTTGGTAATTGAGGGTGAATTTGATTGGGGTGGCCTGCATTTAATGAATGACACAGTACTAGAGTGAACTGAACTGAATATACCTGGACTCTTTCAATCTTGTGTTTTATGTTGTGTTTTTCACTCATTTATTTTTTGCCATTTACATGATTTGGTTTTTTTTTGCACGTGGGGGGGGTTTGATGTTTTTGTCTTTGAATGGTTTTTCTTTGTTTTGTGGCTGTCTGTGGGAAGAAGAATCTCAGGATTGTATACTGCATACTTTGATGATAAATATACTTTGAATCTTGAATCTTTGAAGCTACAGTCTGTGCTGACCCCTTGTTCCTGCTATCCTTGTCCTTCCTGGTGGTAGAGGTCAGAGGTGTGGGAGGTGCTGTAAGAGTATCCTGGCTGAGTAATCGCAGAGCATTTTGTAGATGATACATATTACACTCACTGTGCGCTGGTGGTGGAGGGAGTGAACGTTTCTATTGGTAGACAGAGTGGTATATCATGTGGCCTGCCTTGTCTTGGATGCAGTTATGCTTCTTGAGAGCTGATTTCATCCAAGCAAGTGGAGAGTACTCTATTAACTCTTGACTTGCACCTTGTTGGGGGGTTGGGAAGGCTTTGGAGAGCTAGGAATTGAGATAAAGCATTATGTCTGATAAAGTCAGACTTTTAGCTTAATTACTCATCCACTGGCTGTCACTGGAAATCTTTATTCTCCATTCCCTGATATTCTTGAACTGAGCAACTAATTACCAGTCAAATGGCATTCACTAAGCATGTTTTTGGAAGTGGAAGCAATCTTGCACAGACCATCTAGAACTCCCCATTTCATTCTTCTCACTGCCTGAAAACTCAGCAGTTTGCTCAATTTCAAAATGAATTTCCAGCCCACGTCTCCACAAAGTCTGCTCATAGTGACCTCCACTGCTTTATCTACCTTTATCCATGCTGCTGAAAAGCCTTGCAACCACCAGAGTTGGTCATCCACTGATCCCTCGGTCCTCATACCAATTGTGACCCATCATTTTAACTGCCTTGTTACATTTATCCACCCCAAAGCAACACTTCCACCAGATGTGTGTGTCCACCATCGAGACCCTCTATCAGATGAGAAAGACGTGTTTACAAGATTCAACTACTCCACCAATGAGATTTCCCTCAGTCGGATGTGCCCACCACCAAGACGTTTCTCAACCAAATGTGTACCACCAGGGACATATTCTATCAGATATTTGTCAACACAGACTCTCCTCTACTTGACATGCCTCTCCACTATGGATGTATCATTGGCCACCATGTCTAAAAGCATGTGAAAATTTTGTCTTGCCAGTTGTACTCACCCCTTACGTTCAATTGCACTGACTTCACTCCGAAATCTGGATAGAACTAATGACCAGTCCTCCTGCACGAGTAAGTGGTGGACAAAGACAAGTTCACTAAAGCAGCCAGCCTAATCAAAGACCCAACCAACCCTGGACATTCTCTCTTCTCCCCTCTTCCACCAGGCAGAAGACATAAATGCCTGAAAGTACATACCAGCAAGCCGAAGGGGAGTTTCTATCCCACTGTTAAAGAGACTATTAAACAGTTTCCTAGTATGATAAATTGGACTCTTAACCTCTCAGTCTACCTCATTATAAGATCACAAGACCATAAGACATAGGAGCAGAATTAGGCCATTTGGCCCATCGAGCCTGCTCTGCCATTCAATCAGGCTGATCCTTTTTTCTCCTCCTCAGCCCCGCTCCCTGGCCTTCTCGCTGTAACCTTTGATGCTGTGTCCAATCAAAAACCTATCAATCTCTACCTTAAATATACCCAATGGCCTGGCCTCCACAGCTGCCTATGGCAATAAATTCCACAAATTTGTGTATACAATAGGGTCTTTTAACAGACTCCTGGATAGGTATGTGGAGATTAGAAAAACAGAGGGCTATGGGAAACCCTAGGTAATTTCTAAGGTAAGGACATGGTCGGCACAGTTTTGTGGGACGAAGAGCCTGTATTGTGGCGTAGGTTTTCTATGTTTCTAAATTCACCACCCTTTGGCTAATGAAATTTCTCCGCATCTCTGTTTTGAAAGGGTGCCCCTCTAACCTTAGGCTGTGCTGTCTTGTCCTAGACTCTCCCACCATGGAATATATCCTTTCTACATCTACTCTATCTAGGCCTTTCAACATTCAAAAGGTTTCAATGAGATCCCCCTTCATCCTTCTAATTTCCAGTGAGTACAGATCCAGAGCCATCAAATGTTCCTTAAGGTAACCTTTCATTCCTGGAATCATCTTTGTGAACCTCCTCTGGACCCTCTCCAATGCCAGCACATCTTTTCTTAGACGAGGAGCCCAAAATTGTTCTCAATACTCAAGATGAGGCCTTACCAGTGCCTTATAAAGACTCAACATCACATTGTTGGTCTTGCATTCTGAGACCTCTTGAAATGAATGCTGACATTACATTTGCCTTCCTCACCACCGACTCAACCTTTAGTTAACCTTTAGGGAATCCTGCACAAGAACTCCCAAGTCACTTTGCATCTCAGATTTTTTTTTTGATCTTGAAATCTTAATAAACCTGATCGTTTACCTTAACTTCACTTTCTCTGTGGCTGTTACACTTTATTCCGTATTGATATTATTTTACCTTGTTCTACCTCAATGCACTGTGTAATGAATTGATCAGTCGGAACAGTATGAAAGAAAAGCTTTTCACTATGTCTTGGTACATGTGACAATGATAAATCAATCCTAATTCCAATTCCAGCCTCCTGTAGAAGCAATACTTCGTAGAAACAAGACTTTGACATTAATTTTCATAATCCTCCATGTAGGTGTCACATCTGCCCTGCAGTAAAGTCCAGGTGTCCAAACAGGAACCAATCCACTGACAATATCTTGCTAAGCACTAGTGACTGCTAGGAACCAAACCACGGGCTGCAAGGAAATAGCTGCATTTCACTTCTGTACGTGTGGCAAAACCCCAGGCCTGGTTGCACTCACCCAGTAAGCCAGCCACTTCATAAGCTTTCTTCTGTTCAATTGTTTCGTAGTTCAGGGCTTCAAAGAATATATCAAGCACAAGAATGTTCTCCCTTGAAAAGAAGGAAAGTTGCATCACATCAATTTTGCATGCTCCTGATAATAAAGATAGCTTTATTCAGAAATCAACCTCCACTCAGCCATTTAATTGCATCTTACGAGCTAAAGTAGAAATTTGAACATCAATGATGCTTCACATTCTTTCTACTTCCCTGGGGTCAGGGTCAACTAAACAAGGTTGTGTGATATTTTGAAATATGTGTTCTTACCAGATTCCTAATGATGTTGACTGATGGGGCTTTAGAGCTTACATTAAATTTGCCTTCCACCCCAGGTCAAAGATTGTGCAAACAACTAAATGCATTTCAAAGAAAACCAAGGCACATGCTGGAAAAAGCAGGGCTGGTAATTCTGACAAGTAATTATAATCCTGAATATCATTTCAATTGCAGTCCATTTTCCCTGTTACAAAGTACTGGGATAATTTTTAGTTTTTTTTTGTTGCCAACAGCAATCTTGGATTGTATTTAAAAAAAGCCAGTATCGGCTTTAAGCCTTTTACCTCCCATTGTATCCCAATGCAACATTCGCAGTATAAAGGTTCTATTATATCTCTGAATATAGTAAACAGGAGAATGCCATTTGTTCCCTGTTCTGACATACAGTTAGATCAACACTGACATGTTTCACACCCTAACAAAAATCCAATTATCTCAAGACCAAAGTATTCACTTGAACCCACCCTAAATTGCTTCTTGGGAGGGAGTTCCAGATTTCCACTGTTCTTTGTGTGATAAAGTGACCACCCAGGTTGACTCTCCCAGCAAAAATAATTCTTTTTTGTCCACTCTTCAAATTCTTATTGCTTTCCACAATTAGATAACCCTTTAGCTTTCTACACTTAAGGAAACACAAGTATGTTTAATGCTATCTGTCCTCACAATTTAACCCATTAAATTCTAGTATCATTATGGTGACTCTGTAATACACATGCTTCCTAAGCCGAGGTTCCAGAGTGGAACAGCACTCTGGATGGTGTCTAACATCTGTGATGTAACTGCACCTCTTCGGATAGAGAACAAGATTCCATTAGCTTCTTTATATGAACTTGCATTTATATATCACCTGCTGTGGTCCTTTCTGAGTATCCCAAAGTGCTTTGTAACAATTTAGTACTTTTATTCCTTGTTGTATTGTTGCGAACGTGGTAGTCAATTTTTTTTTCATAGCAACTCCTACCATAAAGTCCCAGTTTAAAATTATAGTAACTCCAACAATGCAGGGCTCTTTCATGGATGCCAGCTCAGATATTTATTTTGTACCTGCTCATGAGCTTTTAGTTATGATCTTCCCAGCTCCTATATTACCTTGCTTTACACTGTTTGAAAAGTACTTTGATTTATCCTCTTTGGGAAGGTGAATAACCCCACACTTCACTACACAGAACTCAACCTGCCACACTCATTTGATCTATCAATATCCCCTTGCAACCATTTATCTAGTTCACACACTTCCTGTGCCAACTTTCAGTATACTCATCTCTGCTACTTTAGCTGAACCATTCAGACTCCGTAGTATCCAAGACACCTTTACGGAGCAGTGCCATAGGAAGGCGGTGTCCATGATTAAGGATCCCCACCACCCAGGACATGTTCTCTTCACACTGTTACTGTTGGGAAGGAGGTACAGCAGCCTGAAGGAATTCAGGAACAGCGTCTTCCCCTCTGTCATCCAATTTCTAAATGGGCATTGACCCCATGAACACTATCTCACTACTTACTTATTTGTTATTTTTGTACTACTTATTTTAACTTAACTATTTAATAGACATATATACTTAATGTAACTCAGTTTTTTCTCAATATTTATCATGTATTTCATTGTACTGCTGCTGTAAAGTTAACAAATATTACCACATATGCCAGTGATATTAAATCTGATTCTGACATAGTGAAAAATATTGAGCCTGCCTACCGTACAGGCTGTGAGAAATGTGATTAGTCATATCCTGCCATTTGTAGCACAGACTTATTATCCCTTCTGTTCCTGACTTCCTCAGCAAGTCCTTCTCTGCTCCAGCGGGTTACCTCTAACTTTCTGCAGCCTAATTGTTGTTAACGTTTTAACAACCTTACCAAGTGCCTTGCAGATGTCCACACAAGTAACATCCAGAGATAGTCTCACAAATACATCTTTGTTAATTTCTCAAAAGACTTAATCCTTCACTGACATTATAAATTGGAATTTACAGTGCTGTAGAGTTGGTCAAAGGTTCTGTATATGCACCATGCTTCATTTTTAGAATAAAGGAGAAAAGGGAAAGATTCCAAACAGTAATTTCCACTGTCCAGCGGGAAGACTTGCGCATAATGAATGAGTGGCTGGGATTGAAGGAAAAGTTGCTACCTCATTACGTGGCATTTCAAAATCTGTGAATTATTCGAGTTGTTTCTAATTATTGTGTAAATTTTAACCTCAGAGTAAAATTCTGAAATTGCTTCCAAGAAATATAATACATTCACAGAATTATCATCAAGTTTACAGGGAGATTTTGGGGTGGGTTTGGGGCCAAAGGCAGATTGCTTTTATGCTTGGTGCCTTGTGATTGCTGACATTTCTTATAACACTATTGAGTTATTATGACATTGCTGCCAATTTTTATAAACCTTGAAAACTTAAGTGACACAACCCTCCAGATGGTTTAATTCCATTTAGGATTAATTTTATTGTTTTATAAACAGAAGTGAGTAGCACAGAACATTGTAATTGTTAGCACATTGCATGTAGCTGATGTGTGATGAAGTTTAACAAGCAGACATTATAATTCTTGAAACTTTATTCAGTGATAATCCACCTTTAATGAGTGTGAAATGGCAGTTAGACTATTTAATAGCATAATATATGAATGTACTTGTAACAATTTGAATTTACAGTTTTTCGGTTTTTCCCTCCATTGAAGGAGTAACTGGTGGTTCCAGTCACCTTTTACTTAATATATGTCGGGGTGAGCTTGATGAGTGCGTGGCAAGTGTCTCTCTGACTGTAAAAGGCATCACATTGTAACATGAAAACATAAAGTACATCAAACAGTTATGGCACAGAGCAGATCCTTAGGCGCATGCCATTGTGCCAAGCTTTTAACCTACTCCACAATCAATCTAACCCTTATATCCTACACACCCAGTAACCCTCTAGTTTTCAAGCTGAGGAGTAGCTTTAAAAGGTGGGACAAGAGAAAGTGAAACACAAGGTGATAGGTGAAACCTGAAGGGGGAGGGATGAATTAAAGAGCTGGGAAGTTGATTGGTGAGAGACAGACAGAAGGCCATGGAAGATGGAAAAGGGGGGAGGAACACCAAAGGGTGGCAATGTGCAGGCAGGGAGAGAATGAAAAGGGGACGGGAAATGGTGGGGGGGGGGGAGTGTGGGGGACATTACCGGGAGTTTGAGAAATCGATGTTCATCTCATCAGGTTGGAGGCTACCCAAGCAGAATATAAGATGTGGTTCCTCCAACCTATGGACTCCTCTACTGCTGCGATGAGGCCACACTCAGGTTGGAGGCACAACACCTTATATTTCATCTGGGTAGCCTCCAACCTGATGGCATGAACATCGATTTCTCTAACTTCCAGTAACGCCACCCCCTTCACCATTCCCCATTCCCTTTTCCCTCTCTCACCTTATCTCCTTGCCCACCTGTCACCTCCCTCTGGTGCTCCTCCTTCCTTTTCCTTCTTTCATGGTCTTTTGTCTCTTTCACCAACTTCCCAGTTCTTTACTTCATCCCTTCCCCTCCAGGTTTCACTTATCACCTTGTGGTTCTCTCTGTCCTCCCCCCACTTTTTAAATCTACACCTCAGCTGTTTTTCTCCAGTCCTACCGAAGGGTTTCAACCCAAAATGTTGACTGTACTCTTCCATAGATGCTGCCTGGCCTGCTGAGTTCCTCCAGCATTTTGTGTCTGTTGCTCAGATTTCCAACACCTGCATATTTTCTCTTGTTTGCAATTTGAATCCTCCATTTTTCTTTTATCCATGTGCTTATCTAAGAGTCTCTCAAATGTCCCCAAAGTATAGGCCTCTACCACCAGTCCTGGCAGTGTAGTCCGTGCATTTACCACTTCCTGTGTGAAAACAGCTCCCTTTGACATCTCCCCTAAACTTTTCTCCACTCACCTTAAAAGGATGTCCTCTGGTATTGGCCACTGCCACCCAGGGAAAAAGGTCTCTTATCATTGTATACATTTCTAACAATCTTTTCTCATTTCCCATGCTCTCTAATCTTGACCATATCCTGATAAAGTTCCTCTGCAGTCTCTCTAAGACTTCCACATCCTTTCTAAAATGGGGTGACCAGAACTGAACATAGTACTCTGAATGTAGTCTAATCAGTGTTTTATAGAGCTGCAACATAACCCTGTGACTCTTGAACTTGATTCCCCAATAAATGAAGGCCAACACATAGTACGCCTTCTTATGCAGTAACTTTGGGGGATCTATGGACTTAGACCCAAAATCCCTCTGTTTCTCCATGCTGCTAAGAATCCTACTATTAACCCTGTACTCTGCCTTTGAGTTTGATCTTCCAAAGTGAATCACTTCACACTTTTCCAGATTGAACTCCATCTGCCACCTCTCCACCCAGTCCTACATCTTGTCTATGGCCTGTTGAAACCTCCAAGAACATTCTACACCATCCACAACATTACCAACCACCACCATCTGCAAGCTTACAAACCCACCCTCCCATTTTCTCATCACAACCAGCAGAGGTCCCAGGACAGATCCCTGTAGAACACCACAGGTCACCGATCTCCAGGCAGAATATGCTCCATATACCACCACCCTCTTCCATCTGGGCCAGCCAATTCTGTATCCTCACAACCAAGTTTCTCTGGATCGCATACCTCCTCACTTTCTGAAAGGGTCAACCATGGGGAACCTTATCGAACACCTTACCATAATCCATATTCACCACATCCACTGTTCTACCTTCATCAATTTGTTCAGTCCTTTCTTTGAAAATCTCAATCAGACTCATGAGGCATGACAGACAGACAGACATACTTTATTGATCCCGAGGGAAATTGGGTTTTGTTACAGCCACACCAACCAAGAATAGTGAAGAAATATAGCAATATAAATCCATAAATAATTAAATAATATTAAGTTAATCATGCCAGGTGGAAATAAGTCCAGGACCAGCCTATTGGCTCAGGGTGTCTGACATTCCGAGGGAGGAGTTGTAAAGTTTGATGGCCACAGGCAGGAATGACTTCCTATTACGCTCAGTGTTGCATCTCGGTGGAATGAGTCTCTGGCTGAATGTACTCCTGTGCCTAACCAGTACATTATGGAGTGGATGGGAGTCATTGTCCAAGATGGCATGCAACTTGGACAGCATCCTCTTTTCAGACACCACCGTCAGAAAGTCCAGTTCCACCCTCACAACATCACTGGCCTTACGAATGAGTTTGTTGATTCTGTTGGTGTCTGCTACCCTCAGCCTGCTGCCCCAGCACACAACAGCAAACATGATAGCACTGGCCACCACAGCCTCGTAGAACATCCTCAGCATCACCCAGCAGATGTTAAAGGACGTCAATCTCCTCAGGAAATAGAGACAGCTCTGACCCTTCTTGTAGACAGCCTCAGTATTCTTTGACCAGTCCAGTTTATTGTCCATTCGTATCCCCAGGCATTTGTAATCCTCCACTATGTCCACACCGACCCCTTGGATGGAAACAGGGGTCACCGGTGCCTTAGCCCTCCTCAGGTCCACCACCAGCTCCTTAGTCTTTTTCACATTAAGCTGCAGATGATTCTGCTCACACCATGTGACGTTTCCCACCGTAACCCTGTACTCAGCCTCATCTCCCTTGCTGATGCATCCAACTATGGCAGAGTCATCACCTGCCCCTAATAAAGACATGCTGACTATCCCTAAAAGGAATATGTTTCATCAGACGCTCTTAAATCCTGTCCCTAAGAAATCTTTCCACTAGTTTAAACATAAAAGATTCTGCAGATGCTGAAAATCCAGAGCAACACACACAAAATGCAGGAGGAACTCAACAGGTCAGGCAGCTTCTATAGAAAAGTATAAGCAGCCAATGTTTCAGGTCAAGACCCTCAATCAGGACTGGAAAGGAAAGGGAAAGAAGCCAGAATAAGAAAGTGGAGTGAGGAGGAGTACAAGCTTGCAAGTGACAGGTGAAACCAGGTGAGGGGAAAGTGGGTGAGGGAAGGTGATGAAGTGAGAAGCTGGGAAGTGATAGGTGGAAGAGGTAAAGGGCTGAAGAAGGAATCTGATAAGAGAGGACAGTGGAAAGGGGAAAATGGACAGGAGGAAGAGCACCATGTTAGGTAATGGGCAGATGAGGAGAAGGGTTAAGAGAGGAAATTGAATGGGGAATGGAAAGAGGCAATGGTGAGGGGGGAGAATTTCCAGATGTTAGAGAAATTGATGTTCATGCTGTCAAGTTTGACACTACCCAGATGGAATAAGAGGTTGTTGCTCCTCCAACCTGAGAATGCCCTCATCATTGCAGTGGAGGAGACCATGGTCTGACATGTAGTAATGGGAATGGGAAGCAGAAAGGAAGTGCGTGGCTACCGGGAAAGCCCAACTATTGTGGCGGACAGAACAAAGGTGCTCTCCATTAGTTTGCCCACCACTGACATAAGACTCATTGGTCTATAATTCCCAGGATTATCTCTATTACCATTCTTGAACAAAGGAACAGCATTTGTCATGCTCTAATCTTCTGGTACTAGATCATTGTCAAAAGTGCAGCAATCTCTTTGCTCATATGTTCTTACTATTCACTTTGCAGCAGAACTTTAAGGTGATCAGAACTAGGAGCACTTGTCTGACAATTTTCCTTTCTAATCTATGTGCCTGCGAAGACTATGGCTGATCCTGAGTTCAGCTGATTGCCAAACAGGATAGCAACCAGGAGCATGAAGCCTAACAAAAGATCATTCCTACTCTCTGACTGCCTCAATCCTGATTGGCTAACACCACGGCAGAGATAACAACGAGCATCTTATGCCTCTGCATTTAAGATTATTTTAGGCAGAAATGGGAATTCATATCACTTAACTTGCACAGATGACACACTTATATTTTGCAAGTGTGAAATTGATTTTGGCATACAGAAGAGATTTGCTTTGAATCAGGTGTAACCTTTCAATTTACAGTTAATTAATATAAATGTGCCAATACTTCATTGAATTTCTCTAGGAGAGAAACACATTTGGTTTGAATCAACCTGCCTTTCTTTATATAAGCCTTTTTTAACTAATAGGCAGAATGTCTGTTTCTGTCACAGTTACTGACAAAGTAGAATTCAGTTACTACCTGTCTGAATACTTACTGAAAACATACCAGGAAGGTTTGCATTTATATAGCCCCTTTCAACAAACTCATCACTCCGTCTGTGCTGCACTGCAGTGTCAGACAAAAATTCACGCTTAAGTCTCCAGAATGGGGATTGCATCGACAAATCATGATCCTACACTATCTTGAGTTTAGAAGAAAACAAAATGATGTAATTGAAACATACAAAATTCATACCACAATTGACTGGAGATACAGAGTGAACTTCTCTTTTGGCTGGGATGCTTAAAATCATGGGTCAAAATCTCAAAATAAGCGGCTGGACTGAGAAAAAGAGAAGTTTCTCCACTATGGTGGTGAAGCTTTAAAATTCTCTGTACAAGTGGCAGTACCTTCATCACTTAGTATATTCAGGAAAGAGACTGATAGGTTTTGGATATGAAGGAAGCTAGAGCATCTAGCGTTAATGGTGCAGTGGCAATCAGCCATCATCTTACTGAATGGTTCCATCTTTTACATTCTAACTCAGAACCTACTGAACTGAACAATTTGGCTCACTCTTCATCGTTGAGCGACCAAGCATTCTCTCAGTTTACCAAATACAGCTTAATAGAAACAGTTCCTAAAATCCGCCTGAACTTCCTGGCAGCTGCAATCTCTTTTACTGGCTTCCTAGGTTCTAAATTTGTTTTCTGAACTTGCACTTTAAAGGTTACTGCTCAAATTAGGATGCTTAACTCTGTATAAAAACCTCTTCACTGAATAATCTTTTCCTCAGCAACATCACACAGCACTATTTCAACTCAGAAGCTGTGAAGGGCTGCAAGAGGTTATGTGAGTACACAGGAGAGAGTCCATGGAGAGAGGTGGATCAAGGATCAGTATTTGAACACTGACACATCTCTGTAACAGGAGGTCAGGATGCACAAGGGGTAAAGGGTGAACAGGACTTGGTGCAGATGGGATATCAGGAGCCTCAGGTTTATGGAAGGTGGAAAATGGGAGGCTAGCCAAACGAAATGGAGTGTTTGGGTCAAGTCATCCAGTCATAGAGTTATACAGCTTGGAAACAGACTATTTGTCCAACATTGATGGCAACCAAGTTGCCAATATGACTGAGTTCCATTTGGTGATTTGTAGAAGCGAGGAAGAGTGTATGGGGTGGGGATAGAAACAAGCTGGAAATGAATGACCTACATGATGAAGATGATGAGTGGTCAGAGCTTGGGGGAAAACAAGATATTGAAACCAATGATCAGAAGTGGGAGGGGTAGAGGGGTAGAATCAAGGCAAATTAACAGAGTGTGGGGTGGGGACGAATGACCTTCCTGATGGAGGAAATACTTACCATTCAGGACTTTAGATTGTGCTGGGCTGTCGTCAGCTTACATTTGGATGCAACCTTTGGATCGCATTACTGAGGCCAAGGTACAGGCGAGAAAAGGGGCAAACCCAGATATAATAGAGCAGGAACAGAAGAGAAACTCCTGCAGAAGATCCTCTGGAGATGACGGGGGAGGTAAGAATGGGGAAAGAAACGAGGCTCCTCAGTGGTATAACACTAGATAACTGTCGGAGGGGAATGGTGTGATCAAACTCTACCGATCCTCTAAGAGGACCACAGCCTTGTCATAGGGTTTGGAGGCTTGTGTGCCTCAATAGCTCAGAGAGCTGTGTGGCTAGAGTCAGGTCCTTGTACTTTGGTTCTTGATAGGTCACCCATGTTAAACAGGTCAAAGGGTAGAGGCCAGATTAAGAGTGGTCCACTGGTCCCCCAGGTTCAGGGGTTTAGCTCATTAGCTCAGATCCAAATTCGAAGACTTTAAAGATGGTGTGTTTGGGTGCAACCAAAGGTCAGGGGCTGCTTTACTTGAGTAGGAAGATGATAATAGCTATTTTGAGTTGGCTATCGAGGATTGCTGAGGGGACACGATGAGGCAAAAACTGTTTGAGAATTCTCCTTGGCTGGAAGCAATTTTGAAACGTTACATCCATAATTAGGTATTTCATAGGGTCTCATATTTTCTTGCAGAATATGAAAGAGCAGTTCACTGGCATGAAGGAAGTCTTTACTTCTGACTCATTCTTCAGTGAAAAAGATTCAGTGTTGAGAACTTACAGCCAGATATTTACCCTTCTTTATATGGGATTGGTGAGTGACCTTGAAACGTAAGGAGTGACCACAGCAACCCAGCAGGACTCTAACACACAAGTTTCCACTTCTATAGCAGGAGATTTTAGGAACTGACCTTTTTACTGGACTATCGTGCAATGCAATCCCATCAGTTAAAGCATCATTGCAACACAGCAGGTTCCACCCAAAGCCTCTCCAGATAGCTCTGCAACATCTCCAGAGCTCAGCCTCCAACAAATTGCCTTGAAGTGCAGCAGCTTTGCTTTGTTGGCAAGCTTGGCAAGCATTTTGTGAGCAGCAAGATTGCGGTCAGCAAGAGGACAGCCAAGAAGACTTCAGTGCAACCAACACTGTAACAGATATCAACACACCATGCAGAATGCAGTAATGTGAAGATGGGAGATGGACAAAGACAAGCATTTGGACTGTGGAATGAACACCGAGGAAGTAATCACTTCCCATCACACCTTGGATTTATATTGCGCCATTAATGACCTCAAGAGATTCTGTAGCCAATATAGGAAAATCTAGCATCTCTAAAACTGGTTAATTGATTTTGGTGACAAATGTTCTGAATGTGTTTGAGCTGCTCTAAGGTCCTGAACATCCACTGGAACCAGCAGATAAGGTCTCGCTTTCCTGATTAATCCAATAAAACATGGTGTCTTTGCCAGCACAGAGTTCTCTTATGGAAAGCACCTGCCATGATTAAGTGCATGATTTCTGAAGTAGAGCTTGAACACATAACTTCTGAACTGAGCTGTGGGTGAGCCAAGTTGGCACTTGCAACTAAGAAGACAGAAGCACCTGTCATTTCTGCAGAGGGAGCATCATCTTTTGAGGTTCACTCTCATGCTTCCATTGAGCATACACTATCCTTTAGAACCATACACAGCAACCCACCTGTTTTCTGCCTGTGAGGGGCATCTGCATGTCCCATTTGTGGGTCTATTTGGTCTAAGAGTCCTAAGATGATACATGGAGGAGATAGCTTTCAGCTCACTTTGCCTCAATGGTCATCCTAATAATCCTACTCCTTTGCTCTTTATTCCTAACTCTACACAATTTCCTTCAAATATGTATCCACTTCTTCTTATTGCCAACACCGATGGCACTATAAAAACTTTCTCCTCACTTGCTCTTAAAACCCTAATTTTGAACAGCACTTTCTAATCTCCTCTTAACCTTTTTTTTGTTCTTGTCTTCCCATGTAATTATCCTTTCTGCTGCTCTCAACAGAGTAGATCACCTACGTACCCTCTCCAAGAACCTTGAGATAATCCCTGAATTGGACTCAGTACTCCAGCTGAGACCCACTTCAGTATTTTATTGCCCAGGTAGATGTCTCAATGGCCCAGTCTGTATGAAGATCGACTGCTGAGCGGAACAATGGTCCCTCTGAAACCCAGAGGACAACTGAGTCATGGGGAGACTGGAGCCTTGGCTATGTAACAGGTTTATACCTGACAGTGTAAAATGATGCACATTTCAAAGTTCAATGTTCAAAAGTTCAAAGTAAATTTATTATCAAAGTACATTCGTATATGTCACCATATACTACCTTGAGATTCATTTTCTTGCGGGCATTTACAGTAGAACAGAGAATTACAACAGAACCAATGTCAAAAAAAACCTGCTTGGTAGACAGCCATACAACTAAAATTACCACGTGTTCTAAGATACTATCTTTGTTTTCTAGAAAAGATGGTGAAGAGTAGAGCACAAGAATTGCAGAGTAAAGCCTTTGAACGTTTGTTCCAATGTATTTGTACGTTTTGGCTGGAAGAACTCAGCAGTCCACAACTAGATCCAGGGCATTTCCACCTTTCCCAACTAGTAAAGTTGCATGTAGGTAACAAGGGTATTGCCTGACTCTGCAAGTAGAGAAGCAGCTGATGTGAGCTGCTCAACTCATATGGTGGAGTATTTCTGAAGAGTTTGATCAGGCATGTGAATGGAGTAGAGAAGTAAATTCCAGGCTGCCTCCAAAATTTCAAGGGAATAGTATCCTGGTACTGATGAGATGTAATTGGATTTCAATGAGATCCTCCTGGAAAACTAGGTTGATGATTTCTGGTCTCTGAATGAGAGGAATCTAAGGATCTGAGGAAGTATTGCTAGTTTTGTCACTCACCAGAAGTTAAATGGTTCTCAGGGGCTGGTAAATGATGTTTATAGGTTTATACCTAGCCGAGACACCACTCCAAGTTCAGTGAAGATCAATAAAAGGGCATTAAAACCTGCATATTGTGCCTTTTTTTTGGTTTCAAATGGGAGATAAAGTACAAGTCTGAAGAGAAAGGATAAACATGGACTGTTACCAGCAAGACAGGAACTGGCTTTCAAGCACCAGCCAGCCTACCAGAGAAGTCAGCAATGTTGAAGGCCTTCCACAACAAGCTGCCGGCTAGATCTGTCCTCTAGCCTGGTCCTTTATGCCACCATCATCTCAGTCCTCCTTCATCTTTCTCCATCTTTCCAGGTAGGGTGACAGAAAATGTTTCTTCGACAGGGGTTATGTGTCCCATGAAAATATCAGTGCACTCTATGGTTGCTCACCCAAAGCCCCAGTCTTGCGTGTATTTGGATAAAAACCAGGGTCCTCTTATCAGCAGTTACACATTTCATTGTCCCTTCAAACAGCTGGATTACAAAACAAAAGCATCACCTTGGGTGGAGTGTGGTGGGGTGTGTGACGTTTTGTCTTTGCTCCTCAGATTGCAGCCCATGATGAATTCAATGTGCTTTTACTCTGATCACACAGATCTCTGGTCCCTCGGGATTCACTGCTGTTTGGTGGGAACATGGAGAAACCTTCAAGACAGCTGCCCTTTGGCCTCCACCAATGGTACCACTGCTTTGATGTGTCTCTGGCTACAGATCATCCTTCTCAGTGCCACAGCACAGTCTGAGCGAGGCTCACCAACGATAACCTTCAGGAAACTGAACCTTGCAGAGAAGATTCAGCTTAGGCATCTGGCAGGGTCAGAACTGAATCTCTTGCACCATCAAATCTCTGAACAGACAGAACTCAACATCTCCTCTTCCACAACTGATGAGCATGTAGGGTGATGGACAACAGCAGAAAACAATGTGCTAAAAGCTCAGTATCGAGGGGCAAATGTTGTTCCTCACCGTAGGTAAAGGAGGTGACACTGTTCAATGTACAAGTTGCAGAGGAGATCTGCAGGATCCATTAGGTGCAACAGGACTTCACACACTGATGCTTTGCTCATTGGAACCAATATGTACCTGATTCACAGTGTCACTATTCACATGGAGTATAGCCAGTTCTCTTTAGATTGTACCCCAGCCACTGGAGAAACTCTTAGACCATCCTGCTTCCACCTCACCCTTCCTCTTGATGTTCATGGTTGCAGGTAGCCCCAGTGGATCTGGATTTCAAAAGTAAAGCTCAGCACACACATGTTGCAGCAATGTTCACTTAGAAGATGCATTTCTACCCCCGAGTTTCTGTTTCTCTGCTAAGGAGTGATGTTACTGAGTGAGCATATCGTGCAAGGACACCTGTTCATCTTAGGTAAGCAAAACGTTGAGTGGGGAGTGGAATAAGAGGGAGTATGATTGAAATAAAAGCACTAATGGGTATCATGTGCACACCATGTGGAATCTTACAATAATAGTTACTAAGCTGTACAGCATAGAAACAGACCCTTCAGCCAATCATGCTGACCTTTTTGACCATTCACACTAATCCTATTTGTCCACATTAGGACCATATCCTTCTATGCCTTGCCTATTCAAATGTCTGTCTAAATTAGACACTTTATTATTCCTTTAATTCCTAACTTCCCTGAAATGCCTGAGAAAAATGTTATGGACTTACTTCTTTCTATTAATCCACTAGGTAAAGGTTTAATATCATTTATTCGTGATAAATTAGCAGCCTTACGACGTGCCCCTGTGGATAAAATTAAAATGGCATGGGAGCATGATTTAAATACCTCCTTATCTGATGAGACTTGGGACTCGATTCTCAAATCGGTTAATTCAATCTCTCTTTGTGCTCACCATTGCCTTTTACAGTTTAAGATTGTTCATAGAGCCCATATGTCTAAATCTAAATTTTCTCGATTTTACCCTAACATTAGTCCGATTTGTGATAAATGCAAAAGGGGCGAGGCCTCTCTCATTCATATGTTTTGTCCTAGCTTGGAGAACTTTTGGAAAGATGTCTTCATAACGTTATCGTATATTCTGAATCACCACCTAGAACCAAACCCTTTAATTGCTTTGTTCGGTTTCTGGGGTGAGACAGATTTACATATGAGTTTGACTAAGTGTCGAATATTATCTTTTGCCTCTCTCCTGGCTAGATGTTTAATCCTCCTTAGATGGAGAGATGTTGCCCCGCCCACGCATGCTCAATGGCTTAACGATATTATGGCCTGCTTAGACCTTAAAAAAATTCATTATTCAGTTCTTAATTCGGACTTAAAGTTCCATAAGGTTTGGGGACCTTTTATTGAGTACTTTCATAACCTTCCTCTTAACTAAGGTTTTTTTCGGTCCCTTGCTTTCAGCTCCTTTTTTTGGTAGTAGGCATTAATATCTTCTGTTGCTAAGTGTATTTACAGTTTTGGGGGTTTGATTGTCCTGATTTATATTCTCTATATTGTGTTGTGGTTGGTCTGGAGTTCTTTTTTTGTTGCGGGGCTTGGGGAGGATACTAATTTTACATGTCTTCAATTTGGGTGCTTTCTCAATTATCTTTCTTTGTATCATATTGTTATTGTATGTTTATTTTTGCACTGTATCAATGTTCTTCATTTTGATCTGGGGTTTTTTTTATCTGTAGTTATGTAGAAAATGTATAAAAAAAAACTAATTTAAAAAAAAATGTCTGTCTAAATGTCGTGATCACATCTGATTCCCCCACCTTCTTTGCACTGAGTTCCAGACATTAAGGACTGTCTGTGTTAAAAACATTCCTCTCAAATCCCCTTTCAATCTCTTTCCTCTCGCCTTAAATCTGTGCCTTGTTTTTGTGACTGCTACATTGGGGAAAAAATCTGACTATCTACCTAATGTTGTTGTTGAGTTCCTCAAGTCATTGTCAATTCATGGCAACTATGGGATAGTGTAGTTGTCCATAGGGATTTGTGGCAAGGTACAGAAGTAGATTGCCAGGCCTTTCTTCTACACAGATTCTGTTGCTGCCCAGATTGGGAGCAGGCCAGATTCAAATTCAGGTCCATCTGCTCCGAGGTGCAGTGCTGAAGCCACTACACCACCAGCCGGCCCATCCACCTATACCTCATAATTTTATATACTTCTATCAAGTCACCACTCAGCATCTACTCCTGAAAACAAGCCCAGCCTGTCCAATCGCTCCTATAATTTAGGTCCTCTAATCCAGGCAACGTCTTGATGAATCTCCTCTCTACCATCTCCTGAGCAACTACACCCTTCCTATAGTGATGACCAGAACTGCACACAGTACACCCAAGTGCAGCCTGACTGGTGTTTGTACAGTTGAAACATAACATCCCAATCCCAAATTTTATATTCTATGCCCTGACCTTCAATGGCAAGCATGCCATACATCTTCTTCATCATTCTTGCCTTCTTACCTCTGTTTTCTCTTTCAGAAAACCACAGACTCCTCTATTCATCAATATTCCTTCATGCCTATTTGAATACATAACCTCACATGTGTCAGAATTAAATTCCATCTGTCAGTGCTCCTTCCATCTTTCCATCTGATCTATATCCTGTTGTGGTCTTTCTCATGATCCACAGCAACCATCAACTTTTATGTCACCTGCACTTTCTAATCATACCTCCTAAGTTCATACCCAATGGTACTAATATATATCCTCATACAGGACCTGTAACACACATAATTAGAGCTATACTCAACTACATAATAAACTATCTAGGCACCATGGTAGAGTAACGGTTAGCACGACACTATTACAGCTTGGGGTGTTGCGGAGTTTGGAATTCCATTCCGGCACCATCTGTTAGGAGTTTTTGCACACCTCCCTGTGGAACGTGTGGGTTTTTCCCGGGTGCTCCAGTTACCTCTCTCAGTTCAAAGTCATACCGAGTAGATTAGTTAGTCATTGTAAATTGTCCTGTGATTAGGTGATGGTAAAATCACTGTTGTGGGGTTGCTGGGGCTGCATGGCTCAAAGGGCCAGAAGGGGCTACTCTGCACTGCTAAATAATAATAAATAACTATAAGAGGGACAGCGCACTTTACAAATTGAATGACATTAGCGTACAAAGACATTCATAAAAATATCATTTTATTTGCCAGCTGTACAGAATAAGTATCATGAACTACCATAATACAAAACCATTTCAAGACCACCATTTATTCTTTCCTACTACCTCTTTAGGCTGCTAAAATGCATCAGTTCTGAAATGTTGGTCAAGTTCTGCTGGTTATTTCCCTGGTGGACTCCACACTGCATCAGAGCACAAATTGGCTGCAATTCACATGGAGTTATCCTGATGAAATGGCCCACTGAACCTGTGCCAGGAACAGCGAGCATATTCCTTTGAATGGAGAAGACAAGCTACAGGGGAGAATGGTAAGTTTCTGCAAATTTAAAAGTTTTTTTAAACTTCTAAGATCAATGTTTGCCTTCAAATATCTTCAGTGCTTTTTTCATTCTTAATAACTTTGAAGTTTTTTTTACCTTTTTCTCAGATTTTTCTTACTTTTCAATGTTTCTGAATGTCAGATTTATTAAGGGCACTCAAAGTTCTTGACAGATTTGACAGCTGGCTAAGCCTGAGGCTGAAGCTTAGCTGGCTGTCAGTTCTTTCAGTTGTTTCACGGGTTTGGCTTGTTCTGACTATTTTGCTGCCAGTGACCAACAGCTTTGATCCATTTTGCATTGAACAACTTCTGCAAACAACAGTGGATCTATAAAATTACAAACTCATTTCTACCACATTTTAGTGGTGAGTGCAGCACTCATTCTGGTCTTCTGATCCATTATGTTAATTGACATGCAGTTCATAAGTTATCAAATTCTCACCTTGTTTGTATATCCTTCCATGTCTTCCTACCTCTGTAACCTCCTGCAGCCCTAAATTCCTCCAAGAACTCTGCCTTTCTTAATTCTGGACACTTAATCACTCTGGAATCTTACTATCCACCATCAGTAGCAGTGCCTTCAGCTTACCATGCCTGTAAATCCTGGAATTCTCTCAGTAAATTTCTCTGCCTCTTAAATTCATTTTACTTATCTCATTGACCAAGATCTCAATCACCTGCTGCAGTTCTTTTCTTAAAAGGCTCTGTGTCAAACTTTATTTCATAATATGGAACTTTGTGGGACATACTACATTCAAGGAATTATATAAATGCAAGTTTGTGGTATAAAATCAAGTCAAAGTATATTGGAGTACATCACTGTCTATTTACTGAGTATGTTGCATTGGAATAAATAACTGCTCACATTCTTCAGTTTAAAAAGGCTGTTCAGTGTGGTTGAGACCCTGGAGGCAGTGTTTACATTGCCAAGAAATGGCTTCATTCCTGATATGTGGTGTACAAATTGGTCAATATCCCCACTCAAATTATTTTTATCCAGTAAGGATCTAAAAGGAGAGATAGAAGCCATAAGCACATCAGGCATTCATGACACTGGAGACAATCAGTCACAGTTAAACCCTGACATGTACAATTCATGTACTGGAGCCCAGATTTACACCTAGAAGATAGAAAGAAGTCCTCGTCCTTGCACTAAAATCCAGCCATTAACTTATGTGACCTCTTCTTAATCAAACAAACTTTATAAAGCACTTATAAGCCACATGGTCTTTTGTATAATCCTATGCAACCCAACCCCAGTACTATGTCAGTCAAGCAGTCAACATGATCGCAATTTTAAAGAGCTTCTTTTGCAGTTGCCCCATTTAGAGGGTAGATCAAACATCACTCCCAGACTTGGAAGCAGTTTTGAGAACTGAAGACATTGTTCTGCGCAGGTCAACAGAAAAGGACAGCTGGTGTAGAGTGAGAGAACTACAAATTATAAAGGTATGACATCTAAATGGGATATGGGAATGGCTAGAGAGATCCCCACAATAGCTGAGAGTATGTGGGGGAAGAACTGAGATGCAAGTATTAAGTGGGTGAGAAACAGAGAGTGTTATGGGACCGTGTAAAGTAATGGTAACTGAGGATGAGGGTTTTGAGATTTCTGTGCTTGGAGAGGTACAGGTATAGCTGGTAAGTGGAACTTTACATGGAATAAGGTGTAGGCACTCTGGAGAAAATAGTTTGTCAAGGTAGCCAGGAGGATTGCCGGGTAATCTGAAGGAAGGAAGTCACAAAGGCATGGGTGACAGTGGCAGTGGTGGCACTGATGAGGTGGGGGTGACAGGCATGCTCTTTGAAGGATTTGAAAAAAAAAGATCATTTTGGGAGTGGACTGAAGTGAAGAAAGTAGCCACAGGCCTGGATCATGGGATTCTGGGGTTATGAATATAGTCCAAGTGGCCAAGCAGCGCAGTGGGGAGTAACTGAATAAAAGGCAGCTGGTGGGGGGGGGGAATGGGTGGCTTCAGTTATGACAAAGATTAACTGGGTGTAGTCCTGCCCCCATGATAGGCAAGCTGTCAGAAAGCACAACAGCAGGGAAATGTAGTAAAGAGATAAAGCTCACAACACACCCCTGCAGGTGATTTTGCAAAAGGCCAGCATGTAGCTGATAGATGGGAAGAAGACAAGTTAGGAAGCACTGGGACAGTGTTATATGACTATGTGGAGCAGGAGGAGATGGTTTTGTATGGTGACAGCTGGAAAAGGAGCCATAAGCCATGAAGCCAATGAAAGACAGAGTAAGTCTCATTGTCACTGAGGACTTCTATGTATAACCCAGGTACAGTCCTATCTACCTTATCCAAAACTCAACAGTGCACTTTGAAAACATCACTGCAGACGTTCGATGTGAGGCTTAGATCTCTCTGCTTCCCAGAGACAAAGACACTGCCTCTTTAATCATAACTACATCATGATACAAACACAAAAGCAGTAGAGGTACTCACCCTATGTAATCTTCTGATTTGTTGTACTTTTTGGCCAGGTATTTGGCCGAAGCCTTGCTGGGAATTTTTACCATGGACAGCTCCTTACCATATCGAGTCATGTTGCATGGCGTCTCACATGTACAAAATAGACTGTCCTTCTCCACCAAGAACCCTGTTCAAATAGCAGTGACACAGGTGTATTGGCAAGGGTGGTTTGCTTGCTGTAAGAGGGGAATTTATGGTGTGTAGTGCTAATGCTTTTTTACAACTTCCCTGCTCTAAGAGTGAGCTGGAAAAGGATTGTGATGTAGATTAGCATGAGCAGATGGACTCGGGCTGCTTAAGGTTAGCTGGAGATTAAACAGTAAAAAAGAAAGGCTATTATTTAATAATCGTGTCCCTATTCTAATCATATCTACCAATCACTTTGGTAGATTATATCAATATCTACCAATCAGCTTATAATTCCTAATTCAAGTATACTGAGAATTTTGCTTTAAATAGCTAATGCAGGAATTCTTCACAAATGCACTTCAGATGCAGGACATGGAAAATTTATTGTTCAACCAGGGCTACTTAAGTACAAACTGTTGGAGGGAAAGTTTAGTAGGTGAAAGTGGAGAGAGGATGGGGGGGGGGGGTGCGGTTGATGTGAACCCTTAATTAAACTCTGAAGGTGCAAACTGTGGATATATGTTGAGTACCAGGAAGGTTATTCCACATATTTTTAAATCTCATTCCAGAACCATGCCCAATTATCTCTTCCAATCCTTTCAGGGTGAGATTTTTGTTGATTTATATAATAAATGTCCATTCTTAGCTCTCACTTCTCTTTTATCTACTGAATCTTGACCCCACTGCCATGGTATTGAGCTTGCCTTAATTAATCCTGTCACTTCCTTTCATTTAATCGTTAGATTGCGTTAATTCAAAGTCTGTGCTTTTGCAAGGAGCTTCTTTAACTTTCCCTCACAAGTGAACTGCCTGAGATTGGAAACATCTTATTCACTTGCCTTTATGGCTTTTCAAGGGCAATAAAGGGCAATAATGTATTTTCTATAATCTAGAGGTAATTAAATATCAAATTTATTTTTAAGACTGAAGTGGAGGCGGCAGGTGGGGGGGTGGGGAGTTCCCAACCTTTTTTATGCCATGGACCAATACGATTAAGCAAGAGGTCCATGGACCCTGGGTTGGGAACTGCTGGACTGGAGTAACAGAAACCAATTTTTAAACTGTGCACAACATATATCTTTTGTAAAGCTTGCAACAAATATATATTCATATTGAGATATACTCTCGTGTCTACGGTTTTACTCATTACATTAATAATGTGCTTGGAAGAAAACAATACAAAGTCAACAGAATGGAACATAGCATTTCAAGGGTTCTGGGGTTTTGTGGAGTTCGATACAGAATGACAAGCTTTGAAAACAACCTTTAGGACATTGTGTGTTTCCAGACCAATACTACTTAATAATAACCTGCATGTGTCTGCCATAACTACAGTTCTACAGTCTTCACTAAAAAACAAGCTAACGATGTCTGAATATGATCAAAATCTTCTAACTTGCTCATCCTTTTTTTTCTAACATTTTCCTTTCATGCATGATGCTACTGATAGTTTCGGTGGGGGGGAGGGGAGGGTTACTGTTCTACTTCAAGTGGATACTCTTGGTTCATGAACCCAGTTAGTGCAGGCTTGTTGGTGAAGGGGAAGGGGAGATTATCAAAGCAAGCTTAATCCTATTCTCCTCCAAGCGGATCACAACCTTGTCACTGGGTTCAGAGGCTTGTGTGCCTCAATGACCCATAGAACTATGTTGGCTTTATGCTTTGGCTCTTGGTAGGGTCACCCATACCAAACAGGTCAGACTGAGAGTGGTCCACCAGTCCTCCAAGTTTGGGGGGGGGGGGGGGTTCGGTTCCCTGTAATGGAAACAGCAATGAAGAATCCTTCTCCTTCTCAGTGTGACAGTATTTCTGAATCTCCACCCAAACTGATTGAGAAGAAAACCAACAGGAAGCTACTGACAAGATGAAGGAAGCCCTGAACACCACCAGTCTTAATGGGCAGTAAATTAATCCTGTCCTGATCAAATGCTGACATTCACCTTTGAGCAAGAGGTGTTCACAACATTTAGACCCTGGTTGATGTTAATCCCTGGGATTCCAGCTAGCTCTGAAAAGGTGGGAAAACCACCCTATACAAACCATTCCTGCACAGTTGAGCTCAATACTACCAGCTGCGTGATGTCATTTGGGGGTTGAATTTTAATATTCTAAGTAGGGCAGTCATCTGAGTGCTGTTAAACATAAAAAAAACTTTCAATATTTGTAGACATAATAATTTGGCAACATCCCAGTCCCTGCTTCATTTCACAGCAAGCTGGATAACAAATAAAGTAGTAATAGCTTAGTTTTTTTTTGGTTCTAATTACTGTGGCTTTGCCTTTCTTGTTTTGCCATAGAATGGAGCATTCCACATTCAGCATTGGTGGAGACCACCCCGTGGGATTCGGCATGTTGCTTTTACACCTTCTGAGTACAACCTTATTTGTTTCAAGATTGTTGTGGTTTACATATGGGAACTGGCACTTCAGATGGTGAGGGTTACATAGTGACTGTGGAATACTTAAGGTGTTTCTACAGAAAATGTAAGCTTCCATTGGACGTGTTCCTTATTGCGAATGACTCATTGTTCAAGGAGCTGTTCACATTTCTGCTCTGTGAAGGAGTGCTGCACAGAATTTGCAAACCATGTTAAGAATGTACTCCTATACACTGTGATTAGACATTGGCATTCAGCATCCAATGGGGAACAGTTCTTGAAGTTGAAAGCAAAAGAGATAAACCATAACATTGGTCAGATGTCCTCTGAAGAGAAATGAGCTCAAAGTGCCATGAGAGTTATCTGTAATTCTTATTAATGAAAAATAAGGGAATTAATAAACAACATAATAAAAAGTAAAGACAGCACAAACACCCAACAGTAATTGAATAGAAAGGGGAACACAATGCATAACAATGGGATGAGTTTGTCACTGAAGGCTTAATTTCCCTTTTGATGAGAATTACTAAATACTTGCAAAATTTGTTAATTAAGACATTAATTATTTTCTTAGCATGGGGCCCAAACTGTGGAAAGGTCTGGGCCGTTCTTTGTGCTTTCATTGCCAATTTGAGACCACTGCCGATTGCTGAAATGCAGCATTGTGAAGGTCCCTGATCACCAGTTACGTTACCAGAATACTGGATTGCGTCTGCCTTACCTGCACAGAACAGGAATTTGAAATCAAGCTAAACTTTTCTCTGCTTTTGAAAAAAACAGTTGAAAATCTTTGTTGTCTCCATTGAAACAGATAATGAGCAGCAACACTCTGACCTTTGGGATGGAGAACAAGCCTTTGCAAAAAATGGTAGCTGCAACATAAAATGAAATAGGCCAATAAGCTCTGAACTTTGTCAGGAGGCAAAAACCAAACTCACCTGTGCCTTTCTTATTCCCACATTTGTCTCCTTTTTTCCATAGTCACTGTCCAATTCATACACATTAAGATCATGCTGACAAGATGTCATTGGATGTTCTGTGCTGTCAACTGCATTCCCAATGATAGGCAAATTAAATCTATTTATTTTGCTTGGTTCTGAAAACAGTTCATTGCAAAAAGCAGCACCTTTTTTGTTGATCGCATAGTGAAAATGATGGGTCAATTATTATGTGCGTGATGGAAACGCTTCTCCGGACACTGTGGAACTTTGCTTAGCAGGTTTGGATTAGTCAGGGGAGGTGTGAAAACCAGCATTGAATGAGCTGCTTAGAAGTGCTGTGCAAATATGTGCCCAGCTGTGAATTTAGGTGCAATGTGAAAGCCGCAAATTCTACAATTCTCTTTGAAGCAAATAAACTTATGGCCGTTCGTTATGGCCATCATGTTTGTGTCAGCCAAATGGACCTCTAAGCTACATATTGTAAATAAATTGTGGTGCTTTCATGTGCCATGTGCCAATTCGGAAGGCACTCAGCTCTTGAACATTTGTTGGGTCCACTGGCCAGCAAACAAGAGAAGGCACAACTCTTCCACAAATACACACCTACTGGGCATTGCCAGTCCTTGCAGCTGAAAGTAAGGCCAAAACTTGTATAGTTTGGGAATAAAAAGTAGGAAACAAATTAAAAACAGGTTATCACTGATAACTGTGAAAGAGCAGGAATGAGAAAATGAGAGAAAAAGGAAAAGATGAAAGAGAGGGAAGAAGAGTGAGGAAATGGGGCAAAAAGAAATGAAAGAGGGAGGGGAAGAATCCTTCTTTTTAATTAGCACCGTATTTTCTCATGTTTTACCTAGATCTAGCTACTGATAAATCCACACCAACATTGAAATGGTTCCAGCACAGGGTGGCAAGCTGTGCCGTGGTGTTCACAGGGGTTTTTGCCCAAGTTTAGGCAGCTGGAACCATACTGTATTATGCAACTTTAGTGTTTAACTTGGGGTTATGTCTTACAAAAACCAATAAACCTTTGTTCTGAGCAATGGGTCTATTCTATCAGATCCCATTCTATGAGCAAGCTAAACAACAGTACATAGAATCAATGCTTGAGCCAGGTATTGGATGACCACATCTGTTGCAAGTTTCAAGCCTCTAGCAGCAGATGTTGTGCCTTGCAGCTGACTTGACCTCACAGACCTCACTCACACCATGTGCTGAACCACTTGTCAACAAATGCCAGGAGCCTGCTGAATAAAAACCTAGTAACAGGAACTGAAAAGTGAGGAGGGCAAGTAAGCGCACCAGCTCACATCACACACCAGCTGATATAAGACTCATCAATGACTGTTTGCCTTTCTTCATCATAGAAGACACACAACCTTTGCAGCACAAATATGCAATCTTATAACCTGCCTCTAGGTAAGGCATTATAGGGGCACCATCCCAAACCGCTGTTTCTTCAAGTTAGCTTGTCACATGGAGTAGTGTGTATGGTTGGTCTCCACACTAAATGAAGGATGTAAATGCTTTGGAGTCAGCACAGTGTGGATTCACTGGCTTGAGTCCTGGAATGAAAGGATGTCTTACATTGGAGATTGAGAAAGATGTGCCTTGACACTCTGGTTTAGAGGAATGAGAAGTGACCTCACTGAAACATACTGAGAGGCTAGAAGCTAAGAGTCTAGTTCCACTGAGAGCGAAATAAGGGTGCACATTGTCAATAGGTGGTCCATTTAATAGTGAGACAGGGCAAGAACATTTGACCTGGGATGAAGGAAATATCTGGAATCCCCTACCTTAGAGGGCTGTGGATTCTAAGTCTAAGAGTGTATCCAAGATTGAGATAATCAATGTTTGGATACTAAGTGAATCAGGGGACATATGGATTGACAGAGAAAGCAACTGTGTGGCACAGGATCACGCACTGACTTTACTGAATGTTGGTATAGGCTCCTATTTCTTCTGTCACCTACTGTTCTGCCTCTTTGGAAAGAGGTGTTTCCATCTTTCCTGCCCCTTTAGGATGTTAAGTGAGATGGCAGTATACACCAGGACTCTCTTCAATCTTGCAATTTCTCCTTCACCTCTGCCACCATTCCCTGTAGCATACCTGGGAGTAGTGAACCATGTCTCAAGCAACCTGCAATGAGATTTTATCAAAGAATGATGAAAAATAATCATTGTTCTCCTTGCCCCTTCCAAACTGGGCTTGTGGCCCTAGAATTTAGTGGTGATTTGATGAATGAGGATGGACCGGGAAGATGGAGAGAATGCTATTTCCATTTGTTGGGAAATCTGGGCTGCAAAATCCAAATATTGGAGTCAGGAATAAAGCTGGGGAATACTGTACATCTACATGCAGAGGCTGAGAGAGATTCTCTTCTGTAAACTAATCCCAGGTCAATTGTTAATTTGAAATCAGCAACTGATGTACGGCTCTTAGCTAAGGTACAAAGAGATAGTGGGATAAAGACAGGTACATAAATGGTGAACACATATCAACAGTGATCTCATTGATTGGTAGAAAAGGCTTAAGGTGCTGAGTGTATTTTTCTTGACACAGATGATTATAGCAAGATGAAGTTGGCAGTCGACAGAATTCAGGGATTGAGATGTATCCACAAAGAGATAGCCCTCCTCGTGTTGTAGTGAATACATTATAGACCCCAGGGAAGTAGGTATTCCTCCACAGTTGTACGCAGTAAACCCATGATATACATTGAATTTGGCCTTTGAAAACTGTTTGTGTTTCAGAAGCACAGTTCAATGTGTGCACATCATGTGCTCAGTTCTTACAGTAGAAAGAGAATATCTGCCCTCAACTTGAGTCATGCAAATCTACATTTCTGCACAGGGCAGGTCAGAGTGTTAGATCTGCAAATACATTGTCTATCAATTGAAGTGCAACAATTCCTTCAGATGCTATCCAATGCATCGCTTAAAAAAAGAGCACAAGTAGGATGGGCAAATGTAGATTAGCAGGTCTTACTCCTCCTAATTTCACTCTCTCAACTACCTTGCCCAACATTGGACATCAAACCTAATCATATTCTCCCAATCCCCATCTTGTCCCCAAGAACTCTAGGAGGCATTAAATTAAAACATTTCTGCAGATGAATATGTACACTTACAATAGTTATCCCAGAACCTTGGGCTTTCTGTGACTTCATTGGATGTCATCTGCCCTGCATATTCCACTTGAGAGCAGGAGTCTCCTAATCACCTGATGACCCAAAAAACCAGTGGGGATATTAAGTTAGAAAGTGCACTGTATGAGAAGGATTTGGGCGTCCTGGTAGACTCATCACTATCAACATCTAGACAATGCACAGAAGCGATTAGGAAGGCTAATAGAATGTTGTGCTACATAATGACCTCTGTGGAGTTCAAGTCTAGAGACATTCCCCTTAAGAGGCCATGCCTTGAGTACGGTGTACTGCTTTGGTCTCCATGTTGTCTGAGGGATGTGAAGGCACTGGAGAGAGTTCAGAGAAGGGTGACGAGACTCATTCCAAGGGTACGAGCTATGAAGAAAGATTGAAAGAATGAAATCTTTTTAGCCTAAGTAGACATAGAATAAGAGGAGACATGATAGAAGTGTTCAAAATCATTAAGGGTATAAGTAAGTTGGATGCCAGCTGCTGCTTCAAAATTAATCCATCATTAAGGGCATAGGGCCACAGATGGAGACTGGTTAAGGGGAGATTTCAGACTAACATCAGGAAGCATTTCTTTACACGGTGAGTTGTGGACAGATGGAGCAAACTACTTAATTGTGTAGTTGAGAGTAGTGCCTTAGAGACTTATAATCTGAACTTGATAGTTATTTCAACACACTAACAAAGAAAAGGAATTTGGTGAGCTTTGTTGGGTTGAATGGACTGTTCGCATCAAAAACCTTCTAATGTTAAGGGCAGGAAACTGACGCACCTCAGTATTCAGATAAAACCTATTCACCATTTTGAACAAAGCGGCACTGACACAAGCTGATATTCCCTGGCACTGACATGCAAGATGACAAAATTCTTACCCCCCTCTCCACCTCCAACTTCCCTTCCTGTCTTAGGGAACTTCTTGGAGTGCTTTATCATATTTCCCAGTAGCTAGATGGTGCAGTCCATATCTTCCCTCAAAGTTTAATACTGTTTCCAAATTGATGATTCCCTTACAATTATGAGAGAGGGATGAAACAAAGTAGAGATAAAGTGAGGAGGAAGAGGGAGAATAGAGGTGAGGGAGGGGAGGGGGTGAATGAGAAAACACAATCAAGCTGTCAAAAAAATAGTTGGCACCAATGCACATTGGATGTTATTATCATGGACTGGCTTTGCTTGTGAAGTTGCAGTTACAAAGAAAATTTTAAGAGGGCATTTCAAACATGCAGCTTATTGCGACTTCCATTTCTGACTGGAATTTCGAAAGGTTGGCTAAATCTGTGCTGTGAATTTGCTGCCATTGTTGCTGGACATTGTGCTGCTGCTACGTTCAGCATACATTGGCTACATTAAACATTGCAGATGCACTGCACTCTGGTGTTGCAGTCATGTACCTGCACCATGTTATTATTGCATTGCACCTTGAGCCATTTTTCTGTTTTGCTGCACTATACCTTGTTCCTGCCACACTGTAGCATGCCCCTGCGTGGTTGCCCTGGGCTGCTTTGCTATACATTGCAGTTTGCTGCTGCAGCTACATCATCATCACTGTTGTTGTATTGCAGATCACAGCAGTTGCAGTGTATTTCATGTATGTTGTTGCCGCTGTACAATGCCTTGGTTCTGCAGCAGTGAATCATCACTGTGTCACAGTACTTCATTATGTTACCGTTAGGTGCTGCTGGCATTTAATTTGTTGCTTCTGCATTGTACCTTGTATTGCATTTTGCTGTAATAGCATTGAGCCCTACTGCTGGAGTATTGTTTTTCCTACTGTGTTGCAGTTTGGTGCTGCTGCATCACATCTTGCTGCTAACATATGATAGCTTTTTACTATTGTATTGCACCTTCCGCCTTTCACATTATGTAACAGCATCTGCATTGCAGCTTGTAGGTGACTGCTGCAAAATTGTGTCTCGCTGTTTATGCTGCTGCATTTATTTAATTGTGGTACTGTACCATGTGGTTGTAGTATTTTCAGTCCTTTACCTTAACACCTTGCACCAGTGTATCGCTCAAATACACTGGCTCACTGTATTGCACGTTGCTTATGTTGTATTGCTCTTTGTAATTGCTGCATTGCATCTTACTGCTGCACTTTTTTTTCTGATGCAGCAATGAAGCCTCTACTATGACATTGCACCTTTCCGCTGCTGTACTATACACTGTCGAAGCAAGTGCTGGTTAATTATTGTATGTTGCTGCATTACATAGCATTGATCTGCTACACTTTGATGGCATTGTGCTGCACCTTGCTGCTAATGCATTACACTTCCTTCCTGCTACACTGTCGTGTACCCACACTTGATTTCATCCTGTTCAAACTGCAGCGGGCCGTTATTGATGGTTAACTTTTTGAAACTTGGGCTTTGTTTGTGCTTTGCTCTCTGCTAATGTGCTATGCATTGCTGCTTCTCAACGAACACTGGTGCTGTTTTATTATTTGCTTTTGCTGCATTATGCCATTTTAGCTCAATCACAAACGTTACTGCATACTATACAATGGCTGTATTATACTTCCCAGTGAATGAAATGATCTCATTTCTCCAGTATTACATTTTCTGCTTTTGCATTGTATACCGTGGCTGTATTGTGTTGCTTTCACCCCCAGTTATTCCACCAATATTGATCCCTACTGGTGGGTTAGATCTTAATTTTGCTGCACTGCTCCTTTCTGTCACAGTATTTTGCCTTATTGCTGGATCACGTGCTGCCGCGTTTCATCTTGCATTTGCTGTGCTGTAATCACCTGCATTATTTATTTCAAATGTTGCACACAACTACTTTTAAACTTGACACCGTAATAGGACACTGCCAGCCGCTGTGACAATATCCTGATCTGAGTGAATTCCAATGGCTGAGTATCTCAGAGAGGGGAGCTGCGGTTCCAGCAAAGGATTAAGCAGGCTTCCTTGCATAATGCATCATGGAGGAGACAGAACACCATCAAATCTAAAGTGGAATGACTAGTGAATGGACTACAGACAGACATCACCCTGAGATTGGATGATTGTAGGTAGCAGGATGGCACTAATGATTTGGCCAAAGCACAAACTAGCACTGATGCCTGTTGGATACGCAGTGCAGCTCTTTAGGCTAACCACCAACAACCCCTGCTAAACTTCACCTATACAGTGCACAGCCTGACGCGATGGAAGGTGATAGGGTGTGCACTTCTCAAAGAAATATGATTGCGCAGCACTGAGGATCAGAAACCACCGAGGAAATTGGTGAACCGTGTTAAGCGCCAGGCATGCAGCATCCAAGACACCAGGCAAACACCACTCTGTGGCTGCCAGAGCAGGATGGCTCGGAATAGGAGAACCCATGCATGTACAATGCTGTTGCTATTGTGCAGTACTTACTCACATGGGAAAGCCGTGGCTTGGCTGGACCTGAAATGACCGTAATTCTGGTTTCTTCTAGTTTATTTTGCTTTATTTGCCAGGTACTCGGCTCATAGCCACCTCATGGTGGTCAGAGAGATTTGGAGCAGCACATAATATCTGTCGCTCAGAAGCTGACAGCCACGAGGTGACTGCATGCCTAACAGCTGACGGAGTACAGATATTCCATGTTTCCTGAAACCTCTCTGCTTGTGCATGCAGAGCTCCCTCACGGTTCCCCACATGCTGTGAACTTCCTCTGGGCAGGCAACAGGTTTTAGCAGGGTTGTTTGTCAATGGGAGCAGAACTGGCAAGGCTGACAGAGTTCAATAGCCAAGAGAGAAGACCATCATATTGATGAATGGCTCGTAGACTAAATATAGAGAACCCCCAACACAGGCAAAAAGAAACACACACACACACACACACACACACACACACACACACACATCTGATTGGCATCACTTGGGCAAACCTTAAGTGACTGGCGTTCACCCACACGGACCCCGCACCAGCATCAGCCCCTGAAAGTCTTGCGGCTGATGGAAAAATGTTGAATGCAAAGATGGGTGGTCAGGTTGGCGTGCATCTCCACTGGCATGGCAACAATGCCAACTGACTTTGCGCTCCCTGCCCGCAACTATGTGTAAAGGCTGTGGTGGTTGAGCAGCTTTAACTTCACCTCACACCACCTGGCACCAAGGATTTCCCCCCTCCCCATTCTCCGGCTGTCCAAGCAGACGGGGGAGCTCTCTTGTGCCCAGTGGCCGGCTCTCCAGTGTAGATGCTGCCTTAGGAATGCTCCGGCCAAGGCAACCTTACAATGTGGAATAAACAAAAACATGTCAATAGAGCACTCAAGACAACATCTTGCAAAGTAGTGTTGAACAAAGGGCTTCATTGGCCAGGTTACCTTTTTGGTTGCATTGGTTTCTAAAGTTGGGTAGGTGTGTGGGGAGAGCTGGTAAAGAGCAGAAGGTGTGCAACCAGAGTGGCCAAAGCAGCCTTTCTTTCACAGTAAAAAAAATCATGGGTTGAACTATTTGTTTAGCAAGATGTCTTATGATCCCTGTGCACAGCATACTTCCAAAAGGTTAGAACAGCAAGCCATGAGGTGGTGTGGCAACAGTGCTGCTCCAGAAGTGGCCAAGTGAGTCATCAATTGGTCCATTGTTGAGCACTGGCACCAGGCCATTAGTACCCAAACAACAAAGTGCATATGGTAGTGATCAGGGACCCAAATAAACAAAGAGCCTTCAGAGTCTGGGGATTAAATATAGGTAACCTTACTGAGGGCTCATCTTGGTCTCAAATATGGCATCAAGACTGCTTCAGGTTCACAGTTGAAAAGCTGTTTGCAGAATATATTTATAATTCCTGCCACTCAGTTTGCTCATCTTTAACCCACCAGTGAAAATAATTTGTTGGACAAGAATGGCAATTGACCTTTAAGCCCTGAAATTCTAGCTTGCTTACAGTAGTGGGTGGACTAGAATTCCTGTTAAGTGCCTTAAGGGCAGATTTAACTTGTTCATCAGAGCATGGCACTAGGGAGTTGTCTGCCAAGGAAATAGACATGTTTTTCAATGTTCTCTGACCAGCCTGTCCAAGCAGAGGCATACCAACCATCCAGGAAGGGCCTCGAGGACTAAAAGGTTAATCAGAAGAATTAGGAAGAAAAATCAAAGGCACATTGGAAAAAAATAAGTTTTTTTGTTTATTACTGATAGAAAAGATAATGGAATAAAAATTGGCTTTGCATTATCCTATCAGGCAACTGCTTTTTGACTCATTTGAGAAGGTAGGTCAGAGTGAGGAGAGCGGAGTCAGAGACCCGGTGGCGAGAGTTAGGAATTGTGGCTATTGGAGGTGTGAGATGAAACCTTTGGGATTGCTTCCAATCCAAGACATGTCACATTGCTTCAATGGTAGAGCCATGAGCCAGACTTGACCGTTGTTGAATTTCACAGCATTCTTTACAAATGTAACCGGCATCTCAGGACTTCTACGAACTTTTGAATACAGACTCCCCTCATTATGACCTTCAGATGACAAACTCATTACATTTAATAACAAACTAAATTAAAATTCAGCTAACATCTGAAAATAGTAGCTTGTTGCCATTTCACAGGCTGGTATGGAGATTCAGGTTTGGAACAGCAAAGCAGAATCTTTGTGTCCACAATGTCAATAGATCAATTCAGCTTTGAGCGAGGAAAAAAAAAGAAAGTGCTGTTAAAGCAGCAGATCGATCAACTTCTGAAAGGGGAAGAGGAACTTTCTGACAAATGCCCCACGCTTCCCTCCCACATATTTCCTTGACTTGTTGTTTCCCTACTGATTGTGTCTTGTAACTTCCTGTTTCTTGTTGCGATCAACAGCCTTTGCTCTGCTTCTTCTGTACCCAGTTGGCAGGCTTTTGGGGGGGCATCGCACTGCAGCTCAGGTTAAACTGCCATTTGGGTTTTCAACAGAGGCAAGCCTTGGCCCTCAGAACACACTGACAAATTTGACAGTCCATAAAATAACAAGTAAAAAAGTAACTCCCCAGATGGATTCAATCACCATCTAATTTTCATATCTTTCCTGTTCTAGCTTATTTTAGAGGGAGTTCAGTTTGTGTCATCAGGCCCAGTTGGATACAATCTGCTTCAAACAACCTATCACTGAACTTTTCAACAGCCTCAGAAAACAGCTGATAAAACCGAGGTCCTTACCTAGGGCTGGGTCTGCACACTCTCTGTACTGTTCCGGAGTACAATATGGAGCATCCCCTAAACAAAGAGGAAAAAATTTGTGGTCAGAAGACTAATGCATATTAATATTTGCCTCTTTAGGAGGTTGCTTACATCAATTACTTTATTACAGTTCCAATTATTGGATTGACTTACTATCTTGAAAGTCTCTTTGTGGAGATCTTTGAAGGAAAATCACTCAAATCTTGCAAATACAGTCATGTTTCTGTTTGATTCAAGGCCACAATACAGGCACGCCATGTCAGGAGGAAGAGACCTTCCAAGTCCTACCGTCAAGGCTCTGAGTGGTTTTCCCATTGCCTTTTCCTCAGCCATATGGACACCTACACGAACAGCCTTTACAACATGGCATGCCACACATACTGTGATCCTTCCTGGACCCCTGTGCTTGCACATGATGGTTCACCTCCCATATCCAAAAGAAAACCATCTCAAATTTGAGAAAATTTGCAAATCTAAAAGATGGTTAGAAGTTACTGCAGCTGATACCCAGCAGGCCAATGGCATTCATTTGCCACTGAACTGTCTTCACCAACGTGCACTTTTAGCTGTTATAAAAAGACTAAGACTATATAATTTCTCGAGGAGCAGAAGTAAAAAACATAAAAGTTGCTAAGTCTTTCTGGAACTTGAACTACTCTGCAGAGTTCAAATCTCTATCACATAAAAAGCATATGGAGGCAGCTGAGACATTACAAAGATTTACAAGAATGATGCTGAAACAATTATAAACAAAGATGGAATAAGGTGGGACTTCTTTTCTCTACAAAAGGGAAAAGCGAGGGCTGCCTTCTAGCATGTAAGTTTATGAAGAGGTTTGATGAGATATACGTAAAGAAAGGCAGAGGACAGGCCAATAATAGAAGACAGAAACATGTCACAAATAAATTCAGCATTCACGTCAGGGGGAACTAAAACATGGAACAGGACAGTAGTTGAGGTAAATGCCATCGGTGCCATGAATTGGATAAACATAAGAAAGAGAACAGAACAGAAGGACATGCTGAAGGGGTGAAAGGAAGTAGAGGTAGGGAGACACACACAAAAGGCTGGAGGAACTCAACAGATCTTGCAGCATCTGTGGAAAAAAGTCAATGTTGATTATTTACTCTTTTCCACAGATGCTGCCTGGCTTGCTGAGTTCCTCTAGCCTTTTGTGTGTTTTGCTTTGGATTTCCAGTATCTGAAGATTTTCTCATGTTTGTGATACCACAGAAAACCTGTTGGATTAAATGACCTATCTCTAAATTCTATGTCACTTATAGACAGTTTAGTCCCTTGACTAAATTGGTATAGGATGGCAGAAGTAAGAGCTAACATTGACAACAGTTGTTTTTAATCTAAAAGCCAAAAGGAAGAAAGCACAGATATACAAACCAAACAGAGAAAGAACAGAGGGAACGTGCGAGAGGCTTGCACAAGCACCAAAGGAAAGAACTAGGCAAAAACACAAACAATGTGACGTTTACAGTGTGGAATAGATCGAAGAGAGGGAAAGGTAGATGTCTGGATCAGTGGACTTACACTGAGGCAGACAGTCATGCCCTGAGGAGGAGGTTCCCCAATCCATACACACAGAAAAGCCAACACCTGTTGCCGGTGATTCCAGGAATTAAGATAAGAATTCTGGATCAAAACTACACTTGCCAAATCTCTCCCTGTTGCTGTGCCAACTAAGAACTTCTAGTTGAACAATAATATTTAAAGTGGTTTCACATGCATTCACACTAGGAGTGAACAAAGTGTTTAAGCTACCTGTCCTTCCAACTGCTGCCATTTAAACGATTGCCATCCCTAAGTTTGCTTTCTGGTGGCAACAGATCCCCTGCATGACCATTTCTTTCACTTTACATTTTCCATTGGTACCCATGGGCATACAGTATCTGGAGAAAGAAAAGGTAAGGAAAGATGCACTGCATCTGAAGTTATATCAGAGGCAAGTGGCCCTTCTTCATGTCCATGCACAGTTGCACCTACGTGGGTTTTGTTCATGAAAATTTTCTAAGTCTTCAGTTGTGACAGTGTTCTACCCATCTACTGGGACCCAAGCTTCAGCCAAGTAGCACAGCTGGCACACCATTACCAGTGTCTTCCAAGTGGTTGGGCATCAATATGGCAACAGCTGGCATTAATAAGAAATGTAACCCCTAATTTGCAAATGGGGGTGGGGTGAGGGAGAGGGGTTGGTTGAAGTCGTTGAGTGGGGGAATAAGGATCCCCTGGAAAGCAAGACATTATTAATGGTTGGGACATGATGGCACATGGGTCTCTGTGCCACCATAGGCTTCCAGTCCAGAACAATGTAGCTGTTCAAATTCTTCAATGACAGCCTCAGACAAGTGCCAAGAAAAGATGGACTGAGATACTTTGAGTTGCTGGAATTGTCATCAATAAACACTGCTACAGTTTAAGCAGCATTTTGGATGCCTTGACTGTGGAGTATTCCACAATACAGCCCAGTCAAGACACCAGGATTATTGGAGCTTGTAGTGCACCTACAGAAAGACTGGTAACTTCAATGTAGAGATGAACATGAGCAGGTGTATGCAGATACCACCTGACAAAGTCTCTTATGGGCTACTGGCAACAATGTGCCAGGCTGCCATCAGTGAGACTTTCCTTAAAGGCTTCCAACCACCCATTGTGTTGAGACACTTTTAACATGTCTCCATCATGTTGTCACCAAACCATCTTTTTACTATGCTGTTCACTGCTGCAAAACTTTAGCCCAGCAATCTGATACTGGCATGAGGAGTATACATTATGGACACCACATCAAGAACACCCTCTAGACAACTTTAAACGTTAATGAACCACATTTTAATTCTTCAAGATTGACGCATGTGCGATGGGTTTTCAGCAATGCAATGCTTACCTCCATTATCACACCAATGTTAAAATTCATCAGTCTTGTTCTCACAGCCTCCCAGCAATGTTAAAGCTATATCTGCAAACTGCTTTCTGATCAGGCATTCTCCACCATGAGCGTGTCCATGAGTGCTCAGGATCATGGCCTTGGGTTCCTTCTGAGCGATTTCTTGTAATGAGGCATTTTGGTGCTGTGCATCAGTGCGAGTGGAACTACCCATCATCTTGAGATGGGTTATCTGACAGCTCATTGATCTTCCCAAACCAGAAACTGCCAGCATAGCCTAGGTCCTGCATTACTTTCTGCTACGTATAGCGCTCCATTGTCATGGTTCATCTACAGGGGATGTGCAACAGAGGAGTCTCTTATCTACAGGCTGTTCCCAGGACACACATCGAGACAAACATCAAGGTCCACCTGAAAATAGTCTTTGAGCATAGTATCATGTGCAGACTGTTACGTTCCAGGCTGCAGGAGTACATGCTAAGAGATGCACTGAAGCTCAATGCAGCCAGTGCCATGGATCTGTAAGAAGGACCACAGTCTGGGCTCCTTCCATTACTGCACATGAAAAGGCTGAACCAGGTGGGAAAGCACTCTGAATAATGAAATGGTGCACCACCCCGGGGGAGGGGGGGGGGGTTGGGGACAGGAGTGGCAATGATGGAAAGGCTTTAAAAGAACAAGTTAACACTACTGTATGTATGAAGCACCTTAAAACCAGTCACTTCAGGCAGATGGGATTTGTCAGCTGTGGTTGACAGCTCATCTAGGAAGAGGAAAGCTCTGATCTCAAACCTCCGCTGGCTTGTGGCTCTACTGTCTCATGGGGGAGGCTTTGGGAGTAAACCCTGAGGAAAAACCCGGAGCTGGGGTCTCTAAGGCGGTCTCATGTTGAGCTCAATGCTGACTGGCAACTCCCGTGATGTTGCTGGTACCAAACTGTATTGGACTCCGCAATTTTGTTGGGTTCATCACCTACTTGGACAGGGGTAGCCCGCTGTATGGGCAACAACTTGCTCTCCATATTGTACTGCCCTGGCCTATGTATCATGAAGCCAGTTGGGACACAACAACCATGGTTCACCGAGACCAGAGGAGGGCATCAATGTAATGACCATGAATATAAAAGTTTTGAACTATTTTTTCTTTTGCATGTACATTTTATTATGAATAAAGTTACTTTTGGAAATAAAAAAAAGGCATGGCACTCAAATGAGTGAAATGCCTTGAGGCTGTCAACTACATCTTGACCCATACTAACGCAAGTTCTGTCACTGAAAGGCAGCATTGCCATGCTGTGACTTGTGGTCAGTGCAACTTTTGGCACCAATAAGAAATGACAAGTAACCAGGGTGCACCCTATACAACTGTAGGGCAGCCCAACCCATCCTGGAACAACAGAGATGGGCACTGAGGTGCATGACAGTGGCACTGCTATAGATTATCAAGGAGATATCTCATGAGAACAGGGGCAATGTGTCAGATCACTCTTTCTACAGATACTCTCAGCACTTTGTTTTTAATCACACACTAGAGTTCTGAAAACCCATCCAAAATTATCACCTGAAGACAAGCATAGGATGTGGACTCCTTAGCAAAGAATTGGCTGTGACAATCTCCAATGGCTTTACTCAGAAGCCGCCTTTCTCTTCAAAGAGCACAGGGGTTCTTGCTTTCTTGCTCCTCCTCCTCCACCTCCAGCAGAGTACCCTCCACTACTTTAATCAAGTCTTGTGGGGAGTGCACCAGAATTGATGATTGTGGGAGTTATGTTTCAGTGATATATGTGTTGGGTTTGGGCCTCTTGCCCCCAGCACTGCATCCTAGACCACACCAGGGGAAAGCAGAGAACACTGTTGGTGACAACATGGCCAACACCTGTGGAAGAAAAGAATGCGTACTTCAGCCTTCTCTCTGATGCTCAGACAAGTGCAAGCACAGGTGGAATGAGATACATGCAGTTGCTGGAACGGTCACCAACAAACACTATTGGCATTTTGAGGCAGTACTTCAGAGCTTTGACTGATTCCTGACCTGCAACGCAGACATGTGCCTTTTGCCTCCACAGATGCTGTTCAACCCACTGTGTTCTTCCAGCATTCTGAATGTTGCTCCAGATTTCAACACCTGCAGTCTCTTTTGTTTTCAAATCGTTGGCACATTGTTTACAACACAGGGGACCACAGGTTTTGGTTGCCAGTACATTCTGCAGTACCAGTGTGCAATGTAAGTTCAGGAGGAGAAGCTTGGGAAGGATGTGTGGCATTGGAGTACCTCTGACCATTGTCCAGTGACCTCCTCCAGAATCAGTTGTGACTTTGTGGGGAGGAGGAGGCTGCTGCAGTCTGAGGTTAGGCTCACTCCACCACATGATTCTGAGGCAGACCCCCGATGCAGAATCAGGTTAAGAGGTGTAAGCTCCTGCTGTGTCACAGCCAGACTTCGCTATATTGTGAGGGAGTGCGAGGAGGAAGAAACATAGGAAATAAAAGCAATAAGAAGCTTATGATGTCCCTTGGATCCACTCCACCATTCAATATCATGCCTGAACTTTGGTCTCAGCCCCACTCTGCCTGTATCCCTTCTAACACAAAGCAGCTACGAATAGCTCACATTTAAGAATCATGAGTACTTTGCACCATATAACATTCAAAGTCATGGCAGTCAATCTGAGCTGGAAACGTTTTGCACTTGCTGGAGTATTTGGATAGGATAGCAGCTTCCTCCATCACTGCCCTCTACCTGTGCTTCACTGCAGGCAGGGCATTGGTATCTGTGAGCGCTTACATCCTCCATTCCAGTTACTCTGGGAGGATTGATGTTGCAATTTGAGAAATGCCTATGATTTGGGAGTTGTGGCATTTATTTCAAGCTGTTTCCATACCATCATTCTCCTGCTGCAGAGCCTCGCCATGTTTTACTCCCTGAGAAATAGGCCCAGTTGTGCATAATGGAGCATAAAAATGGCTAGTGAAGGGCCATCAGGATCCATCTGTTTGCAAAAATTCTCAAGGACCCTGAGGCTTTTTGACATTCTCTTGTGAGGATCATTCAAAAGGGCCATGGTGTTGTAAAAGGCAGAGCAATACAAAAAATATTCTCTGTTCTGAGGTAAAATCCTGAACCATCATTATCCAGTGAACATAAAACATCTGTGGTAATGTTAATGTTGATGTATCGTCTCCAAGATCAGAGGCTGGGGGTATGCAACTTTGTCATGTGCAGACAGTAATGGTGACAGAAGTAACTGTTTTGTTATTCTACTCCGCGCCTTGCGGTGCATCGGTGGCAGCCTTGCCATTTCTTTAGCATTTGTCTGTTTTTTTATGAGGCCGAGTTGCTAGCTCAACGCTCGACCCTCAACCCAGCACAGATGAAAAGTGTGCAAATAACCAGCTGGACTCAAACCCAGAACCACTCATCCCAAAGTCCGGTGCTGATGCCACTACACCACCAACCACCTTGACAAGAGTAAAGAATAGCTTGATTTGAAACATACAGTGAAGTGCGTCGTTTGTGTCAAATCAAATCTGCGTGGGATGTGCTGGGCAGCCCACAAGCGTTGCCATATTTCCAGTTCCAATATAGTATGCCTTAACTCACTACTCTGTAAATGTAGGTTTTTGGAATGTGGACGAAATCTGGAGCACCCATACTGGTGTTGTGATAGGTTTACACTAACCACCACACTACCACATGTCATTCTGATACCTCTGTTTCACAATACTCTGGTCAGAAACATGAAATATATTAAATACCCTGATTAAGAGTATCCAGGTTAATTTACAGGATGGTGTAAATTCCACTTTGCTCCTTCTAGGGAATCCAAGTGAACCCCATCTAGTCCCGGAAGTACACAAACGGATGAATTACAGGGCCATGCCACAAACTGACTGAGAGACAACACAGCAGTTTTACCCAATATTAACTCATTGTCACCAGATGTTTCACACTTGCGTAGTGTTTTGTTTTACAAAGTGAAGAACTGTAATAAAGGAAGATACACATCAGGGGCTTCCACAGTGACCCAGCAAAGGACTGTGATCCTCGACGTGTTAGTTAGCATGCCTTACTAACACTTCCAGTAGCTCGTTCCAATATTTTCACCACTCAAGATTCAAAGTACATTTATTATCATAGAATGTATAAATTATACACCTTCAGCCACAAAGCAAGAAACCCAAAGATCCCAATTTAAAAGAAAATAAGACCATAACCACTGGGCAGAGAATGAGGGGGAAAGAACTCACACTCCATGAAAACAATAGAAGCAAATGACAGCATTCTGAGTTCTTAGATCTGCTCCCCAGAACAGGCAGAGTAGTAGGCCCAAGCCTTGATCTCAGTTCATTATATTAGCAGGGCAAAAGTGCCATGAAACTCACCGAGACGACAGCCGCCAGAGAGAGAATGAACATCGTGGGAGAGCAAGCAAAATCAACCTGACCCTCTCCTCCAGTCCCGACATTCGGGCTCTCCAGATTATCTGAACTGGCACCTAAACCGTCTAAGCGCCAGGTAGTGCCTTGGTCTAGGACCCGGGACCCGGCACAGTGACACACCCAAAGCTGTTCTCGATCTCAGCAAATTAGCTCGGCCCTTGGAGCGATCCAACTTTGCACTCGGGTTAGGTAGATGGACATCGAAACTCTTCTGCATTGACTCCTCCCCTCTTCAAATTGTTCGTTCCAATAGCGACAGTGATACCAACTCTGTCTGCAACCCCATCTTGAAAATGTTGTGTTCCAGCTTTGTGATACGCCAGCACGGCTCATCCTTCGAATCAGCTTTGCCCCCACTTGCTTCTTCATTGTTTGTGGTGATAGTTAACCATAACTTACTTCAGGAAAGGTGTTACTTAATTTTTCAATCTTTTTTATTGATTTTCAAATAAAGAATATACAAATACAAATCAAAAGAGGAGTTTAACAAGTAGATAATATAGAAGACATATAAACAGCAATATTAAAGACAAAAAGCATATAATATCAAACTCAAATAGGTAATATATAACGCTGTTATATATACAATGGTCAGAGAGAAATTACAACTCCTCATAGCAATCGTAAAAAAAAATTGGAAATTTTATTGATAGAGAAAGAAAAACCCCACTAACTAAACTAAAACAATAAAGAGAGAAAGAAAGAAAAAGAAAGATTGGGCAGTCCAATTGAGGATAAACTTAAAAAAGAGAGAGAAAAAAAACAGATCCTTCCAGTCATCTCCAAACCTTCATGGACAAGGATATTCTCTAAAGAGAATAAAGAAAAATAAATAAATAAAGATAAATTAAATCATGTGAAGATATTGAATAAAGGGTCGCCAGACTTGTTCAAAATCAAAAGATGTATCAAATGTCCAGCTTCTAATTTTCTCCAAGCTTAAACGTGACATGATGGAGGAGATAGAAAATAGAAAACAGTGGGCGAGTTAGATTCTTTCCAGTGTAGCAAAATAGCTCTCCTGGCCAGTAAAGTTGAAAAAGCTATCACATGTTGGGTGGAGGCGGACACTTTGCTTGCTTCCTCTGGGAAAATCCCAAAAATTGCTGTAAGTGGATTAGGTTGAACATCCACATCTATAACTTTAGATAATATTCCAAACACATCCCTCCAAAAATCATTTAAACTTACACATGACCAAAACATATAGGTTAGAGTAGCCACTTCTGCGTTACATTTGTCACAAATAGGGCTTATATTAGGAAAAATATGTGCCAATTTATCTTTGGACATATGGGCCCTGTGTACTATCTTAAACTGAATTAAAATATGGCATGTGCAGATAGATGAATTATTGACTAGATAATAAGTTTTACTCCATTGGTTATCTGAGAGTGAATGTTGAAGTTCTACTTCCCAGGAGCGTTGAACCCTATCATTAGGAGATGTGCGAGTATTCATTAACTGTTTATAAATGATAGCTATTAATAGTTTTTGAAAAGGTTTAAACTGAAAAATAACATAAGCCAAATTTGAAGAGCAGATCAAGGGGTAATTTGGTAAAAAATCACGTAGGAAATTCCTAACCTGAAAAAATGTGTATTGGAAATATCATATTTATCCATTAACTGTGAAAAAGACATTAAACAGTCTTGTAAAAACAAATCTAAAAAAGTTTTTATTCGCTTAATTTTCCATGTTAGAAAAGCCTTATCCAAAGTTGATGGTTTAAAAAAGAAATTAGAATAAATATTACTAGAAAGTAAAAAATCATTTAATTCAAAAAATCTACGAAATTGAAACCAAATTTTTAAAGTATGTTTAACAACAGGGTTAAGAGCTTGTCTACCTATTCTGGAGAATGGAAAGAGAAGAGGAGCTCCTGATAAAGAAGCTAACGAAAACCCCATTACTGAATTTTCCTCCAGCTGTAACCATGAAGGGCGATCTTGATCGTCTATATCATAAATCCAAAAAGTAATATAGCAAATATTAATTGCCCAATAATAAAATCTAAAGTTTGGTAAAGCCAGTCCTCCATCTTTTTTTGATTTTTGCTATAAAAGTTTATTCACTCAAGAGCTTTTATTATTCCAAACATAAGACAAAATCAGAGAGTCTATTTTATCAAAAAATGTTTTTGGAACAAAAGAGGGAACTGCTTGAAATATATATAAAAATTTCAGTAGAATAACCATTTTTATAGCATTTATTTGACCTATCAATGACATCGACATAGGTGACCATTTGGAAAGCGCCTGTTGAGTATATTCAACTAAAGTGAAGAAATTATACCTATATAGATCTTTAAAATTTTTTGTAATTTTGATACCAAGGTAAGTAAAATGGTTTTGGCAATATTAAAAGGTATTTGATCATAATAATCAAAATAATTATTAATAGGAAATAATTCACTTTTATGTAAATTAAGTTTATATCCAGAAAAAGTACCAAATTCTATAAATATAGATAACATAGAAGGAATAGATTCCTTAGGATTTGAAATGTAAATAAATCATCCGCATATAACGAAACTTTATGTAATTTATCGCCTCGCCTAATACCCTGCACAGAATTAGAATCCCTAAGAGCAATAGCAAGTGGTTCTAAAGCCAAATTAAATAATAAAGGGCAAAGGGGACAGCCCTGATGGGTACCTCTATATAATCTAAAGTAAGGAGACTTTTGGTTATTAGTGAGAACCGCAGCTACCTGGGCATGATAAATCAATTTAATCCAGGAGATAAATCCTGAACCAAAATTGAACCTCTTCAAAACCTGAAATAGATAAGGCCACCCCACCCTATCAAAGGCTTTCTCTGCATCCAAAGATACAATACATTCAGATTCTTTGGTTGAGGGGGAATAAATGATATTTAATAATCTTCAAATATTAAAATGTGTACCTATTTTTAATAAATCCTGTTTGATCATTTGGGATAACATTAGGCAAGATACTCTCAAGCCTATTTGCTAGAATCTTAGAGAGGATTTTAAAATCTACATTCAGTAAAGAAATAGGTCTATAGGATACACATTCCAGTGGGTCTTTCCCTTTTTTGGAATCAATGAAATTAGTGCTTCATAAAAAGTTTTAGGAAGGTTCCCAGAAGATGTAGAATCAGTGAACGTTTGATGAAGATGTGGTATAAGCGTTTCGTGAAAGGTCTTATAAAATTCTACTGTATAACCATCAGGTCCCGGAGCTTTACCTAATTGCATAGAGGATATAGCCTTGGCTATCTCCTCTTGTTTAATAGGTGCATCTAACATATCAGCATCTTGAATCGAAATTTGAGGTATGTTTAACCTTTGCAAAAATCTATTCATAGTGATATTGCTATCAGAGAATTCAGATTTATAAAGATTAGAATCAAAGTCCATAAATATCTTATTAATTTCATAAGGATCTAAAGTTTCTGTTCTATCTGGTTGGCAAATTTTTAAAATCTGTCTTCTGACCATCCCAGCCTTTAACTGACCCGCTAGAAGTTTAGCAGATTTTTCCCCATGTATATAAAATAAACTTTTAGATTTAAAAATTTGCTGTTCAATGGGAAAGGTCAGAAGCAAATCATGCTGTGATTGAAGTTCGACCCTTTCTTTATATAGGTCTTCAGTAGGTGAGTACGCTTTATCTATCTGTTTAATTTTATTAATAAGCACTGACGATTCCACTTTAGTTTTCTTTCTCAAGGCTGATGAATATGAGATTATCTGTCCCCTAAGAAAAGATTTCAAGGTGTCCCATATAACCAGATTTGACATTCCTTCGGTTGTATTAAATTCAAAAAATATAGAAATTTGCTCCTTAATAAAATTAACAAAAGCTGGATCCTGTACCAAAACGGGGTTCAATCTCCACTGAGAGATTTTCAAAAATCTATCCGGGAGCTTAAGGGTTAACTTTAAAGCCGCGTGGATCTGAAAGCACAATGATGTCATACGCATATTCAACAATGGAGTTTAACAGTCGTGTATCTAAAAAAAAGTAATCAATTTGGGAATATTTTGAGATGGACGTGTGAAAAAAAAAGGAGAAATCTTTATCATTGGGGTGTTTATATCTCCAAATATCGACAAGGCCATATTCTAATAAAGAGTTAATATAAGCTGCCGCTTTATTAGGAAGCGACAGATTGGTTGATGACCTGTCAATTGCCGGATTTAAGCAACAGTTAAAGTCACCACCCATGATCAGCTTATATTCATTGAGATTCGGTAACTCTGAAAAAAGTTTCTTAAAAACATCAGAATTATCCACATTAGGTGTGTATACACACACCAGAGCTACCTTTTGCTCGCATAGTAAACCAGTAACAATTAAATACCTTCCAATCAAATCAGTAGTAGTATTAAGGTGTACAAAAGGGGTTTTGGGATTGGGAAATATAGAAACGCCTCGTTTTACTATCCGACAGTGAGTGAAAAAGAGGCCCTTTCCAAAAGCGAAAAGTCTATCCCGATCCTGTTTTCGTATATGATTTTCTTGCACAAAAATAATATCAGCATTAAGTGTTTTTAATTTCTTTAAAATCTTTTTACACTTAATGGGATGATTGACACCGTTCCAATTCCAAGATATTATATTAATTTTATTAACATCCATGTTTAAAGTTGAGTTTAATATTATATAAAAGAAATGTTACGCAAGTACAGATTAAACCAAAAGGTGCAGGTACAACCAGAAGGAGTGACGCAGTTACGAAAGAGAAATCCATCAAAAGAACTGCCCAATCAAGAAAGGAACCTACTCTAGTAGACCCGTCCCCCCGCCCAATAGATAAAAAGGAAGGAACCAATAGGCTGGTCCCATGCTAACTAATCACCTTTGACCCTGTTCTCCAACTTGCAGCTCCATATATAAGAAAAAGCAAAAATCCCACGGAAAATAGCCACAATAAAAGGCACGAACAGAATTCAACTACTATAATGTTGAGTCTAACATGAGTAAAAACATAATCAACAACGGCCATCTTAGAATCAGCTAAAGTAGCTTAAACACATATTCAAAAGAAGGAATAAATCTGAGCAAATAATGTTACAAAGAATATTCTTTCTCTCGAAAAAGAAATGAATATATATATATATATATATATATGTATGTATATATAACAGACCTAAAACTATAAGTATTGAAACAAATAAAAAAAAGATTAATACACAACAGGTTCTACATGGACCACTAAAGTACAATACTATAAAGGTTCCCTACAAAACAGTTATATATGTATTAATTATTAATAAGGTAAAAAAATTTAAATCGACCCCATCCCATACCAGAGAGTGAAAAGGTATAACATGTACTTAACTCAAAAGCTCCATAAACAACTCATACAGCAGATACTTCAAAATTGGCTATTGAATAATCGATGTAACTTTAATATTTTATTCAGTAGGCTTAACTTTAAGGTTTTTAATATACCCCCATCCCTCCTGAGCAGAGTAGATTCTCAATGGTTGAGATTTTTCAGGAAAAATTATCAGCTTTGCTGGAAAGTGAAGGGAGGGATTTAAATCTAATTTATACATTTCACTCATAACTTCTCGATATTTCTTTCTTTCGGCAAAGATTTCGGGGGGATAATCTTCAACTATACGAATGTGTGTTGAATTAAAGAGTAACTTCTGTTTCTTTCTGGCTTCTCGAAGAATAGCTTCTTTAGTCGTGTAATAATGTAAAGAAAGTACAACTGCTCGAGGACGTAATTCGGCTGAACGGCGAGAGAATGGAATTCTGAGGGCTCTGTCAATTAAGGGGCTAGTTTCGAGGGACTCATTGGAAAGTGAATACAGCATACCTGAAAAGAATTTTAACAGATCGCCAGCTTCAGTATTTTCAGGCAATCCCAGATTACGCAGATTCCTCCAACACCCTCTACTATTAATTTACCATTCCTTTCTTCATTTTAGATAGTTCCGAGGTGATTTAATTGATTTTCTTTTCCATCAAAGATATCTTCATTCCTTGATCTTTAATAGTTTGCTTGAATAAATCATGCTCGCTCTCAATTTGGATTGTAGTCTGCTGAAGTGTTTGAAGTTGAGAATCCAAGTTTTTCAGCGAGTCTTGAATCGTAGAAATAGCTTTTTCGAGCTTCCCGTTTGAACCGGTCAGCTTATCAATTTTAATATTAAGCGATCCAAATTCCGACTTCATGTCTTGTATTGAAGAAAATATTCCCGCTAGTGTAACAGGTTCCTCCGTTTTCTTGGTTTGTTCCGTTTGCTCCGTTTCGGGGAAAGTCTTGCCACTTCTTAATTCAATACCAGAATAACTTTTTTCGGCCATTGTAATTAAGTTGTGAAATCCTTCAGTAGAAATAATAAATCCTTCAGTAGAAGTAGTAAGTCATTAGAACTAAAAGGGATGTGTTAGTGGGATATAAAATATATTAAAAGAGAGAGAACCGCTAGAAATGCGACCTACTCCACATGCTGCAAAGATGGAGAATCAGGAAAGGTGTTAATAGTAATAATTTTAGTCAGATTTCTTGCCCTCTGAACTACCAGTAAGCTGTCGCACAATTTCAGTAGCGCCATCTTAACCACTCCCTCCATGTTTAGTTTTTCAAACCTTTCAATGTGCCGTGGTAGCACTGTAAGTGATGATAATGAAATTGTATCATAGCATGCTGCCTATATCAAAACTGAATCAAATTCCCAGAGCATTTGCATTGATTTCTGCACTTCTCTCTATGCATCTTCAGGAGTGGAGAGGTTGTTAATGAACAGTTAACCCAGAGCTTTGGACTAATGGCCTGGAAACATTGAAATCCCATTACAGAAGCTGGGAAATTTAAACTTAGCTAATTAAGCATACCTACAATAAAAAACTGTATCATTAACAGTGGCTGCGAAAGACTGGATTATTGCAAAAATATACTGGAGTTTACTTCTGTTTCTGGGGGAGCTCTGCCACCTTGACATGACTCCCTCCCACAAGAATATGGTTTATGCACAACTGCCCTGTGAAATGTTGCATCATGGGAAATTAGGGACGGGCAATAAATGCTGACCTTACCAGCAAAGCCTGCACGGCACAGAAGAATTGAAAAATAGCAATTTTGAATAAATTATGTGACTCCTTTTCTTGCTGATCCCACTGATTAAAGTGTTGAAGAAGATTGAAATCGAGAGTGGAAGGCGGATAGGTGTTCAGCGCTATCTTCTTGCTTGTGAATGGTCTCCCTCTTCCTCTCGCTCGATGCTGCCAGAGTGCATGGGTCTTGGGCAAGGTTTAATTGATGTGGTTTGTGGACTGGACTCTTTCGTTCATGTTATGATATGCTTCTGGTTTCTGGATGCACCTTCTTTTGTTGCTGGTTTGTGCGGTTTTGCTCAGTGCGGACTAGCGCTGCAGCCTGCGGATAGCGAGAGAAGCGGTGCTGGATCAAACTGAACTGAATATGTTTGAACTCTTTCGATGTCTTTGTGACTTACTGTTTTATAATTTGTGTTTATTACCCTTCTTTTTCTTGCCATTTGCGCGATCTGTTCTTTTTTTAAATGCGTGTTTGGGGGGGGGGGGATGAGGTTTGGTGTTTTCCTTCAAATGCGTCCATGGTTTTCTTTGTTTTGTAGCCGTCTGTGGGAAGACAAGTCTCAGGGTTGTATACTGCATGCAGACTTTGATTATAAATGTACTTTGAATTTTCAGAGTCACAGGCTGGAGGAAATTCTGGCTAGACTGTTGAAACTGCAAACTTTACAAGGAGAGTAGAATCAAGTTGCTGGTTTGAGCTGTGTTGCTTTGTTGCTTTAACTTTATTCATTCATGGGTTGGCTGGAAGATCTTGCAACTTTCTGATGCTGATGTCAAGTTATCTATTTTTGAAACACTGCTTGATGAATAACTTGCCACCACAGAACAGTCCACCCATGCAACCCAACTGGCTGGCCTTGATGTCAACCTCTTCCTCGACCACTGCTTCTCTACTGGTATCACTCTCTGACCTGTTCTGCCGCAGAGTGTTTATCCACCACTGTAAATGTTTGGTTGCTAATTGTCTCCATGGGGCAGCAACTTCCACGTTGTTGCTACTCTCTGGGGAATAGAGTTTCTCCTGAATTGCCTGCCAAGCTCCCTTCACTGTGTCAGTAACTTTAAACACACTTCATCGATTATGAAGCACTTTGGAACATCCTGAGGTCATGAAAGGCAAACTGCTCTTTCAGTTCAACTCCCTATTAGATTTATTAGTAACTATCTTATATTTATAACCTATCCCAGAAAATGCAACTATCTTCCCTACACCCAACTTTAACTCAGTCACTGGGCTTCTAATAGGCCTAATGCTTCTCAGTGTTCACTCCCCTGAGGAAAGAGTCTCAGTCTATTCAGTCTTTCCTGATAGCTATAACTTCTCTTATGGCATTATCCTTTGTTACTTTTCCTTGCAGTGGATCTGGGGCTGTGTATAAAGAGTTACGTTTTAATCAGGAGGGCAATCAAGATTTCAAAGGCAGAGTTTTGCAGCAGTTTCCCTGAGTTGAGGAGCGACCAACCTGCAAGAGGCAGTGCGTGGAAAGAGCTACCTTTCAGTCTGGTCCGTGCTCAAGATTTAAAAACAGAGCTTTGCGCCAGTCTTCACTGAGTTGAGAAGCGACCAAGCTGCTAGGGAGATGCACTGGAAAGGGCCAATAAAAATAATTCAAGTGCAAGCACAGCGGCCATCCTTTTGGAGCGTGCCAGTGTTTAGAGTGGCTTTGGCTAACAGGCTTAGGCGAAATCGGGCTTGGGTGAGATAAAGAATCTGGTAAGTTACTCCCTCTCTGTTCTTATTTGTTCATTCCTCATCTGTTAGGGCACAGTAGTTTAGTTCCAGCGGAAGTGTTCTGTACTGTGTGTAGGATGTGGGAAGTCTGGGAGACCTCCAGCCTCCCAGATATACAGATCTGCTCCGAGTTGCAGCTCCTCAGAGAGTGTATTAAGGAACTGGAGCTGCAGCTCGATGACCTTCAGCTCATACGGGAGAATGAGGGAGGTGACAGACAGGGGCTGCAGGGAGGTAGTCACACCTAGGTTGCAGGAGTGACTGCCAGGAGAAGGAGGGGAAATGCCCAGCCGGTGCAGAGTACAGCTGTGGCCAATCCCCTCAATAATATGTATACAAATTTGGATATTATTGAGGGGGATGACTTACCGGGGGAGGAGCCACAGTGACCGTGTCTCTGACACTGCGTCTGGTGCTGTGGCTCAGAAGAGCAGAGAGGTGAAGAGGAGTGCGGCATTGATAGGAGATTCCATAATCAGAGGTTCTGTGGGCGCGATGGAGACACCCAGATGGTATGTTGCCTCCCTGGTGCCAGGATCAGGGATGTCTCTGATCAGGTCCATGCCATTCTAATGGGGGAGGGTGAGCAGCCAGAAGTCTTGGTACGTATTGGCACCAGTGATGTAGATAGATAAGGTGAGGAGCTCCTCAAGAGATATCTTAGGTGACCTAGGTAGAAGGTTGAGAAACAGGACCTGCAGGGTAGCAATCTCTGGATTGCTGCCTGTGCCAAGTGCCAGTGAGGGTAAGGATAGGATGATTTGGCGGGTGAATGTGTGTCTTGAGGAACTGGTGCAGAGGGCAGGGGTTCAGATATATGGAATGTCTTCTGGGGAAGGTATGACCTGTACAGAAGTGATGGTTACACCTGAACATAAGGGGGTCCAATATGCTTACAGGCAGGTTGGCTAGAGTTGTTCAGGTGGGTTTAAACTAATTTGGCAGGTGGATGGGAACCAGACTGATAGTGCTAAATATGAGTAGTTGTTTTACAAACAGAGGCAATGTTTAGTGATACTCCGAGCAACGAGAGACTGATGACAGGGCAAAATTAGTCAGTGGGTTGAATTGCAATGTAAAAGGCAGACAAAATCAAAAAGGGCGAACACAGGACTAAAGGTGTTATATTTAAATGCATGCAGTATACGGAATAAGGTAGATGAACTTGCAGCACAGTCACATACTGGCATGTATGATGTTGCAGTAATCACCTAATCATGGCTGAAAGAAGATTGTAGCTGGGAGCTATAAAAAGGACAGGCAGGAAGGCAGAGGGGTAAACTGTTGCTCTGTTGGTAAAAAATGAAATCGAATCATTAAAAAAAGTGACATAGGATCAGAAGATATTGAATCATTGTGGATAGAGCTAAGGAAGTGCAAGGGTAAAAAGACCCTGATGGGAGATATATACAGACCCCCAAACAGTAGTAAGCATGTGGTCTACAAATTACAACAGAAGATAGAAAATGCATGCCAAAAGAGCAACGTTACAATAGTCATAGGGGATTTCAATATGCAGGTAGATTGGGATAATCAGGTAGGCATTGGAGGCCAGGAGGGGGAATTTCTAGAGTGCCAATGAGATGACTTTTTGGAGTAGCTCATGGTTGAGCCCACTAGGGGATCAACTATTCTGGATTGGGTGTTGTGCAATGAACCAGAATTGATTAGAGAGTTTAAGGTAAAATAACCCATGGGGGGGGGGGGGGGGTTAGTGATCATAATATGACTGAATTCACCCTGATATTTGAGAAGGAGAAGCTAAAGTCAGATATATCAGTACTACAGTGGAGTAAAGGGGGTTACAGAAGCCTGACGGAGGAGTTGGCCAGAACTGATTGGAAAGGAACACTGGCAGGGATGACGGCAGAGCAGCAATGGCTGAAATTTCTGGAAGCAATTCAGAAGCCACATGATATATACATCCAAAAGAGGAAGTATTCTAAAGGCAAAATGACACAACTGTGGCTAACAGTAGAAGTCAAAGCCAACATAAAAGCCAACGAGGGGGCATATACAAAAGTAAGCTAGCCAATAATATTAAAGAGGGTACCAAAAGAGAGGGCAGATAATAGAACATAAATTAGTGGGAAGTCAGAGGATTGGGAAGCTTTTAAATACCAACAGAAAGCAACTGAAAAGTAATTAAGAAGGTAAAGATGGAATATGAAAGCAAGCTAGCCAATAATATTAAAAAGGATACCAAATGTTTCTTCAGATACATAAAGTATAAAAAAGAAGTGAGAGTGGATATCAGACCACTGGAAGACGATGCTGGAGAGGAAGTAACGGTGGACAAGAAAATAGAGGACGAACTGAATAAGTATTTTTTTTATCAGCCTTCACTGTGGAAGACACTAGTGGTACAGTGGAAGTTCCAGGTGTCTGGGGGGTCAAGAAGTGTGTGAAATTACCATTACTAGGGAGAATGTTCTTGGGAAACTGAAAGATCTGAGGGTAGATAAGTCACCTGGACCAGATGGCATACACAGAGCTCTGAAATAAGTGGCTGAAGAAATTGTGGAGGTATTAATAATGATCTTTCAAGAAACACTAGATTCTGACGTGGTTCCAGAGAAATGGAAAATTGCAAATGTCACTCCGCTGTTCAAGAAGGGAGAGAGGCAGGCAAAAGGAAATTGTATGCCAGTTAGTCTGACCTCAGTGATTGGGATGATGTTGGAGACAATTATTAAGTGGTTTCAGGGTACTTGTAGACACATGATAAAATAGGCCAAAGTCAGCATGGTTTCCTCAAGGGAAAATTTTGCCTGACAAATCTGTTGGAATTCTTTGAAGAAATAACAAGTGGGATTGACAGAGGCGAATCTGTTGAAGTGTATTTGGATTTTCAGAAGGCCTTTGACAAGGTGCCACATGAGGCTGCTTAACAAACTATGAGCCCATGGTATTACAGGGAAGATTCTAGTATGGATAAACCAGTGGCTGACTGGCAGGAGATTAAGAGTTGCCTGCTGGTGACTAGTGGTGTTCCACAGGGGTCTGTGTTGGGATCGATTCTTTTTATGTTATATATCAATGATGTGGATGATGGATTTGATGAGTTTGTTGCAAAGTTTGCAGGCAATACAAAGATAGGTGGAGGGGCAAATAGTTTTGAGGAAGTAGAGAGGCTACAGAAGGACTTAAAACATTAAGAGAATGGGCAAAGAAATGGCAGATGGAATACAGTGTCAAGAAGTGTATGGTCAAGTACTTTGGTAGAAGAAACGAAAAGGTTGACTATTTTCTAAATGGAGAGAAAATATAACAAAGCTGAGGTGCAAAGGGTCTTGGGAGTCCTTGTACAGGGTTCCCTAAAGGTTAACTTGTAGGCTGAATCTGTGGTAAGGAAGGCAAATGTGATGCTAGCATTCATTTCAAGAGAACTAGAATATAAAAGCAAGGATGTAATGTTGAGACTTTATAAAAAATTGGTGAGGCCTCACTTTGGATTCCTTATCTTAGAAAGGATGTGCTGAAACTGGAGAGGGTTAAAAGGATGTTCACAAAAATGATTCCTAGTTTGAATAACTTGTCATATGAAAACTGTTTGATGGCTCTGGGACTGTATACACTGGAATCCAGAAGAATAAGGGGTGACCTTATGAAAACCTATTGAATGGTGAAAGGCCTTGATAGAGCGGATGTGGAGAGAGTCTAAGACCAGAGGACACAGCCTTAGAATGGAGAGGCATCCTTTTAGAATAGAGATGAGGAGGAATTTCTTTAGCCAGAGAGTGGTGAATCTATGGAATTCATTGCCACAGGCAGCTGTGGAGGCCAAGGCAGTGGGTATATTTAAGGCAGAGTTTGATAGATTCTTGATTGGTCAGGGCATGAAGGGATATGGGGAGAAGGCAGGAGATTGAGGCTGGGAAGAAGAATGGATCAGCCATGATTAAATGGTGGAGCAGACTCGATGGGCCAAATAGCCTAATTCTGCTCCTATACCTCATGTTCTTTATCTCCTATGTATCAGATGGGTAGTTAATTTAATACAAGTATCTGGCTCGTTTGGCTATTCCATAGAACAATTAGGAGTTAGACACACTGGCATAATTTGTATGCCCGACTCGTTAAAGGTGGCCATCTCTATCGTATGTCAGTGAAGCAGGTAGCTTTTTATGGTCACCTGACAGCTTCATGATTACTTATATTATTACCAGTTCCAATTAGTTTTAAATCACTAAAAATTCATTTTTCAAACACTAGTGGTAAGATTTGAACTCATTTAGCTAGATTATGACTGCCTAATAATGTATACCCTATTTCATTCTCAGTGTAAGCTGTTCAAAAAATCTCAAAGGTTCAAGTATTTCAGAGCTTACATTTGATTATCTCCTCGATAATTAAAGACAACGAGTGAGGATTCTCTGGCTGCCCTTACATGGCTTTTCTTCCCACCGTTGCTTATAGATCTGGATGTCCCAGCCCTTACAGCCTCTACCTGAAACTGAAAGCAGCACAACTCTTGACTGACCGTTTGATGGTGAAGTTGGGATTGCTGTGGAGAAAGTGGAGAGCAGTGAACTCAGAGGGTGTGAGGTTAAAATAGGTGAGAAGAAGGGTGAAGTCGAGATGGTTGATGTGTTATCGGTAAAGATGAAAGGATCCAAAGGGGGAAGAAGATCGAGAAATGTGTCCAAGAAGAGGAGTAGGGTTGAAGATGAGAGAAGGGTAGGGTAGGAATTCCTGTCAAAGAAGAAGAGCTCGGTGCAAACTCACTGAGGCATAAGCGCAGGGAGACAAAGGTAAGTCTCTTGTTGAGGACAGAATATTCTGCCACAGAGAGGATGGTGAAGACGTGGCATGCATTAGAGCTAGGACTGGGCATGGAGTGGGTCAGAGCAGAGAAAAGGGTGGAAAGAAGATGGAGGCTCAGTGGAATGAAAGGAAGATGAGGGGTACAGGAGACACTGAGAGACTTTGATGTGGATGGTGGGGGGGGAGTTGTAGTGGAAGAAGAGGAGCTGTGGCAGTGAGAAAGGTCTCGGCCTAGAAGAGGTTAGGACCAAGGTTGAAGTTGGAGCCAGAGCAGAAGAACAGGAGCTGGCAGGGTTTGCAGGCTGGAGACGGCTGGGGCCAAAGTCATAGCTGGCCTGTCTGTCTCTATATTAACCACATGAGCATCATGAAGTAGGCAGTAAGGGTTGAGCATTATTTAGTAGTTCCACATTGATACTACTATTCTTGATGACAATTAACTTCTCTTAAAACAGTTGTTGATGCAGTTTCTTTTGTGCCCTGGAAGTGTTTTATTCCTGTAAAAGGGTATAGGGTCAGTTTTACCTTGCTTCTCTCGGCAGTGTTGAGAAGTGTTTTGTTTCTCTATTCACCAGGAATGTGGGCATCACTGGCAAGATCAGCATTTAATGTCTGCCCCAAAAAGCTTCTGAACTGAGAGATTTGCTGGGCCTGTAATCCAAATACTGTATTGTATTCCACCTCGTTGCAAATGCACGACTATCCTTAAGAGAAAGAATCGTATGTTGAGATTGAAATTTTAAAGAGGCTGAAATTTCCCCCAAATAGAGAATGGTGTCACTGCGATTACCTGGAAATATTTACTTGAATTAATGGCCTTAAAGGCAAAGCAAGAATAGCTCCTGGGCACTGAGTCTGCTGCAGATTTCCCTTGTCCGCATGTTGCAGGAGACTTGTTCATGTCGCTCCCCTTTGAAGATGTGATCAGTGTCATTCTCATACAAACTGTGAGCAAAAGAGAAGTTTATTTGGCTGGCCCTTGCATAACCTTCACTGCACTGCCACAACACTTCAGCTTGACAGAAAGAAATTAACTACCTGTCTCGTGCTTCTAATGCCTCAGTGGACTCTTTTATAAAATATAAGGAACAGTTGCGCCCAGTCTGGTTTGAAAAGAGCTATCAGTGTAATTTTTGGAGGCAGAAAAGGAACTGAGTGTACCAGTTATCACAGTGATGGATGGTGAACAGATTATATAAAATTAGACAAACTGATATAATAATCTGAACAATTACTTGTTTTTCTGTCACTGACCATCTCTGCGACAGATGTTATTTAAAATGCACTGAGCGCTATGACCGATGTTTTGCTGTGGAATTCATCGCTGTTCTTTTGCAAAGAACCCTTTGGTTATTAAGGGTTGAAGTGATACTCTCTGGGAACAGTGCACAGTCAAGGTATCTGTGCAATCAGCTATTGTTTGCTTTGCTCTTTCTAGACCAATGGTCTCATTCAGGTTTGCAACTCTTTTAGACAAGAGGATAAATCAGATAACACACACAAAATGCTGGTGGAACGCAGCAGGCCAGGCAGCATCTATAGGGAGAAGCGCTGTCAACGTTTTGGGGGGAGACCCTTCGTCAGGACTAACTGAAAGGAAAGATAGTAAGAGATTTGAAAGTAGTAGGGGGAGGGGGAAATGCAAAATGATAGGAGAAGACCAGAGGGGGTGGGGTGGAGCTGAGAGCCGGAAAGGTGATTGGCAAAAGTGATACTGAACTGGAAAAGGGAAAGGATCATGGGACGGGAGGCCTCAGGAGAAAGAAAGGGGGAGGGGAGCACCAGAGGGAGATGGAGTACAGGCAGAGTGATGGGCAGAGGGGGAAAAAAATGGAGGAGGGGGGAAAAATAAATAAATCAGGGGTGGGGTAAGAAGGGGAGGAGGGGCATTAACGGAAGTTAGAGAAGTCAATGTTCATGCCATCAGGTTGGAGGCTACTCAGCCGGTATATAAGGTGTTGTTCCTCCAATCTGAGTGTGGCTTCATCTTGACAGTAGAGGAGGCCATGGATAGACATATCAGAATGGGAATGGGACGTGGAATTAAAATGTGTGGTCACTGGGAGATCCTGCTTTCTCTGGCGAACAAAGAGTAGGTGTTCAGCGAAACGGTCTCCCAGTCTGCGTTGGGTCTCACCAATATATAAAAGGCCACACTGGGAGCACCGGACGCAGTATACCACACCAGCCGACTCACAGGTGAAGTGTCGCCTCACCTGGAAAGACTGACTGGGGCCCTGAATGGTGGTGAGGGAGGAGGTGTAGGGGCAGGTGTCGCACTTGTTCCACTTACAAGGATAAATGTCAGGAGGGAGATCGGTGGGAAGGTTTGGGGGGGGGGGGGATGAATGGACAAGGGAATCACGTAGGGAGCGATCCCTGCAGAAAGTGGGGGGTGGGGGGAGGGAAAGATGTGCTTGGTAGTAGGATCCTGTTGGAGATGGCGGAAGTTATGGAGAATTATACGTTGGACCTGGAGGCTGGTGGGGTGGTAGGTGAGGACAAGGGGAACCCTATCTCGAGTGGGGTGGTGGGCAGATGGGGTGAGGGCAGATGTGCGGGAAATGGGAGAGATGCGTTTGAAAGCAGAGTTGATGGTGGAAGAAGGGAAGCCCCGTTGTTTACAAAAGGAAGACACCTCCTTCATCCTGGAATGAATAAATCAGATGCTGGGTTTGCAGAAGAAAATAGCACTCTGATGCTGCATTCATGTAAAAGTTTTTCACAGGTACATCTGAGCAGGGAAAAGAAACTTATACAGCTCACTTTCACAGCTCTCATAAGCTTCAGACGAAACTTTCACCAACTCTCCTAAATTTGCTGGTGAAGTCAGACCAGACAAGATATGCATTCTATGGAAGAAGCTTGCAAGAAACTGCAAGCAAAATAAATCAAACCATGCTGAATTTCAGATAAAAATGCACAGATTTTATCAGACTGCTATTGCCACAAGCAGGCACAAGTGAACCCATGTCCTTGTCATGTGCCTCTTCTTTAAATGAAAGAGTTTGTAAGTTGAGGTGAAGAAAGCTGACAATAAAGGTTTAAACAATCACCTCGAGTACGCCAGCATCATCATGTGCCATGTCATATGACGTGGGCACTCACGGTCTTTCCATGACCATCATCTTTCTTGGCAAATTTTTCGAGAGAAGTGGTTTGCCATTGCATTCTTCTGAGCAGTGTCTTTACAAGATGGGTGACCCAAACCATTATCAATACTCTTCAGAGATTGTCTGGCTGACGTCAGTGGTTGCATAACTTTGTGAATACAGTATGGTGCACATGTAAAATAAAATCTATAAAGTGAAGATGCTTTCAAAAATAATGAAATGAGAAGTTTCTAAATATCAAAAAATTACTATAAAGAGCAGTAAATAATAAAAAAAAACTAAATCAAATCAATATTTGGTGTCACTGTCCATTGCCACATAGGCTGAGCAGCTGGAGTAGTACAGGGTTTCTCTGGCCCACGCGAATCATCCCATTGTCCTACCACACAGAGTCCTGCCAGCAGCGGGTTGCAAACAGGCCTTAAGAATCGACTATCACAACTTGAGAACAGCAACCAAGATACTCAAGCATGTTTAAGGATTTAAATAACACCCAAGTAAGCACACAACGGGAAACAAAAAAAAACAGAAACAAAGATCTGAATGCGTGCATCACATTCATAACCTCAGGGGAGCCAATTAGCATACAGCAAACAGCACCAGGATAATGACCAGACCACCTGTTTTAGCAATATTCAGTAAGGAATAAAATTTGGCTGAAACCCTGGAGACAACTTCCTTGCCTTCCTCAAAATAACACCATAGGAGCCTTTTATATCCAAGGCAAGGAAGTAACCATGACTTTGGTTTAACTTCCTGTCTGAAGGCTGTACCTGTGACAGTGAAGTGTCAGACTGGATATTTGTGCTCAGGTTTCTGAAGAGGGAGCTGAACCCCCAACTCAGAGGCATACAGGTTGCCCAATGAACCGTGGCAGCTATAGGAAGACTAGCAGGAGTTGAAATGGCTCATGTTTATGATGTGCATTCTACAGAACTTTATCTGTAAGCCTCACACTGAGCATACTCTGAGAGGAATAAAGTCAGGTACTCTAACAATTTAAATCTTCATTCTTTTATTGAAAACATCCCACAAAAGTACATTATAAACACAAATGGAGAAGAACCCAGCATTCTCTGTTTAGAAATGTCTGATCTCAAGTCTTTCTGAAGGAAGAACAGGTGATTTTAAGGGAAACAAATTCATGGTGCGCATGCGTGGGGACAGGGGCTTTGTGTTACTTCTCATTTCCTTCAGTGGCTTACTACAGTCCTTCCTGGGTCATCTGGTGGCAGAAGTCACAATACTTGCAATGTAGTTCATTATTCTGATGTCTCATTCTAGTCTCACACTGAAAAGTATTGTCAGGTTGCTACAAGCATGGAAATATTGCCTTATTGGGTCAAATGTATGTCAATTTTCACAAAATTGATATAGCACAGAGAAAGACCATTTGGTCCTTTGAGTTTGTGCTGCCACTTTGAGAAAATTTCAGAACTCATTCCGCTCCTCTGCTCATTCCCCATAATACTACACATTATGTTCACAATAAGCGCATTTCCAATCCTGTGTTGGAAAAGTGGACCTTCATCAAAGCATTGAATTTTTTTTTGTCCTGTCATTCAAGTTTCCGTTGACTCACAAATCCATGTCGCTATGTTGCTTTTTACCAAAGGATCTGGTGTATAAGCACAATCAGCAATCGAGGCAGAATGGCAGGAAATCAGGTGGACAATGCCATCCTGCCAATTGTTGGCTTCTTGACAGAAAACACCACATTGAGTGTGCTCTTCACTACCAACAAAATTTGGGCAAAGTCCAAGCCCCTTCCCCAAATTTCATCCCCCAAGAAAACAATGACTTCGTACTTGTAGACCACAGGAATCTGTTGTCTCAGCCTCCACAGGCTACTGAGTGGCTCCACTTTAGAGATTGGAAACCCAAAATGCTCTGAGCTGTAATCCTGTTTATTTGTCGCAAGCTGTAAGTCATCACCAGCTGATTACAGGCAGTGAAAGAATAAATGATGAAATTGCATTTCCATAGTGCCTTGCATATATATCCCTTTCAGAACATCTCAGTCACTTCCCAAACCTATGAAGTACTTTTGAAGTCCAGTCAACATTGTAATATAAGAAACATGGCAGATGATTTGCACAAACAAAAAGATGCAAGGTGTTAATGATCAAACAATTTCCCCTTTGGCTCCTCACACTTCCTCCACACTCAAGGTGCAGCTATGGGCCCCAGTAATTCCTGCCTTTTCACTGTCCATGTTCCAATCATTCCCTGGTGATGCTCCACAACTCTTCCTGCTCTACACTGACGACTGTGTTGGTGCTGTTTCATGCACCCATGCTGAGTTCATCAGTTTCATCAACTTTGCCTCCAACATCCCCCCTGCCCTTAAATTCACTTGGTCCATTTCTGGCACCTCCTTCTCACCTCTCAAGTTCTCTGTCTCCAACTCTGGAGACAAACTGTCTACCAGCATATTCTATAAACCTACTGATTCCCACAGTTATCTTAGCTAAATCTCTTCTCTCCCTGTCTCCTATAAAAATGCTATTTTATTTTCTCAGTTCCTTCATCTCCAACACATCTGTTTCCAGGGTGAGGCTTTCCTTTCCAGGACATCTCCCCCTACTTCAAAGAATGGAGTTTCCCTTCCTCCACCATTGATGCTACCCTCACCTGCACTCACCCCATCTTCCCATCAATTTAACAGGAATAGTGTTACTCTTGGCCTCACTTACCACCCCATGAACCTCTGCATCCAATACATCATTCTCCACAATGTCTGCCATCTCCAAAAGGATTCCATCACCAAACACATCTTTACCTCCCTCCAATATCTTCTTTCCACAGTTATTGGTCCCTCTGTGATTCCCTTGTTCATTGATCCCTTCTCACTAATCTCCCTCCTGGCACTTACCCTGGCAAGCGGTATTAAGTGCTACACCTGCCCATTCACACCCTCCCTCACCTCCATTCAGGGCCCCAAACATTTCTTCTAGGTAAGGCAACACTTCACCTGCAAATCTGCTGGAGACATCTATTGCATCTGATGCTCTTGATGTGGCCTCCTCTACATTGGCGAGACTCTCGTAAATTGGGGGACTGCTTCGCTGAGCACCTCTGCTTCATTCACCAAAAAATGGAACTTCCCGGTGGCTATACATTTTAATTCCACTCCTCATTCTCGTTCTGACGTGTCAGTCCATGGACTCCTCTTCTGCCACGATGAGGCCACTCTCAGTTTGGAGGAGCAACACCTCATACTCCATCTGTTTAGCCTCCAACCTGATGGCATGAACACTGATTTCTTCTAGTAATTCTTTTTTTTTAACCCACCCCCTTCCCTCGTCTTCTATTCTCCACTCTTACCTCTTCTCACCTACTTATTACCTCCTCCTGGTGCCCTCCTTCCTTCTCTCCCAGGGTCCACTCTCCTCTCCTATAAGATTCTTTCTTCTCCAGCCCTTCACCTTTCCCACCCACCTGGCTTCACCTATCACTTTCCAGCTATCCTCCTTCTCCTCCTCCCACCTTCTTATTCTGTTGTCTTCCCCCTTCCTTTCCAGTCCTGAAGAAGGGTCTCGGCCTGAAACAGTGACTGTTTATGCACTTCCATAGATGCTGCCTGACCTGCTAGGTTCCTCCAGTATTTTGCGTGTATTGCTTTGAACTTCCAGCATCTGCAGAATTCCTTATGTCAATGATCAGATAATCTACCTTAGAAAATCTGGCTGGAGGGTTAATTTTGGATAGGGCACTGGTGATAACTTTAAAAGTATCATGGGATCATCTATGTCCACTTGAGAGGCTAGACATGACCTCTGCACAACAGCTCATCCAAAAGAGAGCACCTCTGACAACGCAGCAAATCTTCAGTGCTACACTAGTGCCTAGGTTTTCATGTGCTTAAATCTTTGAGTGAAACTTGACAACAGTGATACTCCTGATCACCTGCTGCCGTGTTGGCCCATTCTGCTCCCAAAAGGAATTTGTAACTTCATTTCTCCAAGTGCTAGTGCATGGCTCAGCTGTAGAATGATAAACCCTTGCACTTCAAAATGTTCTGTACTCAATCCAGTTCATTTGACACAAGCTATATGGTGCGATTTAAAAGTTATTTCCAGCACCGCTGCAAAGGAATTAAACAGACTTTCATCCAATTTATGAGAACCTTGCTTTCGCATTCTTTCAAAATATTGTTTAGCATATAAACTGGCAAGTTACAGTCCATTGCCATCATTATTCAGGGTGATAAATGCCCATTGGTGTAGCAGGTAGAATCCCATGTCTGTGTACAGTGCTTGATAATGTAATGCTTTCATGCAAAAAATAACAAAATGCCACTTTCTCTCCTACATCTCTATACTAAAGCAATTTCTGTTTGAGTTGATCAAACTAATTTATCTAGCAAGCTCTGAAAAGAACTGTGTGAGAGAAAAATATTATTAAAAAGGCAAATGAATCAATTTATTGAAAAATGTTAGCAGTATCCTTAAAATAATGTAAGAAGGATTTTTACTTTCCTCTTTATGGTTAATTTCCATTGCCTTCTCTATGCCTGTATGGCTTTTTCTGTGAATGTCGCTTTCTTTCATACATCTCTTACTTTCTCATAATCAACTGTATGTTTTTAATCAATTTTCAAAAAATGTACTTCTTTCAGAAAAATTCCTAAAATCTATAAATATATACTGTTAAAGTCAGCAGTTTGATAACTAGTAATGTTATTCCATTCATGCACACTAGCAGATCATCAGTTATTTAGAAATTCACAGCTAATAATTCATGCTGTTTCCCATTGAGACCCAACATTTTTTCAAAAACAATAACTGCTGTATTGGTTGCTCCATCTCCTTTCCCCTCTCTCCCTTACTCTCTTTCTGGCACTGTTTCATTTCTTTATCTGCTTCTCTCATTCTGTTTCTCTTACTCCAATTCTCCATTTTTATTCCCTTTCCTCTTTCTTTCTGTTGTCTGATACTCCCATGCCTCTCTGTGATCATCTCTAACTTTGTCTCCCTCTCTCTGTTTCTCCCCGTGTTGTCTTTACTCTCTCTCTCTCTCTCTCTCTCTCTCTCTCTATGTATCCATCTCACTGTTTCCCTCTGACCCACTGTTGCTTTCTCCTGTCTCTGCCTTTCTAGGATTATCCCCTAATTCCATCCAACAGAACATTCCAGGACGGGTAGGTTGCAGACTATTATTGCAGCAGGTACCAGGGACAGAAAGTTTGAGAGTTCTAAAGTGAGTTTGTGAGTTCTATGCACTTTCTTTCCCCAACTTTGCATTTGTTAAGCATTTAAACATCCAACACAATAACAGTAAGTTAAGAATGGAAGCAAAAAAGAGGTAAATCAGAATAATTGTGCTTTGAAAGATTGAAGTAGAGGAGCAAAGAGAAGAATGAATTAACTTAGATGAATTCTTTGTGGTAACTATTTCCAATCTGTTCTTCTTTGCAGATAATACAAATTGATAGCAAATATCTAGGCACTCATTCTGTGACCCTGCCGACTTAAAAGGAACCTACCTGGCATGTGTACCATCCGACAGTTACAGTTTTCAACCAAGTACCGAGTTTCACAGTCAATTCTGCAAGCAGTGATGCTGTACGTGTCAAAGAAGTCTGAGTCCATTGGGGTGGATTTGCAGTCACCCCAGGGAGGAGGCAAGTAGATGAGCTGAAAGGAAAAGCAGAAATGTAGAGGATCATTTAGAAAGGTGATGATAGACTTTGTGTGGATTGGATACCTCCAGATTCCAGACAGACAGACAGACATACTTTATTGATCCCAAGGGAAATTGGGTTTCATTACAGCTGCACCAACCAAGAATAGTGAAGAAATATAGCAATATAGAACCATAAATAATTAAATAATAATAAGTTAATCGTGCCAGGTGAAAATAAGTCCAGGACCAGCCTAATGGCTCAGGGTGTCTGACACTCCGAGGAAGGAGTTGTAAAGTTTGATGGCCACAGGTAGGAATGACTTCCTATGATATTCAGTGTTACATCTCGGTGGAATGAGTCTCTGGCTGAATGTACTCCTGTGCCTAACCAGTACATTATGGAGTGGATGGGAGTCATTGTCCAAGATGGCATGCAACTTTTCATTAAACACTAATATTCCTTTTCATTAAACTCTAATATTCAAGAGCTTTTTGAAGAGGCAGTGGAAAACAGGATTAAAATGTGTAGACCAGTGTTACTTGTGTGTGGGATTTAAGTGGTGCTAAATCACACAGATGGAGAGATTGTAATTTTGAAAAGGGAATTGGACAAATACTTAAGGGGGAAGAACATTCCAGGGCAAGATGAAAGGTGTGTGGGGATGAGATTGACCAGAGAGCTAGCATAGGTTTAATGGATCAAATGGCCTTCTTGCTGTAAGATTTTTTGTTACAGTGAAAAGGACACCAACCAAAAACATTTCTCTTTCAAAGCAACATGACTTATCTAGTTATCATGCCTCCTTCAGGTCTGTTTGGAGACAGACCATCTCAAGGGTGCCAATATGGGAATTTGAATTGATCACCTTGATCTGTGTGGAGTGAGGTGCTTTGAGCGCCCAAATGCTGTGCAGGGGGATCTTATAGAAACTGCTCAGGTGAGTCAAACTAAGCTTAACTTGCATGGTTTCGGTTCTTCTTGAATGAATAACCTGTTATCCAGTGCCCAGGTGATCTTGGGGAAAATGTAGCATTGGTTCCTTGGCTTTTGGAGCTTCAGAAAAGTACAAGGCAATACCATACAACACAAATAGTGGAGGAACAGAGGGATTTTGGAGTCCACATCCATAGATCCCTCAAAGTTACTACGCAACTTGATAGGGTGGTTAAGAAGGCATAAGGGCTTCATTGGTTGGGGGGGGGGGATTAAGTTCAAGAGCTGCATGGTAATATTGCATTTCTATAAAACCCTGGTTAAACAACACTTGGAGTACAGTGTTCATTTCTGGTTGGCTCATTATGTGGAAACATTAGAGAAGGTGCAAAGGAGACTTATCAGGATGCTGTCTGGACTAGAGGGCATGCCTTATAAGGAAAGGCTGAACAAGCTAGGGTGTTTCTCTTTGGAGCAAAGGAGGATGATGGGAGACTTAATTGAGGTGTACAAGATGATAAGAAAAATACATAAATAGAGTGGACAGCCGGCATCTTTTTCCCAGGGCAGCAATAGCTAAAGAGAGGAGACTGGAGGAAAATATAGGGGGGATGTCAGAGGTAGTTTTTTTTACATGGTGATTGGTCAGTGTATGGAAGGTACTATTGTGGGTGATGCTCGAGGCTGATACATAGAGGACATTTGAGAGACTCTCAGTTAGGAACATGGATGAAAGAAAAACATAGGGTTATGAGCAGTGTGGGGGGGATTGCACTAAAATGATCAGAGTAGGTTAACGGGTTGGCACAACATTGTGGGCTGAAGGGCATGTACTGCTCTATGCTCTATTAACAGCTGAGCAGGTGAACTGTTTTTGATTAATTGTGTGGTGCTTCCAGTTACAGCATCAATGTGACATTTGTACTGGAATGCAGAGAGCACACTCACATATATAATATACTGCGATGGTCTAGAGGTATTCAAAGTGAGTAAGAGCTTTCATAGCTCAGATGAAACTGAAGTTTGTCCTTGGTTGTTTGCACACAATATGCAAAATAGCATCTGTGTGATTTGGTTCCATTATAGGCAAGTAGAACAGAATCATTGTTGAAAGATACAGCATGTGAAGAGATCATTTGGCCCATCGTGTTGTAGGCAATTCTTTTGAAAGCCATCCAATTAGTTCCACTCCCCCGCTCTATCCCCATAGCCTTGTAAATGTTTCCTTTTGAATTATAGATGCCGTTCCTCTTTTAAAGTTGCAAACTGAATCTGCTTCCTCTGCATTTGTGCTCCAGGTCACAACAACATTCATCTTTCTAAGTATTCCATTTGCCTTTCCTCTGGTCATAAATCTGTATTTGCTGGTTAGCAGACCCACCATTACTGAAAACAGTTTCTCCTTATTTACACTATCAAAGTCTTTCCTAATACTGAACACTTCTACCCACTTCCCTCCACTAACCTATTAAAACGTCTTTTAACTTCTCTAGTTCAAAGAGAACAATCCCAGATGCTTTGGCTTTTCCATGTAACAGATGTGGCTTACCTTTGGTGTTAATCAGCTGAAAGTCCTCTCATTTAAGGTGCCCAGAATTAGGCAAAAGAGGCTTGCTGGGACTCAGTCAGTGATTTATAAAAAATTAGCAGATCTTACAACTTAAAGTCTATTTTTCCCTACACCCCATTTAACATTGCATAAATAACTGTTTGCATGCTTCCTTTCAATCTTTCTTTCAAGATCTATCAGCTCTCTGGATGCATTTCGATTTTCCTGGTCTGCCTATTTCCCCAGTCTATCTAGCACTTCTTTTTACCCCTTTATCAGTACTTATTATTTTTCTACATTTTCCAAAGTGTATCGTATCTGTCCCGTACAATGCAAAGGCAGGGAACACTGGCAAAGCTCAAAGCAATTCGATCACCATTTCTGGAGAGAGAAATAGAATTAATGTTTCAGCTCAATGGCCTTTCATCAGAATTCCAATATGATACAAGCAATGAAAATTAAGAGATGTTTTGGCACATTGGGTGAAGTATATTTTCCTAAAGGGTAACATTTACAAATTAAATATATAAATATCATAACTAACAATAAAAAGGAAACCCTGGAAATTTTCATCTTAGTATCAACAGTGGTAAATGTGTGAAACAGATAAGCAGAAAGGCCAGTGGAAGAAGAAACCTTATTGGGGTTTAAGAAGGAATTAAACTAATGGGATTTGGGATTATTGGAAATGTCAGTGCCAATTATCCTTCATTTTGATGAGTGAACATCCTTTCCACCCTCCCAAAGGCCAAATCTCAGAATGAAACTCTTTGAGAGGTTTGATGCACGTGCACTGATTGCCTTGACAGGTTCATTAAAGATAAAGAGCAGAAAATGGTAGTGGCATGTAGGAGGTGAGTCAAAAAACCTTGGTTCACAGTTCAGGTGGGGAGCATTGGAAAGGTCACAAGTGAAACCCTGACAGATGTGCGTGGTGCTCCATATTGGAGTTACATCTCATGAGCAAAAGCATTTTGTCCAGGGAAAAGCTAATGTGTTTATGTTGCCGAAGTTCAGTGCTTTCACTGACAACAGCTTGAGCTGGAGCACACAGAAGTGACTTAGTACAAAGCTCTTTGAGTTTTCAAATTAAGTAGCCAATACCAAAGAGAATCATAGTGTGATCTTGGTTCCTCATACCCGTTGTTCTTGACAGGACACAAATGTTTGAAATCCAGGTGGCACTCCGAAACCCAGCTGGTCAATAAATGGTGGTTCATTCTGACCGTGGATCTGAACCTTTATACCAGCTTCAAAGGAGGTTTCATCTGTGTGAAGAAACAGATAAACATTAACACCACATTAGTAAACTCCTGAGCTGTCATCGACACCCACTAAAGCTAATGGCAACAAACCAGCTGCTAGAAGAATTTAGCCGGTTAAGCAGTGCCTGTGGGAGGAAAGGGATTGTTACTGTTTCATCTACTGAGTGGAGAGGGAAGATACCCAGGATAAAGAAGAGGGCACAGTACGGTAGGTGCCAGTAGGTGATTGGTGGACCATGGAGAGGTGAAGGATTATGGGCAGATTTATGGGTAGAGAAGGGGTGGAGTTGGGAGACAGAGGCAGGTGGATGATATGTGGAAGTAGACCAAGAAAAGGCAGATGGAAACAAGATTGGGTGTGGGAGGGGGGGGGGGTGTTGTGATGGAAAATAACTGGTTCTTTGAGTGTCAACAATAGAGGTCTGGACACACACAGTTTTAATAATAAGGAATTTATTTACAAGGGGAAGTCGGGTCAACACAAGCAACTACAATACACAGAAAGCGGTGTGGGGACAGGGTACAGTTACACATACAAAGAACAAGGGAAACACACTATGACAGCTATCCCCCTTGACCTTGGATAGCTGTGGCTCCCTTACCAGGACAAACAAGAGACCTTTCCAAACATAAATCAATGCACTTACCTTCAATGAGGTGGTCTGTAAGAGAGACTGAGCCAGGGACAAGTCTCACCTTTTATAGCATGGGGCTGGGCGAGATAATCCAATTAAGGTGACCAATAATTTAGGTGTGAATTGTGTGGTGAACTACATATACCTGTCTGGACACGCCCCCTGCTGACTGCTCCTGTGGCTCCTCCCACAGACCCCGGTATAAAGGCGATCAAGGCCTGAACCTGGCTCTCAGTCTCCAGGATGTAGTATGGTGGTCACTCACTGTTTGTTCCTTCTTCCAGTCAATAAAAGCCGATATCTCGCCTTACGTCTCAGAGTGAATTATTGATGGTGCATCACATTGATTAGTTGGGAGGGACCAAATGTTGATTGGTGTGTGGTGTGTCCTCCAACCAGCCAGGTGGCAGTGCATCTGTCACGTGGCTGGTATCTCTGGATACAGGGGGGCCGTGAAAGGGGAGATAGCTAGGACTGCAATACGCAGGAAAATAAACACTAGGGCTGGAATCTGATCATGTGATGGATATTCACTTTCCTGGGTCTGAGAGGCTTATTACCAACCTCAGCTTTCTAGCACAGTGGCATGACCTTTCTAAAGGATCAACATTGTTTGTGACAAAGTTAAACTTCTAACCAATATTTCTTGCTCAGCTTCTTGTCGTAAACAAGTAAACAGTGAGATCTTGTAGGCCCATGTTTAATTAACATAAAACAATGCTTCAAGCCAGACAACACTGGCTAAGTTATTAGCACCATTGTGACTGAGTTCAAGGAAGCTTTTAGACCAGACTGATATTGTCACTTAGCACATCAAACATGGTCACAGGTTTAGTTGGTCGGGATATTTGTGTACTCAGAGAGTCAGCTCTCAAAACATTAGTTTTGGGTGTCTAGAATCTCAATCCCCAGAAGATTTTAGACCATCTGTGTGAATTATTTTATCTCAGCAAAAGTATCTGAAAAACATCACATGCAGATAATGTCAACTAGTAGCAACCAGTATAAATATTGGAAAGCATTGGGGATTGTTGGGAATTACAAGGAGAATGACGGGAAGATGGGTGACAGAAAGAAGAACTAGAATTCATTCCTCAACCTTTGGTTTCTGCAACTCGTTGTTAGGTTCTTTTAGTTCGTCAGAATTTGGAAATCTTTTGTAGTTTATGTATCTTTTGTAATCCAGAAATCTTTTATTAAATCAGAAATCCTTTGTGAGTGTTAAATGTGTGTTAGGAATTGTTTGTCTAAAATTAAATATGTATCATTAAAAATAAAATAAACTGTGTTTAAACTCCTTTGTTAGCTGTAAGTATCTCCTCCTCCGTAAGGAGGGAGGAGCAACCACTCAAGCAGTGGGTATTGGCAACTAGATTGCTCTGCAGAGAATCGACAGAGAAGTAAGCTAGTCTTTGAAGAATAGGTTGATACCTCCTTGTACTGAGGGTACCCGTAGATACCAATGTTGGATAGGGTGTCAAATCTTATTTGAATTTAGGGCTTTGCAGATAGTGAACCCAATAACTAAGGAAGGTGATAATGGACCCATTAGGGGAAACCTGGAGGATTAGGGCCATTTCCTCATCAGACAATTCTTAATACTTGCATAATTTACAATGGTATCATTCAAAAACTAAACCCACACACTCAGTGCCAGCATTGCACAGAAAATATTGCAGGTACTGCACAGTGATCAAAGGATTCCACTTCACATTGCCAGAAGCAACCATTTTGGCTGGTACATGTGATAATGGGGATCCAGAAAAGAAAATACTTGATCCAGCCTGATGCTAGAATTGCTGAGGTCTTTCATCTATATTCTCTCAGGTTCTATTTCTCCTCATGACACCCAATGGGAACCATCATTATGCTTTCAGCAGATCAACACCCGAAGTACACTTCTCTCAGTGGTTGCTAGGTAACTGACTACTTTGTCCATTTTGCATGGAGCTATAGCTCCCTGTTTTTTGAGCGCACACAGTTAGACTGGGTTTCAGTCACAATCTATACATAGAAAACAATTTGATACATTATGTGATGTAACATAAGAAACATAAAATGCTATAAAGTGGATATCACAATATTTTCAATGGAATACAACCCATCTGAGTCACGCATGGGATCTGGTGTTATCGACAAGGTCAGCACCTGCTGCCCATTCCTAATTACCCTTGAGAAGGTGGAGGTGAGCTGCCTTTTTCAACTGTTGGATTAATTTTATGTTTCCTTGACTGCAGACACGGACTATGTATACCTTATTATACAGTATGTATATTTGTAATTTTTCCATCTTATAGTCAAGTATAATATACAATATATTTATCAGTTTTATTTCACTTTTTTAAAACATGTTACAAAGTAGAAATAATACATTTTCCATTGAGCCCATTGGGATTAAAGGGATTAGGAAATATACATGCACTTGCACTCTGGCTCCAGCCACAAACCCGCCAAAGTTCCCGACCCCCAACCCTTGACTCTAGCCATAAATTCTGAACCAATGAGTGAGCCAGATGCCAGACAATCCGCATTCCTGAACTTTCAAATGCTGAATTATTGAAGTTTATTGTATTCTGAGAAATATCTCTAACTACATTATACAAGGGTTGAAACCATGTTTTATGGTATCATGGACTGTCGGGCTGTTCCAGGTCAGTGGGTTCCATGATTGGATTGAGTTGGTACAAGGGCTTGTCAGTCAGAGGGCCCAGAGTTCGAGCCTTAAAATATCATACAGAGGGAATTCATATTCACATTAATGTGATTACTACAAATATTGGAATATTTATATTGGTAAATAATATATAAATGCAGTTTATACACTGCAGTTCATCATATAATACACTGTATAATTTATGAAAACAATATCCAGAGTGTATTTATTTTCTTGTTAATCCTCTAGGTCTCAAACATTCTGAGTAGACTACAGCACTGTTAGGTTATCCTTCAATGCCATGATCATTATTCTTTCCCAAGGTCACATAACTTATAATGTGTGTACTCCAGCAACAAGGTAAAAAAAAAACAAAAAGCTAACAGTAGGTTTAAGGTAGAAGCTCCATCCTGGGATTCTTTTTAATGAGCTACAAGTTGTGATGGCCTCCACTAAATACTAGAGTATGGGTCAGCCCTTGAGCTTGCTGGCTGCCTGTCGTACTCCTAATTATTTGGTGAGGAGTACAACAAGCAGCCAATACTCCTGCATCCATTTAGCATCATTGATCCAAGGTGGAATCCTGTTACTTTCAGAACCTTTGCTCTGACAGTTTCTGCCATACAGTGACCACTCAATTGAACAACTGTCTGCTAAAGACACAAGAGACTGCAGATACCAGAGTCTGGAACAAAAAGCAAATTCTGGAGAAACCTAGTGGGTCAGGTAGCATCTGTGGGGGCAGAGGGATGGTCGACATTTTGGGTTGAGACCCTGCATCAGGACCAATGGTTCTATTGTCCTGATGCAGGGTCCCAACCTGAAACATTGATCATCCCTCTTCCCCACAGATGCTGCATGATCCACCGAGCTCCTCCAGAATTTGTTTTGTTTCTACAATTTGATTTTTACCTTTATTAATTAAGAAAGGCATAGGGTAATCTTCGGTCAGGAGGAATCTGAAGTTGCACTGTCAGCTCTGCACAGATTTTCTACAAAGATATGAAATAACAACTTTAATGTTGCAAAAACCCTCAATTTGATGGCAAGCCATATGAGGAGATATTAGGACCAGTGACTGTGTCAAAAAAGTAGATTTGGAGGAGTGAATAGAGGAAGAGAGGTTTAAGCTGGGAATTCCAGAACTCAGACTCCATAGCAAAGAAAGCCCAGCAGCGTCTCTACTTTCTGCGAAGGCTGCGGAAAGTCCATCTCCCACCCCCGCATCCTCATCACATTCTACAGGGGTTGTATTGACAGCATCCTGAGCAGCTGCATCACTGCCTGGTTTGGAAATTGCATCATCTCGGATCGCAAGACCCTGCAGCAGATAGTGAGGTCAGCTGAGAAGATCATCGGAGTCTCTCTCCCCGCCATCACAGACATTTACATTACATGCTGCATCCGCAAAGCAAACAGCATTATGAAGGACCCCACACACCCCTCATACAAACTCTTCTCCCTCCTGCTGTCTGGGAAAAGGCACCGAAGCATTTGAGCTCTCACAACCAGACTGTGTAACAGTTTCTTCCCCCAAGCTATCAGACTCCTCAATATCCAGAGCCTGGACTGACACCTTGCCCTATTGTCCTGTTTATTATTTATTGTAATGCCTGCACTGTTTTTGTGCACTTTATGCAGTCCTGGGTAGGTCTGTGGTCTAGTGTAGTTGTTGTTTTTTTTCTCTGTGTTGTTTTTTTACGTAGTTCAGTCTAGTTTTTGTACTGTGTCATGTAACACCATGGTCCTGAAAAAACATTGTCTCATTTTTACTATGTACTGTACTAGCAGTTATGGTCAAAATGACAATAAAAGTGACTTGACTTGACTTGAGATTAAGGCAAAGGTATCAATGGTGGAGCATTTAAATTCAAGGATGATCAAAAGGGCAGAAACCTGGTGGATGAGGGAGTATTAAAGTATGAATATAAGTCACGAGCCTGGGCTTTACCCAACAATGGAACATAAATGCAACTTCATTCAGCTGGCTGTTCTTCACTGGGACTCACCATATCATCAGTAAAACGCCAGCTTTCATTCCATCACTACCTAGCCACCATGGAACTGAGCTCTGCACCACAGGCAAATAGTTCCTTTGTCGCAAATAGTTCCTTTGTCGCAAATAGGCAAATAGTTCCTTTGTCGCAAATCTCAGAACAGGATGCAGCCAACAATATAACTGCTGACTGAGCATTGACTTTACTGGCAGAATTAGATTATTCATTTATTTAGTCACAACTGGCATCTGAAATCCGACGACAACCTTGATAGCCCATAATTTTTGAGCTAAGAAAGGAAGCATTGATTAAAGTTGAATCAACCTCGAAAAGGATTACAAGCTATTTTTGGTCAGGCTTCTGAGCATTTCAGCTGAAATTATGACTCAACGTAAACTCAAGTTCTGATTTCCCATTCTGAGAATGTCCTGCCGTCATCCCCTGGAATTTCACCCAGAAATGGGAAAATGCTGGCACCAAGGATGGAACCATAAAAACACAGTAAATAGGCACCAGATTCAAGACCCGAACACAGCCAGCTTTGACGTTCCTGGAAGATACTGGAGTGCCATCAACTGTATCAGAACATCAACAGGTTGACACCGCATCAATGCACGATCAAAGACATGTAACTTAAACTTTCAACCAATTCAGTGAAGCAAGTGGAGTCTGCAATCCCTCAGAGCAGCAGCAGACCACTAATTGCCTCTGGTGTGGAGAATTAAATGACGGTGCTTTGCTCCTGAGCATAATGCCAATGAAAGGAGTGGAGAGAGTCATAGATTCTGGCAATTGTACAACACAAAAGCAGGCCAACCAAGTCTACTCTCATCATCAAATACAAAGCTATACTGGTCCCAGTTCATAACACTTGGTCCCTACCCTTCCATACATTGACAATTCAAGTGCTCACCTGAATACTTCTTAATTATTCTGAGGGTCTTTGCCTCCACCTCTCCCTCAGGCAGTATGTTCCAGATTCCACCCACCTCTCTGGGGGGAAATGTTTTACTTCAAGTCCCCTCTAAACCCCATACCCAATGAATGCCCTGTAGCTATGAGAAGTTTCCTACTATCTGCCCTATCTATGCCCTTCATAATTGTGCATACCTCTGGGAGGTCTCCCTTCAGCATCTCTGCAACAAGGAAACAAAGCCCAACCCCTCCAGTCTCTCCTCATAACTGAAAAACTCCATCACAGGCAGTGTCCTGGTGAATCTCCTCTGCTCCCTCTCCAATGCAGCCACATCCTTTCTACAGTGCAGCAGATACTTGGATGGATTTTTCAATCTATCTGTTACCCTTTTATATCCCACCATTAAGTGCAAAATAAACGTTACTGGAATCTTCTGTGATTTGTTAAGTAGAGTGGGAACAACATACATTTACAGTCAGGAGTGCACCTGATCCCAGATATGACAGATACTTTCCAAATCCACATAACTCCTGGCTTCTGGAACTGAGAAATTGGTTCCCCTCACAAGGCTCTACTTTCAATTCCCGCATCAGAGAAAGTCTGTATTTTGGGAGGAAACTAAGTGAAGGGAGCTCACACCAAATGTTTGCTCAGTGGTTCTCTGCAGGGAATTTTAACTTCATGTGTCCACTGGACAGTTGATGCTTCGGGTCGAGGCCCTTCAGCAGGACTGGAGAAAAAAAAAGCTGAGGAGTCATAGTTAGAAGGTGGGGGGAGGGAGAAACACAACATGATAGGTGAAACCGGGAGGGCAGAGGGATGAAGTAAAGAGCTGTGAAATTGATTGGTGAAAGAGATACAGGGCTGGAGAAGGGGGAGTCTGATAGGAGAGGACAGAAGGCCATGGAAGAAAGAAAAAGGGGTAGGAGCGCCAGAGGGAGGTGATGGGCAGGCAAGGAGATAAGGTGAGAGAGGGAAAATGGAATGGGGAATAGAGAAGGTGGGGGGCATCACTGGAAGTTCAAGAAATCAAAATTCATGCTATCAGGTTGGATGCTACCCCGACGGAATACAAGATGTTGCTCCTCCAACCTGAGTGTGGCCCCATCGTGACAGTAGACAAGACCATGGATGGACATGTCAGAATGGGAATGGTAAGTGGAATTAAAATGGGTGGCCACTGGGAGATTCCACCTTTTCTGGTGCCGAGCGAAACAATCTCCCAGGGTCTCACTGATATACTGGAGGCCACACTAGGGAGCACCGGACACAGTAAATGACCCCAACAGACTCACAGGTGAAGTGTCACCTCACCTGGAAGGACTGTTTGGGGCCCTAAATGGTAGTGAGGGAGGAGGTGTAGGGGCAGGTGTGGCACTTGTTTTCCTTACAAGGATAAATGCCAGGACGGAGATCAGTGAGGAGGGATGAATGGACAAGGGAGTCGCACAGGGAGCCATCTCGGCAGAAAGCAGAAAGTGGTGGGGGGGGGGGGATGTGCTTGGTGGTGGGATCACACTGGAGATGGTGGAAGTTATAGAGAATTATATGTTGGACCTGGAGGCTGGTCGGGTGGTAGGTGAGGACAAGGGGAACCCTATGTGGGGTGGTGGGAGGATGGGATGAGAGCAGGCGTGCGTGAAATGGAAGAGATCAAAGTTCTTGCATCACCTGTAAGGCATAAGTCAGGAGAGTGATAGGACACTCACCCCTTGCCTGGATGATGCAGCTCTAACAGAACTCAGAAGCTCAACGCCATCCAGGACCAGGCAGCCTGCTTGATTGGCACCCCATCCACCACCTGAGCATTTATTCTCTCTACCATCGGTGCACAGTACAAGCAGTGTGTACCATTTATGAAATGCATTGCAGTTACTTACTCAGTCCACTCCAACAGTCCTCCCAGACACACAACCTACCTTTACCATCAAGAAAGCAAAGGGCAGGAGCAAATTGGAACACTACCACCTGCAGGTTCCTCTCTCAGTCACACACAATCCTGATTTGAAAATTATATCACTGTTCCTTCAACAAAGCTGGGTCAAAATCCTGGAACCACTCTGCAACAGTACTGTGGGAGCAGCTTCACCACAACTGCAGCAGTTCATGAAGGTGGCTCACCCATACCTTCTCAAGGGCAAATAGTGATGGGCAATAAAGGGTGACCTTGCCAGTGGCGTTCAAATCCCAAAAATGAATATTAAATAAAAGCTGAAGGCAACAGCTGTGACTTATAACACAGTGGAAAGGCTGCCTGCAGAGAAATTGAATTTATCACAGAGAATATACATTCTTAGTAGAGCAAGAGTACCTGTAAGTGTTCTTGGTATGAGAGCCTAAGAGAATTTGGTGAGTTTATTTGCTGCTATAGTGGGACAACGCTAGACCACTTTGCATTGACAGCTGTCAAAGTCAAAGTTAAGTCAAAGACAATGCAAATTTATTATCAAAGTGGCTACAGTACATGTCACCTTGATATTCATTTTCTTGCAGACTTTTACAGGAAAATAAAGAAATAGAAAATAATTGATGAAAAACTATACATAGACAAAGACTAACAAACAACTAATGTGCAAAAGAAGATAAATCGTGCAAATACAAAATAAATAAATAAATTCAAGAGTTGTAGGGTCCTAGAAAGTGAGTTGGTAGGATATAGAATCAGTTCAGAGTTGTGGTGAGTGAAGTTATCTGCGCTGGTTCAGGACCTTGATGGTTGAAAAGTAATAATTGTTCCTGAAGCTGGTGGTGTGGAACCTAAGGCTCCTGCATCTCTTATACGATGGTAGTAGTGAAAGGAATGCATGGTGGGGATCCTTGATAATGGATGCTGCTTTCTTGTGGCAGTGCTCCTTGCAGATGCATTCAATGGTTGGAAGGCCTTTACCTGTGATGGACTGGGCTATATTCACCACTGTCTGTAGACATTTCCTTTTGTGAGCAATGTTATGTCCAAAGCAGGCTGTGATATGCAAAAGTTGGTGCAGTCTTTCATTGATACTGTTATGGTTATTATTCTATAATGGATTTCCTGACTATGCCCACAAGAAAATGAATCTCAGGGTTGTATATGGTGACATATATATACTTTGATAATAAAATTAGTTTGGACTTTTGATGCAGTCGGTTAGAATCCCAATCAAATTCTGGCACAGGTCTTGTGCTAAGTAGGAGGAGATTTCAGTTGGTGTAAGGATGAAAATTGTCACCACAATGTACTGAGGAGCCTCCAGTACTGTATATTATCCAGTTCAAGAGATGGGAAATGCAGATAGAGTATTAGTGAGACTTAAATATTGAATCTTGCCTTTAGAGGCACCTACCCAACAATAGACTTGCCGACAGCAAGTCCATTGCAATTTTTGTAGAAAATTGGACTGTAAAAAAGATTAAACTGGTCATTAATCTTTAAAAGCAGATGCAAGTTAACAATGTTCACACCAATCAAAAATATTGGTATAACAGTAGACAACAGTTGGAAGAGGGTAGGGTGGGATTCACATCAGAATCTCACATATAAATAAGGCAAAAATAAATTATGAATCATCAAAATTTACAACCTTTTGCTATAATGCTAGTGACTGATACCTTAAAATGCTTGATCCCACATAATAAGAGTTACCTGTCAGGAATCACTGCCAAGTCCAGCCTGCACCATTCAGTCATGATTTTTAAAAAGCTTCTGTCAAAATATATGCATACGGACAAACTTCCTAAGACACCGAACAAAGGAGAGTTACAGAGCAAATGAAGCAGCTGATGTCAGCATATAGTAAGAGCTGGAGAACATTTAGGCAGAGGCTGATAAGTAGCAGGTAACATTCATACCACACAAATGCCAGACATGACCATTTCCAAGACAGGCTAACATTCAATGGTGTTACCGTTACTAAGTCTCCACTATCAATATCGTAGGATCATCACTGAATACAAACTCAACTGGACCAGCCAAATAAATACCATGGCTTCAAGAGCAAATCAGAGGCTGGGGATCCTGAAGTGAGTGACAAACTCCCCAATAACCCCTAAGACCTTCAAGACACGTCAGGAGTGTGACGGGTCATTATCTACTTCCCCCAATGAGTGGAACTCCAACAACTCAAGAGGCTCAAGACCATTCAGGACAAAGCAACTCACTTCTACATTGTTATGACCATGCACTTTATCATTTGCCTGCTCTGCACTCTCTCAGTAGCTTTCACAATTTATTCTGCATTGTTATTGTTTTAAAGTAGATGAACTTGCTGCAGAGTTGCAGATTGGTTGGCATGACTGGATCATGGTTGCAAGAAGATTATAGATGGGAGGTTAATGTCCAAGGATACACATTGTATTGAAAGGACAGGCAAGAAGGCAGAGGGGGTGGTGTTGTTCTGTTGGTAACAAATGAAATCAAATCATTAGAAAGAGGTGATGCAGGGTCAGAAGGTATTGAATCATTGTGTATAGAGCTCAGGAACTGCAGGTGTAAAAGGACCCTATTGGGAGTTGTATACAGACCCCCAAACAGTAGTAAGGATGTGGTCTACAAATTACAACAGAAGATAGAAAATACATGCCAAAAAGGCAATGTTACAACAGTCATGGGGGATTTCAATATGCAGGTAAATTGGGAAAATCAGGTTGGCGCTGGATTCCAGGAGAGGGAATTTCTAGAGTGCCAATGAGATGACTTTTTAGAGCAGCTTGTGGTTGAGCCCACTAGGGGATCAGCTATTCTGAATTGGGCATTGTGAAATGAACCACAATTGATTAGAGAACTTAAGGTAAAAGAATCCTTTGGGGCAACTGATCATAATATGGTCAAATTCACCCTGAAATTTGAGAAGGAGAAGCTAAAGTCAGATATATCAGTATTACAGTGGAGTAAAGGGAATTACAGAGGCATGAGAGAGAAGTTGGCTAGAATTGATTGCAAGAGCACACTGGCAGGGATGATGACAGGGCAGCAATGGCCGGAATTTCTGGAAGTAATTCAGAAGGCACAGGATATCTACATCCCAAAGAGGAAGAAGGGTTCTAAAGGAAAGATGACACAACCATGGCTAACAAGAGAAGTCAAAACCCAAAGAGGGAGCATATACAAAATAAAGTTAGCCAATAAAATTAAAGAGGATACCAAAAGTTTCTTCGGATACATAAAGTGTAAAAGAGAGGCGAGAGTGGATGTTGGACAGCTGGAAAACAATGTTGGAGAGGTAGTAATGGGGACAAGGAAATGGTGGATGAACTAAATAAGCATTTTGCATCAGACTTCACTGTGGAAGACACAAGCAGTATGGGGGAAGTTCCAGGTGTCAGGGGTTATAAAGTGTGTGCAGTTACCTTAACTAGAGATAAGGTTCTTGGGAAACTGAAAGGTCTGAAGGTCAGTAAGTCACCTGGACCAGATGGTGTACACCCCAGAGTTCTGAAAGAGGTGGCTGGAGATCGTGAAGGCATTAGTAATGATCTTTCAAGAAGCACTAGGTTCTGGAATGGTTCTGGTAGACTGGAAAATGCAAAAGTCACTCCACTCTTCAAGAAGGGAGAGAGGCAGAAGAAAGAAAATTATAGGCCAGTTAGTCTGACGTTAGTGGTTGGGAAGGTGCTGGAGACGATTATTAAGGATGAGGTCTCAGGGTAATAGGAGGCACATGATAAAATAAACCTTAGCCAACATGGTTTCCTCAAGGGAAAATCTTGCCAGACAAATCTGTTGGAATTCTTTGAAGAAATAACAAGCAGGATACTACAATACCCCGTTTTCCAGACATTCACTTTATGACACCTCACTGTTATGAAAGACCTACATTAGTACCCTGTTTTTGCTAACCGAAGAGTTTTTTCACTTTTACGAAGCCAAGCTCCTTCCCCGGAACAGCATTCCAGCCGCCATTGCTTAAACGCATGCCTGTGAGCATCTGTGCTTTATGTTGATTTATCTTGTGCATCCGTTAGCAAGATGAGTTCTAAGGTATTGGAAAAGCCTAAAAAAGCTCTTAAGGGTGTTATACTTAGCATAAAACTAGACATAATTAAGCATTTTGATCATGGTGAACGAAGTAAGGACATTGTTCACGCATTGAACTTGCCTGTGTCCACCATTTGCACTATTTACACGCAGAGAGTCAGAATCTTAAAAGCTGCTAATGTTACTGTAGGTTCTGCTCGTAGCAAAGTGGTGTCTCTTAGTCGGCATCCAATAATGGATAAAATGGAAAGTCTATTGCTTGAGTGGATTGATGGGTGTACAAAGCATGGTGTTCCATTAAGATATCTTATACTCAAGGAGAAATCAGTCAGTCTTTTTAATAAGCTGAAACAGAAAGCACTCGACAATGGTGATGGAAGTGTTGTGAAAGTGGAATTTAAAGGTAGTCATGGGTGGTTTGATCGGTTTCTGAGGCGAGGGCAGCTTCATGGCTTAAAGTTTACTGGAGACAGTGCTTCGGCTGATACTGAAACTGCTGAAAAGTTCCCAGCAGAACTGAAGAAAGTAATGAGTGGATACGTTAGTCCTTTTGTTGAAAAATACTGTAGAGAAAATAACCTTGATAATTGGTGTCTGGTGATTGTCGATAATTGTGCTGTTCATCCACCTGGCATTACTGAGTATGGCGGTAACATTCGTGTTGCGTTCTTACTGCCAAATACAACATTGCTGCTGCAGCCGTGTTACCAAGGCCTAATAGCCACAATTAAAGCTTACTATACACAAAATGTGATACGCTTTATTGTAACTACCACTGACAGAGAGGGCAACTCTGAAGCATCTTTGCGAGAGATCTGGAAAGAGTACAATATAAAACTGGCAATCGCCAACATTGGAGATGCTCTCGATAGACTAACAGTCACGATGAGAAATGGCGTTTGGAGGAAACTGTGCACCGAAGCAGTGAACAATTTTAAAGGCTTCGAACCATCAACAATAAATATGGCAATAGTGAATTTGGCTAAGGAGGCAGGTTTGTGGAAGTTGACGAAGATGATGTTGAAGAGGTTTTGGCATCCCATGACCAAGAACTGACAGATGAAGAGCTGATGCAATTGCAAGAGGAAAGGATAACAATTGAAACTGAACGCAGTAGCAAACGACCCGAAAGTGAAGTCGTCCAGGAACTGAACGTGAAGCAACTGTGTGAGATTTTCACTGTGAATGACAATGCTGCAATGATTGCAGAAAAGTATGACTTTAATTTTGAAAGGGTACGTAGTAGGTTTAGGGCATATTTGCAGGATGGTTTGAGTGCTTACAAAGAACTGTATGATAGAAAAATGCATGAGGCTAAGCAGTCAAGCATACTGTCATTTTTCAAGCCTTCCACATCAGCCACAGCAGACGACGAATCTCGACCTTTGACATTGAGGCAGGCAGACATAGAAGAAGGTGACCTCCTGCCCTGATTGAAATAGACGACGATGAGATGACACCCCAGTCTCCTCTACCTCCCACCACCTCCGACGGCTCAGCTTAACACACCATCAGTGTGTTCGCTGTCTTCCCGATTCCGATAAGTGAAACTACACTGTACATACATTATTTATACTTGACATAAGGCTGTGTATTTTTATGTGTTATTTGGTATGATTTGGCAGCTTCATAGCTTAAATAGAGTCCTTCTGCCGAGAGTGCTTGCGTGAGATTTTCCTTTCGGTGGACAGTGCTGCAATGATTGCAGAAAAGTATTTCTACTTTATATAGGCTGTGTATTTATCAGATTATTTTTTCTTTTACTATATGTCACTGTTAGTTTAGACTTTATTACTATTTGGCATGATCTGGTAGGTTATTTTTTGGGTCTGCGAACGCTCACAAATTCTTCCCATATAAATAAGTGGTAATTGCTTCTTCACTTTACGACATTCCGGCTTACAAACCATTTCATAGGAATGCTTTACTTTCGGATAGCGGGGGAAACCCGTATACAAAGGAGAATCAGTTGATGTTGTGTGCTTGGATTTTCAGAAGGCCTTTGACAAGGTGCCACACATGAGACTGCTAAACAGAACCCATGGAATCACAGGAAAAATACTAGCATGGATAAGGCGCTGGCTGATTGACAAGAGGCAAAGAGTGGGAATAAAGGGAGCCTTTTTTGGTCAGCTGCCAGTGACTAGTGATGTTCCACAGGGGTCTGCATCGGGACTGATTCTTTTTACATTATATGCCAATGATTTAGATGATGGAATTGATGGTTTGGTTGCAAAGTTTGCAGATAATATGAAGACAGGTAAAGGGGCAGGTAGTTTTGAGGTTGATAGGTTCTTGCTTGGTCAGAGCATGAAGGGATACAGGAAGAAGGCAGGAGATTGGGGCTGAGAGGAAAATTGGATCAGCCATGATGAAATGGCTGAGCAGACTTGATGGGCCAAATGGCCTAATTATGTTTCTATTTCTTAAGGTCTTACCTCATTCTAGCTCAATCCATAGTGTTTAATGATTTGATCTGTATGAACAGAATGCAAGACAAGCTTTTCATTGTATCTTATACGTGTGACAATTATGAACCAATTCCAATACTCCATCTATCACCCTAAACACTCCCTTTCTGCACCACCAGCGCACAGTGCCTGCTGTATGTACTATCTACAAAATGTACTGTGTTTACTAACCTAGGCTACTCCAAACCTACAACCTCTACTGTCAAGAAGGACGAGGGCAGCAGAGACCAGGGAACACCACCACCTGCAGGTTCCCCTCCACATTACACTCCATCCTGACTTGGGAATATATTGCTAGTCCTTCCTCTTCACTGGGTCTAAATCTCCAACAGCATCTTCACCTGGAAGTCTGCAGCAGTTCAAGGTGGTGGCTCATCTCCCACCTTTGTAATGTCGATTAATGACAGGCAATAAATGCTCATCTTGCCATGGGCAGCTGGAGGTATCAGAGCCAACAGAAAAAAGAAAAAGCAGAAGTCATACAGGTGCTATGAACAGGCCCTGACATATTGGTGACATACTGGTGCCTACTAGCTTGCTTGTGATGCCTCTTTAGCATGATGTGTTGTAAACCGGGATTATTAAACAGAGGGTAGAAAACAAAACATTGCAGCACAGTACAGTTGAGGCCCTTAGGCTGGGGATGTTGTGCCAATGTTTTAATCTACTAACCTTTCTCTCCTACATAGCCCTGCACTTACCTAGCATCCATGTGCCTATGAGTTTCTTAAATGCCTCTGATGTATCTGCTGATACAACAACCCCTGGAAGCGCATCCCATAGACACAGCACTCTGTGTTAAAAAAAAACTTCCCTCTGACATCACCCCCATACTTTATACCAATCACCTTAAAATTATGCCCCCTTGTATTAGCCATTTCTGCCTTGGGAAGATTTCTCTGGCTATTCACTTGATCTATGCCTATTATCATCGTGTACACCTTTAACAAGTCACCTCGCATCCTCATTCGTTTCAAAGAGAAAAGCCCTAGCTTGCTCAACTCATCCTGATAAGACATGTCCTCTAATCCAGGCAGCATACTGGTAAGTCTCTTCTGTACCCTCTCTAAAGCTTCCACATCCTTCTTATAATGAGGTAACCAGAACTGAACACAATATTCCAAGTGTGGTCTAGTAGCTTCATGTGGCTTTCTGACACTTCGTTACTGCATATTCTAAATTCCATTGAAGAGTTCCTAGAGCTCCTTGTCTGGGGTCTTGCTTGATGGGTAGCACTCTTGTTTCTAAGTCAAAATAATAAGGCCCCACTCCAGAGGCTTTAGCACAGATATAGAATTGTAGAGTCAGACAGCGTAGAAACAGCCCACCATATCCAGCAGACTATAAAGTACTCATTCATCCTTATCTCATTGGCCATCAACTGGTCTGTCACCTTCAATGGTGCGGTGATCAAAAGCTTGTGTAAATTAAAGTAAAGTCTCTTTGGAACTTCTGCCTCCAATCCCAGAAATCCCAGAAAAGGTAGTGGAGTGTGTTTTGGAAAATAGTTAATGTGACACTCTCTAAACATTGTGAGATCACTGTACTGGACAAGATTTGAAGTGACGCCCCATTTGCCTTGAGGTGATGCAAAAGATACCACAGCATGAGTCTGAAAGAATTCTCCTAGGACCCTTTGATAATATTTATTCCACTACCAACAAGTAAAACAAAATAGGATATCTAGATCAAAGTTCAAAGTAAATTTTATCACCAAAGTACATTTCTGTTTCCTTATGCAACTCTGAGATTCATTTTCCTGCAGGCATACTCAGCAAATTGAGTGAATAGTAACTATAACAGGATCAATGAAATATCAACCAGGGTGCAAAAGACAACAAACTGTGCAAATGCAAATATAAATATATACAGTAGCAACAAATAATGAGAACATAAAGTAACAAGATAAAGAGTCATTAAAGTAAGATCATTGGTTGTGGGAACATCTCAATGGATGGACAAGTGAGTGTAGCTATCCCCTTTTATTCAAGAGCCTGATGGTTGAGGAGTAGTAACTGTTCTTGGACCTGGTGGTGTGAGTCCTGAGGCTCTTGGACCTTGTATGTGATGGCAGCAGTGAGAAAAGAGCATGGCCTGGGTGGTGAGGATTGTTGATGATGGATGCTGCTTTCCTACAACAGTGTTTCGTGTAGATGTGCTCAATGTTTAGGAGGACTTTACCTGTGACACACTAGACTGAATCCACTACCTTTTCTGTGATTTTCCATTTATATTGGTGTTTCCATAATGCAACCAGTCGATACCATCTCCACGACACATCTATAGAAGTTTGTCAAAGTTTTAGATGTCATGCTGAATCTTCACAAACTCCTAATGAAGTAGAGGCACTGCAATGCTTTCTTCTCAATTACACTTACGTGCTGAGCCCAGGACAGATCCTCTGAAGTAGTAACACTTGGGAATTTAAAGTTGTTAACCCTTCCCACCTCGGATCCTCTGATGAGGACTGACTCATGGACCTGTGGTTTCCCTCTCTTGAAGTTTACAATCAACTCCTTGGTCTTGCTAATATTGAGTGAGAGGTTGTTCTGATACCACTCAGCCAGATTTTCAATCTCCTTCCAATAAGCTGATTCATCACCCTCTTTGATTCAGCCTATGACAGCGGTGTCATCAGAAAACTTGAATATGGTATTGGAGCTGTGCCAAGACATACAGTCAAAGGTGTAAAGTGTGTGTAGAGCGGGGGCTTAGCACACAGTCTTGTGGTGCACCTGTGCTGCAAGAGATTATGGAGGAGATGTTTCTGCCAATGTGAACTGACTGAAAACTACAAGTGAGAAAATCCAGGATCTAATTGCACAAGGAGGTATTGAAGCCAAGGTCTTGAAGCTTATCAATTAGTCTTGAGGGGAAGATGGTATTGAATGCTGAGCTGTAATACAAACCCCATTTCCAGAAAAGTTGGGATATTTTCCAAAATGCAATAAAAACAAAAATCTGTGATATGTTAATTCACGTGAACCTTCATTTAACTGACAAAAGTACAAAGAAAAGATTTTCAATGGTTTTACTGACCAACTTAATCGTATTTTGTAAATATACACAAATTTAGAATTTGATGGCTGCAACACACTCAACAAAAGTTGGGGCAGAGGCATGTGTTACATAACCTTTCCTTTTAATAACACTTTTTAATCATTTTGGAACTGAGGATACTAATTGTAGTAGATTTGCAATTGGAAATTTTGTCCATTCTTGCTTGATATAAGACTTCAGCTGCTCAAAAGTCCATGGTCTCTGTTGTCTGATTCTCCTCTTCATGATGCGCCATACATTTTCAATAGGAGATAGATCTGGACTGGCAGCAGGCCAGTCAAGCACGCGCACTCTGTGTCTACAAAGCCACGTTGTTGTAGCCCATGCAGAATGTGGTCTGGCATTGTCCTGCTGAAATAAGCATGGATGTCCTGGGAAGAGACGTCGCCTTGATGGCAACATATGTCTCTCTAAAATCCTAATATATGCCTCAGAGTCAATGGTACCTTCACATACATGCAACTCACCCATGCCGTGGGCACTGATGCACCCCCATACCATCACAGATGCTGGCTTTTGCACCTTTCGCTGATAACAATCAGGATGGTCGTTTTCATCTTTGGCACGGAGAACTTGACACCCATTTTTTCCGAAAACTAGCTGAAATGTGGACTCATCTGACCACAGCACATGGTTCAAGAGTCTTTCGGTCCATCTGAGATGAGCTCGGGCCCAGAGAACTCACTGGCGTTTCTGCATAGAGTTGATGTATGGCTTCCTCCTTGTGTAATACAGTTTCAAGTTGCATTTCTGGATGCAGCGACGGACTGTGTTAAGTGACAATGGTTTTCCGAAGTACTTCTGAGCCCAGGTGGCTATAATTGTCACAGTAGCATGACAGTTTCTTAGGCAGTGCCACCTGAGGGCTTGAAGATCACGTGCATTCAACAGTGGTTTCCGACCTTGCCCTTTATGCACTGAGATGTCTCTGAATTCTCTGAATCTTTTCACAATATTATGTACTGTAGATGTTGAAAGACCTAAATTCTCTGCAATCTTGCATTTGGAAATGTTCCTTTTGAACTGACTAACAATTCTCTCACGAATTTTAGCACAAAGGGGTGAGCCACGACCCATCTTTGCTTGCAAAGACTGAGCCTTTGATGGATGCTACTTTTATACCCTGCTACCTCTCCTGCTACCAATTAGCCTGCTTAATGTGGAGTCTTCCAAACTAGTGTTACTTGAATATTCTGTGCACTTTTCAATCTTATTTTAACTCTGTTCCAACTTTTGTTGAGTGTGTTGCAGCCATCAAATTCTAAATTTGTGTATATTTACAAAATACAATTAAGTTGGTCAGTAAAACTATTGAAAATCTTTTCTTTGTACTTTTGTCAGTTAAATGAAGGTTCACGTGAATTAACATATCACAGATTTTTGTTTTTATTGCATTTTGGAAAATATCCCAACTTTTCTGTAAACGGGGTTTGTAGATAAAAAGCATCCTGATGTTCCAGGATTGAGTGAAGAGCTTATGAGATAGCATTTGCTATAGGCCTGTTGCACAAGCAGGCAAATTGGAGCAGATCCAAGTTGCCTCCCAGGCAAGAGCTGATAATGTTTCATCACCAACCTCTCAAAACACTTCACCATTGTGGATGTAAAGTGCAACTGGGTGATAGTCATTGGGGCAGGTCACTAAGCTCCTCTTGGGCACCAGGATAATGTTGTATAGTATAATAGTCATTATTACATTGCTTTTAGTGGAATCTTGCTTTCAACATTACAGTAACAATTGTACTTCAAAAATTTTTTATTGGTTATAACATGCTTTGGGGTATTCTAAGATTGAGAAAGCTGCTTTAAAAAATATAAGGTGGCACAATGGTGCACCTGGTAGAGCCACTGCCTCACAGCTCCAGAAACCCTAGTTTAATCCTGACTCCCAGTACTTTCTGTGTGGAGTTTGCATGTTCTCACTGTGACTCTCTAGCTTCCCCTGCATGGTTCAATTTCCTCCCACATCCCAAGGATATACAAGTTTGTAAGTTTGTGTAGGAGAGCAGTAGAGTCTGGGTTGACTGGCAATGTGGGGAGAATAAAATGGCTGTATGGTGCTCAATATGAGCCCGATGGGACAAAGAGCCTGGTTCAGTGCTCTATGACTAAATGCAAGTTTGTTTCTTAATCCTATTAATCTGATGTGCTAGCAAATAACAGTCATCTCCCCAGCAAAGAAGCCAACATTATTCTACATTCTATGCACAGCTTAAAGAAATGAAATAATTCTGCAAACAAAAATGGCCAAAATAAATAATTAATTCACAACTGCCCCAAGTAAATACAACTCATGCCCAGAATGACAGCAAAGATTCCTCATTGAAGCAGGATTATTTCTCCAGCAAAATACAGTGACTTAAAGATAGTTATTTAATACAATGTATCTGTCAAAGTCAAAGCCAAAGTAAATTTATTATCAAAGTACATGTATCTACCATATACTACCTGGAGATTCATTCTCGCAGCTATTCACAGGAAAATCAAGAAATACAATGGAATTAAGGAAAAATACAGAAACAGGCAATGTGCAAAAGAAGACAACTTGTGCAAATAAAAAAAATACTGAAAATCACAAACACAGAAAATCTGCAGATGCTGGAAATCAAAGTAATACACACAAAGTGCTGGAGGAACTCAACAGGCCAGGCAGCATCAATGGAAAAGAATAAACAGTCAACCTTTCAGGCCTAGACTCTTCTTCAGGACATGACAAAATGTTGTGGCCATTACACAGACTTGGTTTAGAGAGAGACAGGATTGGATGCTTAATGTCCCAGGGTTTTGATTTTTTAGAAAGGATAAATGAAGCAGAGGAGTTGCATTACTAATCAGGGACAATATCACAGCTGCACTCAGAGGTGACATAATGGAGGGCTTGACCACTGAGTCTGTATGGCTGGAACTCAAAAATAGAAAGGGTGCAATCACTCTGATGGGAGTGTACTACAAATCCCTCTCCCTCCCCCTCCCCCTAATAGACACCGAAACAGTATGCAGGCAGATTTTGGAATGGTGTAAAAACAATTAGGTTGTTGTCATGGGAGACTACAACTTCTCTAATATAGACTGGGACCTTCTTATTGCAAGAGATTAAGGTGGGGCATAATTTGTTAGGTGCATCCAAGAGGGCTTCTTAATTCGATATTTAGATAGTCCAACAAGACAGGGATTGTACAGGATCTGGTGTTGGGTAATGATCCTGGCCAGGTGACTAACTTTTCAGTGGGAGGGCAGTTAGGGAACAGTGACCACAACTCCTTAAGTGTTAAGATAGCTCTAGACAAGGATGAGTATGCTTCTTCTTCATCTGACTTTAAATAGCGGTTGGCAGTCTAACTTAGAGATGCATTACCGCCACCAACTGGACTGGAGTATCGTGTAGAGAGAAGGGAAATAAAACCCCTACTAGTTCTTTACCAACTGAAAACTAAATTACCCCAAAAAGCCCGACAGATTTTAAATAATGAAAGACAATATTGTGAATTAAATTAAAGTCACTTCCATAACTTAGTAAAGTGCTTAAATGAAAACTGTCAACCCCGAGTTAGTATTGCAGCCTGCATTTGCTTTCTTTCAACCTTGTATGCTTCACATTCTAAAATAATGAGTTCAACTGTTTCATAATAATGACAACACCTACACACCCCAGAATGATGTTTTCCAACAAAATACAAAGAATAATTAAGCATAGTATGCCCAATTCTAAATCAAGTCAATATAATTCCTTCCCTTCTTGCCTTACTCTCTTCTCATCAATCCAAGAATTTTATGTATTCTGTAAACATCCCCCCTGCTTATGCCCATTATCCCACAGGTCTTGCCATAGTCCCCTGATTCTTAGCCCCACCAGCCTTTTAGCTCCTGATTTGCTAAGTGGAAGGTCTATATCCACAGCTGAACTTTTAACAGCCTCTTTGGTCAAACAATTAACCCGCTCATTTCCCTCAGCACCTCTATGTGTAAGGACCCATAAGAAGAGTAGATGTAGACCAATACTTTGAATATGAAATAACGTTTGAAGAGCTTCCAGCAGTAAATCAGACCTACTGCTAGAACGACCTGTTTTAAGACAAGTCAAGACCGAGAAAGAACCTGAACAAATTATAATTTTGCAAGGACAGATTTCCTCCACCGACTGTAAGCCCAAAATGATGGCAACCAATTCTGCAGTATACACTGCTAAATAGTTAGTAAAACATTTTTCTATTGTTACCTGTGATTCAGGCACAAAAATAGCCACATTGACATTCCCTGTTAAATTTTCGTTTGACCCATCAATGGTTAACATATCACAATAATTTTCCTTAACATATTGATGAACCAACAGGCTCTCAGGCAAATCAGGATCCTTGAACTTCTTTAAATCATGTAACCTAAAATCAACTAAAGCCATTGGAAAAAACCATGGTGGGACTAATTACATAATCCAGCAAACCCACATTCTGAGTGTGATGAGAACTCAGCCACCCAAAACTAAAACCACTCTTCCTGTGATGTTCCCAACAGTCTTCTAACACACTTTCAACAGGGTGACTGTTCCTCTGTCCCCTCAAGTTAACCCAGTATGTTAATACCAACTTCATCTTCCACAACTGTAAGGGTAAAAGTCCCATTTCAACCAGTAAAGCTGAAACAGAAGATGACCTTATGCACCACAACACAGTCTTAAAGCCTGAGCTTGTATCACATCCAAAGATTTTAAATTTGAAGATGAAGTTGATCCATAAGCCACACAACCATTATCAAGAACAGATCTAATTAAACAAATATATATAGTGTTACGAATGTGGAGCAACCCTGAGGGGCCGAAGGGTGCAAAGTCGCCCCCTCCTTTTTGAGAATTGCAAGATCACTATTATTTTGGGTCTGTGACCCAGGAAATGAGAGAGAGAGACACAGAATACACAACAAGGGAGAATGTCTCCTGACATAAGCGGAACGGAACCACTGATTACTGCTATTGTCTCTTGGAGAAGGAATTGTGTATTGAGTACTGTACTATTCATTGAAACCCCTCAGGGGACAACCAGAGTAGGCTGGTTGAGGGATTGCATCATCCCAACCTGATTGACATCTGAGACCCCGTGAGTGAGGATAAAAGACGGGTCTGGGGAAAACCCCTTAGACACACCAGGAGAAACGCTAGAAATCCAGTGACAGCGTTTTGTAGCGAAGTCAGTGAGAGCTCGTGTGTGTCCTCCCTTGCCTGGGTGGCGGGCTCATCACGGAGGAACGGTTTAGCTAAAGGAGAGGTCATACTTCAACAATGAGACACCGACGGATCGAAATTATAAAGGAAGGTTGGCAAAACACTTAGCGGTAACTGTTCCCATTCTTCTATCTCTCTCTCTCTCCAACAATTGCAACACAGCGACAAACAAACAACGGCAGCCTGTGTGAACTGAAGCAAACTTTATATTTCCATCAGACAATTCATTATCCCCTAGACAACGATAGAGCTTATTTCTTATTGATTATTATTATACCCGCACTTTTAGGTTTAGTATTGAAGACATATATTATCTGTACATTTGCATTGATATTATTTTTGTGTACTTTTACTAATAAATACTGTTAAAAATAGTATCACCAGACTCCAACGGACGCCTCTATCTTTGCTGGTAAGTAACCCAGTTACGGGGTTCGTAACAATAGTCAACAGAGATTTTCATGCAGCACCCCCAGAATACCCACATAACCACCTAAGGATATTGAATGCTTCTTTGCATTGGTCAATTTACATGGGTGCTTCCATGTCAGCTTATTATCCAGCCACATGCCAGGATAGGTATGCTCTATGCAAGAGAGTACTAAATTGGAGCAGTGCAAATTACAAGAATATCATGCAACAACTAGGGGGAGTTAATTGGGAACAGCTGTTTTTGGGTAAGTCAACATCTGATACGTGGAGGGTGTTTAAGGACCAACTGCACCGCGTACAGGACAGGTATGTTAAGTTTCAAGATTGCCATTGGCAAGGATACGCTTGAACCATGTGGGAGAGTATTAAATTAGGGCAGTGCAAATTAGAAGAGCAATAAGCAGGAACCAGGGAGAATAAATTGGGAACAGCTGTTTTTCAGAAAGTCCACATTGAACATGTGGAGGGTGTTTAAAGACAAACTGCACAGAGTACAGGACAGGTACTATGTGTTCCAGTCAGAGGGAAGGACAAGGATGGCAAGGTAATAGAACTTTGGATGTTGAGAGAAGTGATGTACTTATAGTCAGGAAGGAAAAGGAAACTGATGTAAAGCTGAAGAAGCTGGAATCAAACAGAGGCTTTGAGGATTATAAAGAAGCCAGAATAGAACTCAAGAAGGGAATTTGGAGAGTAAGGAGGGACCATGAAAATTCTACAGCAAGTAGGACTGAAGAGAATCCCAAGGCATTCTATACATACATTAAGAGCAAGAGGATAATCAGGGAGAGGGCAGGACCACTGAAGGATACAGGAAGGAGCATATGCTGGGATGTGGAGGATGTGGGTGAGGTCCTTAATGAGCACCTTACATCAATATTTACCAAGTAAAAGGGCGTGAAGGATAGGGAGATCAGTGCTGAGCCAGGGCATTTCGAAGTAAAGTTGATAGTGTTGAGTCTCATAAAGAGTATTAAGGTAGGTAAGTCTCCAGGGCCTGATGGGATATACCCCAGATTATTGAGAGAGGTGGGATGGGGTAGCAGCTCTGATGAAGGGGCTTGTCATGTCCATTCTGGGGAGTTTGCTCACCTTTGGTCCCCACCGGACACTCAGTTCTCACTTGTGGCTCCAAGTAGCTGTTTGCATGCAACAGTGGCCACCCCTTGGTACACCATTTCGGCAAGCAAGCCAAACCAGGTGAGGGTAGCCAGTGGGCCTCATACCCCAGTGAAATAGGGACATGCCTGTCCTAGCATGCAAAGACAGCTCTGGTGGACTGAGCGGAGGAGATCAACACTGTGATCCAAGGCCAGGAAGGTGGTTCTGCAATGCTTTGTGGGGAGTGAAGAGCATAACAAGACACAAAAGAAGTCATGGTCATCCACTGCAACCAAGGAAGACCTGCCCAGTTGTGACAAATGCTCGTACTACTGGACCCGGACTTCCGAGGTTGAGAGAGTGAACCTGATCCAGTGCAATGGCCTTTTCACTTTAAAAACTCTCCCACACATGTCCTATATTATTATTAATTGTTTTAGACATTGTCTAATATGACAGACCACCAATAAAATTGAGAAAGGCAAGAGATGAGATTGCTGGGGCTTTGACCAATATCTTTGTGTCCTCTCTAGCCATAGGTGAGGTCAAGGAAGACTGGGAAGTAGCTAATGTTGTTCTATTATTCAAGAAGGGAACCAGGGATAATTCTTGAAGCTGTAGAATGGTTAGCATCATGTCAGTGGTGGGGAAGTTACTTGGAGAGAATTCTTAGGGTTAGGATTTATAAGCATTTGGAAAACGATGGTTTAACTACAGGAGGCAGTCTTCAGTTTTTAACTTAAATTGCAAACAATAATCAGTCTGAAGCTAAAAGGATGGTTTTGCAAACAAACAGAACTGTCTATAGAACACATGAGCTGGCCCAAAGGATGGGGCTGACTACAAGAGATGCATGTAAGACAATGGAGTTATGTTAAATGGCCTGTATCAAACCAGTTACTTAGTGAAGTCACCAATATAAACATAACAGAGCAGACAGACTTGGTCATGGAATGATGAGAAGAAAAACAGAAAGACAGGGTGAACTAGAATCCATTCCTCTGCCTTTGATTTCTGTAATAGAAGACTTGTTTGTCTGTAATTCATTGGTATGTCTTTTTAGCTTTTAGGAATTGTACCTCTGTTTTGGAAATCCTTTGTGATTTAGAAATTGTTTGTCATTTGGAAAGCTTTTGTAATATAAGATAGAAATCCTCTGAGTTTTAAATGTTTTTTTAAGAATTTTATCTAAATTTAAACTACTTTGTGCTGGAAGTATCCCCTGCTTGGTAGGAGGGGGGAATCCACCACTCAAATATGGCTACTGGCAGCAAAACTTGCTGCAGAGGATAAAGAGGGAAGTGATATTGCCTTTTGAGTAAGTAGCTGCAATACAACCTCCCCCTTTAGTGAGGGTACCCATAGCTATCTATACTGGATAGGGTTTAAGATTTAAAATCAGAACTTCACGTCAAAAGGTAGGTCAAAAGATATATGACATGCTTGCCTTTATGAGTCAAGGCATTGAGTTCAAATGCCAGTAAGTGAATTGCAGCTTTATGAAACTCTAGTTAGACCACGTCTGGAGTATTGCACACAGTTGTGGTTGCCCCATTATAGGAAAGATGTTGAGGCTTTGGAAGAGTGCAGAAGATGCTGCCTGGATTAGAGGGCATGTGCTATAAGGAGAGGTTTTTTTTTTCCCTCTCTGGAGCGGTGAGGCTAAGGGAAGATCTGATAGAGGTTTATAAGATTATGAGAAGCATAGATAGAATAGACAGACAGTATTTTTCCCCAGGCTTGAAATGTCTAATATCAGAGGACATGCATTTAAAATCAGAGGAAGGAACTTCAAAGGAGATATGAGGGGCAAGTTGTTTTTTTTTTACAGAGAGTGGTGGGTGCCAGGATCGGTGGTAAAGGCAGATATAATAGGGTCTTCTGAAAGATGCTTAGATAGGCACATGGATGTGAGGAATCTGGAAGGATATGAACATTGTGTAGGCAGAAAGGATTACTTTAGTTGGCCATTTGATCACCAATTTAATTGGTTCAGAACAACACTGTGGGCCAAAGAGCCTGTTCCTGTAATGTACTGTTCTATGTTCCAGAGGGCAGGAAAGGGGCCTTGGTTTCCATTTAATCTTTTTTTTATTGAGTTAAAAATATATAAAGACAAATACAAATCAGAGAAGTTATATCAAATACATATTCCAATGGAAGTACAAACAACAAAAAAGGAGGGTGCACTGTCAAAATCCTATATAGTATAATATTGAGCTAATATATAAAAGGGACCACAACTCCTCTTAACAATTCAAAAAAAAAAATCAAAAATTGCCATTATTAAGAAAAAAAAACCACTAAACTAACCTAAAACAAAAAAAAAAAGACTGGGCATTCCATCTGAGGACATAATTATTAAAAAAGGGGGGGGGGGGTAAATCCTTCCGGTCAAATCTGAGAAGTCATGGAGAAGAAGAAAAAAGTTTACTTAAAAAAGTGAAAAAAAAAGAAAATTTAAATCATATGAAAATATTGAATGAAAGGTCACCAGGTTTGCTCAAATTCAAAAGATGTATCAAATATCCGACTTCTAATTTTCTCCAAGCTTAAACATGACATAATGGAGGAGAGCCAAAAAAAAAAAACAGTAGGTAGATTGGGATCTTTCCAATACCATTGACCCTGTCCCAAAAAAAACAAGGTAACATGCCTGAACGACTGGCGTCCTGTCGCACTCACCTCAATAATAAACAAATGCTTTGAGAAGCTGGTCAAGGATTACATCTACAGCATGCTACCACCCAAACTGGACACCCCCCACAATTCACCTACTGACACAACCGATCAACAGACAACAGAATAGCCACTGCTTTACATACTGTCCTTACACTTCTGGAAAAGGATGCTAATGTGAGAATGCTGTTCTTGGACTATAGTTCAGCATTCAACACCATAGTTCCATCCAGGCTTGACAAGTAGCTCAGAGACCTTGGCCTTGACCCTGCCTTGTGCAGCTGGATCCTGGACTTCCTGTCAAATCGCCAGTAAATGGTAAGGGTGGGCTCCCTCACCTCTGCCCCTCTGATCCTCAACACAGGTACCCCTCAGGGCTGTGTACTAAGCCCCCTCCTTTACTCCCTCCATACCCATGACTGTGTCACCACCCACAGCTCTAATCTGCTAACTAAATTTGCTGATGACACTACATTGATTGGCCTAATCGCAAACATAGGTGGCCTACAGGGAAGAAGTCATCTCTCTGACACAGTGGTGTCAAGAAAACAACCTCTCCTTCAATGTTGCAAAAACAAAGGAGCTCTTTGTGGATTACAGGAGGAATGGAGATGGGCTAACCCCTATTGACATCAATGGATCTGGGGTTGAGATGGTGAACAGCATCCACATCACTGAGGATCTCATGTGGTCTGTACATACCAGCTGTGTGGTGAAAAAGGCACAACAGTGCCTCTTTCACCTCAGACGGTTCAGGAAGTTTGGTATGGGCCCCCAAATCCTAAGAACTTTCTACAGGAGCACAATTGAGAGCACCCTGACTGGCTGCATCACTGCCTGGTATGGGAACAGTACCTCCCTTAATCGCAAGATTCTGCAGAGAGTGGTGCGGACAGTCCAGCACATCTGTAGTTGCGAACTTCCCATGATTCAGGACATTTATAAAGACAGGTGTATAAAAAAGACCCGTAGGATCATTGGGGACCCAAACCATCCCAACCATAAACTGTTCCAACTGCTACCATCCGGAAAACAGTACCACAGCATAAAAGCCAGGACCAACAGGCTCTGGGACAGCTTCTTCCACCAGGCCATCAGACTGATTAACTCATGCTAATTTGAGTGTATTTCCATGTTACATTGACTGTTCTATTTATTATAAATTACTATGATTGCACATTTAGACAAAGACATAACGTAAAAATTTTTACTCCTTGTATATGTGAAGGATGTAAGAAATAAAGTCAATTCAATTTTAATTATGGGTTACTTCAAAAACATTGGCATTATAACACACACACACACAATGCTAAAGGAACTCAGCAGGTCAGGTAGCATCTATGGAGAGAAATAAACAGTTGACATTTCAGTCCAATGAAGGGTCTCAGCCCAAAACAATGACTGTTTATTTCTCTCCATAGATGCTGCCTGACCTGCTGAGTTCCTCCAGCATTTTGTGTGTGTTGCTTTGGATTCCCAGATCCCAGTATCTACAGAATCCCTTGTGTTTATGATTAACATTGTAATATTCTATACAATTGCTTTTTTATAGTATGCACTAATGAGCCCTTGTTACAGTGAATGGAACTGTATGATGGGATCTCACACTCTAGAACTTTCGTATTTGAATGCAAATGAAATTAAAATACATCTAAATTTGAGAAATGCAATCTTTAAGTTTTATTTCAGAACTACGACACTGACCATACTGTGCCAACCAGCATTGGATTTATAATCAGAGTAGAATCTGATAATCAGTCACAACAGAGCCTACGTTACAGCAAACAAAATGGCCACTGCAGCAGACTGAGCTCATGAACAAAACAACTTTTATTAGCACACCTTGCAACATTGAGCACTACCATCCACTGCACAGAAATTCTAAGAATACTTATGCATAGAGCAAACAGCTATTACCTGTTTCCCCCCAGACAGGAAGGTACTCATCTTGTTGAATGTCCAACATCAGTTCTAGACCGTTCCCTGTTCCGCCCTTCAAGGTAGTCAGGATTGGCTGGTCTTTAGTCTGTCCCGAGTTGAAAGTGTAACACTTGCCGTACCTTGTGAACACCTACAGGAAACAAAACAGTTTAAAGTTAGATGCTGTGAGATTGCACAATCAGGATCAAGATACATAGTGAAACTTCTAAAATATATTATAAACTTGAGAACCCTTCGAGAAGACTTCATTCAAGCCTATACAGGAGCGACTAAATCTGGAGGTGGACAGAAGGCCTGAGTTTGAGAACAGTTGAGCTTCAAGGTGAAACCATGGTAGGATTGGAAGTAAGAGCATGTAAGGGTGAGAATGCTAAAGCTGAGGCAGTGCTAGATCTTCTCCAAGTTTATTTGCTTATAGTTTCCAGTACAAAAGGGCATGTATTAAAATTCATATCATTTGGGGAGGTCTTGGACTGTACACTTCAGAAAAATAACATACCACTTTATCTGAAAATAGCTTTAATTACATAAATAAATTGCAGGGAGGCACTAGTCGATCAGCTAATGAAATTAGATTTAGTCATGTTCCTTGTCTACCTCTGCACCAAGGTATTGACAAAATACAGTTCTGGTTTTGACGAATAGAAAATCAAACTTCCAAACCTCAAACTCTCTTGCCTTATTCCACCAGCTTATCACACTCCAGTGTCTCACTATAAATTACTTAATTTAATGGCAATAATCCTGTGCATCACATCTCATCCCAGGCCACAATCAGTTAAAGGTACAATCAGATACAGGTCCAATGTATTTTTGCTATTAATGCGTCAACCTTGGGAGCATTACTAGTGACCACGTGCATCACGTGTACCATGAATGTAAAAGTACTGCACTGGTTCTTCTCTTGTATATATATTTTTTTATTACAAATAAAGGTTACTTTTGAAATATATATCTCAAGATAGATACTGTAATTCGAATCTTGTTTATGGTGGGAATTAAAGTGACTGCCCCCAACAGCCTTTTTTAAGATGTGTTTATTATCATCATCGTTATGTGCCATATTGTATGAAATAGGCAATCATGGTTTTATTCATGACCATGATTGTTCTTGGAAAATTTTTCTACAGAAGTGGTTTGCCATTGCTTTCTTCTAATCTAGGCAGTATCTTTACAAGATGGGTGACCCTAGCCATTATCAATACTCTTCAGAGATTGTCTGCATGTTGCTATTGGTGGCATAACCAGGACTTGTGATATGCACCAGCTGCTCATACAGGCATCTACCACCTGTTCCCATGGCTTCACATGACCCTGATCAGGGAGGCTAAGCAAGTGCTACACCTCGCCCAGACTAGCGGAGAGAAGGAGCACATTACACCTCTTTTGGTAAAGAAGCATCTCCACCCCACCACCCACAAGATGTGTTAAGACTTTCAAAATTTAGAGCCACTATTTATTAAAACAGCTATTAGTCAGGGAATGTTTCTCTGTTGACCCATGCCAGTTCATTGCAAGAGGCTTGAATTCTTGGAAGATTGCTTTTCTCTGCAGTATTCCAAGTAAAAGTCTGCTGGAAATCTGAACGAATTGGAGATCAGTGAAGAATGCTGATATTACCCATTGATCTTACTACATGGAAACAAAAATTATTCCCAAGGAGAGACAAATTTAAATTTGATTTCTATAGCAGCAGAATATGCCTTCTTCTCATTACCACGATCAGAGAGGAGGTACAGGAACCTGAAGACCCACACTCAACACTTTAGGAACAGCTTCTTCCCCTCCACCATCAGATTTCTGAACTGTCCACGAACCTATGAACACAACCTCACTATTTTGCTCTCTTTTTGTAATACTTATTTTTATATATTTCTTCTTGTACCTCATAGTAATTTTTTACGTTTTGTGCTGCAAAGCTGCCACAAAACAACACATTTCACAACATATGGTGGTGATAATAAAACTGATTCTGATTCCTTTCGGGCAATGAGTGCTTTTTTGAGTTGCAGTCATTGCTATAATGAAGCAAATGTGGCAGCTGATCTGATTTACAGCAAGCTCCCACAAACAGTAATGTGGCAATGACCATGTAATTTGTCCGTGCAATTTTGTGGAATGATAAATATTGGTTCCTGAATGAATTCTAAATGGAGGCCTGGGATCATCTACATCCACCTGAGAGTTTAACATCTTGCCCAGAAACCAAGGTTTTTGTGCTCACATCTCTCGGGTGAAACTTGAGTCCAAACCCCTTGGGTTCAGACAGAAGAGTGTGACCAAATGAAGGGCAGGTGGCATTGCTAAAAGCACTGAGTTCACAGTCATTTTGATCTGCCCCTCCACAGAGGAACAGGAGCAACAGGCAGATGCTAGAAATTACCTCAGCTCTGCCAACCTTTCCTCATCAAATAGTTTTTGATCAATATTCCTTTACGATCTCCTCGGACATTTCCTCTCCTGTTGGTTCCAACTGGGATGTGGCTCCCGTGACCATTCGTTGTGTACACCTCCAGGTGAGCTTGGCCAGAGGGACTGCACAACTTGGGCTGCATCACAGGTAAGCACCAACTCATCCTGGGCATATGATGTAGTGGGGCTGCAGGATGGCCACCTACAACAGAGTTCAGATGCCCCGGTCTAGGCTTCTTAACATAGCATACCGCCAGCTTAACCAGGATAAAAATTGCGACTCCTTCTGGGCTTGTAACAGGGTGAGATGAGGTAAGAGGTGGTATGAAGGCACATGTGCACATTAAGCACTAACATCGGCAAGCTGTGCCATGTGGATCTTAACAAATACACTTGGATTCAATAAGTCATGGTTTCTTTAGAAAGAAATTAAAACTATACACATGGGGAATCTTCCAACTCCTGCACCCAAAGCCTATCGATGCAGGAAAGCTGAAGCAAAAGTAGAAACTGCTGAAAACACTCAACAGGTCAGGCAGTATCTATGCGAGGATGATCCGGTAACATTTCAAGTGCCTCCATCCGCCTGCCTCTGTCTCCCAACGTGATCCCTCCCCCTCTTCCTACCTGGCTCGATCTGCCAGTCACCCTTTTTCAGCCCACCAATTACCTTGGCCGCCATCTCCCACCACCCACTCTCTCCGTTCCTCACACGCAGTCCTGATGCAGAGTTTTAGTGCGGAACATGGAGAGTTCCTTTCCCTTGTCATACCCCTCCCCCCACAGACGCTGCTCAAACCATTTTGTTCTAGCAGATTGTTTATTGCTTCAGATTCTAGCATCCGCAGTCTCTCATGTATACCCATACTTAGAAATGCACAGCATACTGTTGCTGTTGTCTCATTGGTGTCTATATATGGTGATATACTCCAGACTGACTGCCTTGTTTCTGCGCTTGGTACCACTGCAGAATTATTTGAACAGTCACAACTCTGGTGCAGTGTTTTCACATCACTAGCGGAATCTGCATGCACTTGTTTTCCGCAACTGGTCAGAGGCTGCGATGTCTTTAACGCAAATAAGATGCATGAATACTCGCTCGCTCGCTGCAGATGATCTCCACTGGGGAGAATTCTATCCACTTCAAAGCACTGCTGCCCAGAAGGAGTGCAGAACAAACGAGCTTGCCAATATTTTGATCAGCTTCAAACATATAACTTGAAATAACCCGAGGCACCCTTCAGGAAGGAACTCCTTGAAAGGAGTGGCTGGAATTTGGCCTCCCCTTTACTGGACAATACATGACAGAGTAACACTGGGAGATGAAGCTGCCAGAGATGTTAACTTGAAAAGATTTTACACGTTAAGTGGCAATTTGGCACAGGTTTATTTTAAAATGTTTTTAATCAGACTTCGAGCCAATGTTCAACAGCTCTAAGATGAATAATAATGTGATTCAGCTACTTTTGTTCTCCTTGCAATTGCGTCTTCCTCTCCTTTCAGAATCTCCAGTGAGAGGCCAGTGCAACATCTTCCTCTCCCTCCTGACACAACAGAGCAACCTGAATGATTAACAGGGCCAGTAACAACACTGTTCCTCAAATATATAGAAAGGGTTTGGGATCAGGAAGGAGTCTGTCAGATCCTGGAAGCTCCTACTCTGAAGTAAATTTCAATTAATTTGGAGATCAGCAGCAAGTAGGCGGTGCATGTACCTGAATCTAAGACAAATAGCTTCCTGGGATATTTAGCACAGGGCCTGCCAGGGAATCGATCCTTGTAGGGTGGTTCAACAAACAACCACTGGAATAACTTAGCGGGTTGAGCGGCATCTAGGGGAGAAAGGAATTGTTGACGTCTTGGGTTAAAACCCTGCATTAGGACAGTCCTGATGCAGAGTTTTGACCTGACTCGTCAACAATTCCTTTCTCCCATGGATGCTGCCCGACCTGCTGAGTTCTTTCAGCAGATTGATTGTTGCTCCAGATGCCAGCATCTGCATTCTCTCATGTCTCCCTTGTAGGGTGGGTGCCTGGCTTTAGAAAGTTATATCAGCAGTATTATCCCATACTGAAGTCATGGAACAGTCTATTGCATCCCATTCCCAAGGCATGTTTTCCCCTGGAGCATCAGATAAGTGAACTTATCACAGTCCTTTTCACAAGGCAGGGGAGTCCAAAACTACAGGATGTAGATTTAAGGTGAGGGGGGAAAGGGTTAAAAGAAATCTGAGGGGCAACTTTTTCCACACAGAGGTTGGTGGGTATATGGAAACAGTTGCCAGAGAAAGTGGTAGAGGCTGGTACAATTACATCTAAAAGACATTTAGACAGGTACATGGGATGGAAAGGTTTAGAGGGATACGGGATAAACGTTGGCAAATGGGACCGCTCAGGTTGGCAACTTGGTCAGCATAAATGAGCTGGGCCAAAGGGCCTGTTTCCATACTGTATTACTCTGAGACTCTTTTATATGACTGTCATGAAACCCCACTTCTTTAACCTTCATCCCCTGCTAAAGCCTCCATCCTTCTGACAGCACCAACCTCCAGCAGCTAGGATATGCCCCAACTCGATCAGCTGTCAAAGAAGGCTGTTAGACTGTGCAGCAGTGTTGCAGTGGGCAGGTCTGCAGTAGCTGGAGTCCTATTGCTATGGGTGGAGCTTAAGCCTTGCCAAGCAGTGTCCCCTGGCTTTTCCCACCCTGATGGAAAAAATTACTGCTAAGGTAAGCTTCTGCAAACTTTGTCAACAGGGAGCTGGCAATGCTTACTTCACTAATGTCAGAATTCCGGTCACTGAGTCATTTTTGACCCTGGATTCAACCTTTGCAGATGGAAAATCATAAAATTCATCAGGAAATCCATAAAGGGAACATAGCATTCTACAAGTATATTGGCTTCACATGAGGCAGGGTATTTTGCTTTGAATTACAGAAGTCCTGTTCAACACAGGACCACTGTCAAACTCAGCCTTTAGGGTTCTGTTGCACCAAGTAACCTTCAGATCTCAACAAAAATGCTGGAGACACAGCAGGTCAGACAGCAGCTGTAGAGAGAAACAGAATTAACTTTGTAGATTCTGAGTTGCTGAGTATCATAGTCACCGAAACAAGCCCTAGATCTATACTGAATTTTCTGCCCATCTATAATAGTCCCTATTAGGACTGCATCAATGCCTTGCCTATTGAAGTGTCTGTCTAAATGCCTCTTAAACATTGCTATTATATCCAATTCTACCACTGCCTCTGAAGGCTTAAAAAACATGGCACGCAGAGCCACTGACACTTTAAACGAAATGGGTCCTGTTGTTAACTTCTTAGCCAGCTTGGCTTATACCTGGCCAGGTTTTCTCAGTTCACTTAACACTCCATAATTGAAATACTAATTAGAAGACTGAAATAAATGTCATTTTATAAATGTCATTACAATGTTCATGAAATGTAAATTTTTAATCGAACGTTATCTCCTAATAACAGGACTGGATAATAATGTCAAAAATAATTATCGATCTTCAAAATATTTTTGAAGGAATTACCACGGGAAATGGGCCCCAATGGGGAACTGGTAGACTAACTATTTCTCCCTTGGGACTTGGTTTGAGTCTTATGTCATTCTGGTAGTGTGAAAGACTACGCTTTATGTTAACTATGAAAACCTTAAATGAAATGAAATTCAGCCTACTTTGCTCTCGATAAGTCTCAGTGAAAAGAACAGCGTTTGTCCTTCAGCACAAATTGGCATGAAATTGCTGGTCTTGCTCAGAGAGCCCATTAGTTCAGCTCATTGGGGAAACAAAATCATCAGGAACAGAATAAGAGGGTGGTGGCTTATTATTAATGATCCAGTGGTCAGGAATATTGATATGGGGACAGGAGTTCAAATCCCAGCAGGACAATTGGGAAATAAGAACTAGAAAGAAAAGGAGGTCATAAGACATAGATAGGAGCAGAATTAGGCCATTAGGCCCATTGAGTCTGCTCTGCCATTCCATCATAGCTGATTTATTATCCCTCTCAACCCAATTCTCCTACTTTCTCCCCGTAACTTGTGATGCCCTTACTAATCCAGAAACTCACAACCTCCACTTTAAATATATCCAATGACTTGGCCTCCACCGACATCTGCGGCAATTTCCACAAATTCACCACCCACTGGCTAAAGAAATTCATCCTCATCTTTGTTCTAAAGGGACATCCCTATATTCTGATATTGTGCCCTCTAGTCCTAGAATTCCCAACATTAGGATATATCCTGTCCACATCTACTCTAGACTCAACAGATTTCAATATTCTTAAAATAGTCCTGACGAAGGGTCTCGGCCCGAAATGTTGACTGCTTGTTTCCACAGATGCTGCCCAACCTGCTGAATTCCTCCAGCTTGTTTGTACGTGTTGCTTTGACCACAGCATCTGCAGTGTACTTTGTGTTTAGATTTCAACATTCGATAGGTTTCAAAGAGGTCTCCCTCATTCTTCTAAACTCCAGCAAGTACAGGCCCAGAGCCATCAAACACTCCTCACATATTAACTCTTTCATTTCCGGGATTATTTTCACGAACATCCTCTAGGTCTTCTCCAATGCCAGCACATCTTTCCTTAGATTAGGGGTCATTTGGTGCCTTGAGCCTTCCCTGCCATTCATTGAAATCCTTGCTGAACACCTGCTTTCCTGCACTAATCCTAACTCCATAAATGTCTAAAATGGTGCTGATCTCTGTCTTGAATTTACCTAGCAACTGAGACTCCACAGCTTTCTTGGGGAGGAGACTTTGAAGATTCCCCATCCTCTGTATGAGATTCAAGTAAGAAATCACTTAGAATAAAAAAGCTTAGTCATAACTGTTACTATGAAAATATTAGATTATCTTGCAGTCCCGGTTGGTTCACTAAGGTCCCTCAGGGAAGGAAGTCTGCTGTCTGAACTAGGATTGATCTATATGTAACTCCAGACCCAGAGGCTCTTCAGTGCCCCCTGAAGTGGCAAGCAATATTGGCTCTCCAATGAACTAATAACCTGGAAGTGAATAATGTTCAATACCATCCTCAAATGAGCTCACCCCCCCCCCCCATAAGATGACCTCAACCACATACTGAATCTAATTATTTCTGTTCTGCAGGTATGTTAACCTTGTTTCAGCTTAAAAGATGAATCTAAAAGAAGAAAAAAAACACACACAACTAAGCGCAGCACAATGGCACAGCTCCAGTGATTCAGGTGCTCTCTGTGCGGAGTTTGCATGTTCTCCCTGTGACTGTGTAAGTTTCCACCTGGTATGCTATTTTCCTCCCACATCTGAAAGACCTGGGTTAGCTGGCTGCTGTAAAATCCCCAAATGTGCATAATCATCAACATCATCAAATGCCTATTATGTCATTGGCGTTTGGGGCCGCAGTGAAGGTCCTCCGTGTCTGTCTGTCCTTGGCCATTTTCTCTATTGTGCTCCGGGTGTGGTTCAGGGTCCTCGTTTCTGTCTCTACAGTATGGTGCCAAGTTGTCTTTGGTCTCCTGCGTTTCCTCCACCCTTAAGGTTTCCGAAGAAGTGCTGTCTTGATGATGGAGTTGGTCTAGCTTCTCATCACGTACCCAATCCATCTCCAATGTTTCCTCATAATGACTGTGGATGTGTCCTCTTGGTGAAACTGAAGGAGTACGGCGTGGTTGGAGATTTTTCTTGGCCAGAAAATACAAAGGCTCATGGTATGGAATAATGACAGCTTGGCAAGGTCGGTTTCTATCATGCGTCAACATTCTGACCCGTACTCAATGTGCAGGTGAGTGGTAGAATCCGGGGGGAGTTGAGGGAAGTGCGGGGAAAATAAAAGAATGATGGTGGATGATCGGCATGAATCCTTTGGGTGTTTCCACGCTGTGAGGCTCAATGACAAGTAAACGAATCTGGGATAACTAACCACATAATCTAGGTATGGGATCTCAAACCACCTCCCCTCATCCCTTCTCTCAATCTGGCATTCTCACTGAAAGAACAAAGTTGTAAATGATTGCTGATGATTTTATTTTATTTTCATCCTATCATTTAAATCCATAGCCGTGTGGTAATTTGTAATGAGCCATGCATTAGAAGAGCTCTCATTACTTACTGTTGCCATGGTCTTTTATTAGGAGAAACTATTCTGTGCTGTACTTTCAGTTTAAATGTGGACAGAGGAATAATTTACCAAGGCAAATTAAAATTGAACATCAATCATTCTCTAGGAAGTCAGAAGATCTCCTGATCCAAACAGAGTGTTTCTTGGCAAAATGGCTCAGGATTACACAGAGCCTGTGTTCACTGAATGCCCAAACAATTTCAAAGCATGCACGAGGACCACTTGTTGAGCAACCTGCCCATTTTGACACAGAATTTGAAATACAAACAATGGCACTTTTTAAGCACTAAGGCATAATACTGTCAAATTCATCTTGTGGATGGGAGTTTAAATCCAATCCAGACTGATGGACAGTGGAGACAGATTCAATATTAGTCATAAAAAGAGAAATTAATAATTACTTGAAAAGGAAAAAAAAGGAGGACAGTGAAGAAAGACCAGTGAGGATAGGTTAGCTGGTCTATGAAAGATTCATCATAATTACAAAAGGAAAATGCAGTAAGGAAACAGGCCCTTCAGCCCACTGAATCCTTGCTGACCATCAACTATTTAAACTAACCCTACAGTAATCCTATTTAACTCAACCTGCATTCCTATCAGCACCGTGCCAATTCTACCCCTCACCTACACATTAGGGGCAATTTACAGCAGCCAATTAAGCTACCAACCTACACAACTTTGGGATGTGGCTGGAAACCGGTGCCTCCAGTTGTAGCACCATGCCACAAATAAATGTGCTGATTTGCTCTATTTCACATTGTGAGATTCTACCATCAAGCCTCAGAGTACTTTTCAGTTTTGAGCTCACTTCCTCTTACTATTGGCTTTCTTATTGAAATATTTTAATGTTTCAGATTTATGCGGTCAGTTAGATATCTTTTATTCACCATTGTTCCTCATGCTCTTGCAGTCCAAGTCCTCATGAGAGAATAAGTTTGGTGGATAAAGGAACAGAGTAAGATGATCACAAAAACAGCCAGCTTGTAGTCGTGGCACGTGCCCTTCAAGGAAGAGAATCTAGCACCTCCGCCTTGTCTGGGTCTACAAATGGCTCCTGTTCAATCTGGGATGTCAATTAAATGCAGTTCTACTTATTGGGAATAAACTGAACAAGAATTTAATTTAAAAATTCCAATCCTTCTCCTCCTGCTGAGATCAGAGAACCAAGTTCAGAATTTGAATCAAATAGTGAGAGGTATGAGCCAGTAAAGATTGATATTTGACAATCGCATAAGTGTATCTTTTCTGCTTTGCTGAGAGATTAAGCTGTAAAATATATTTCTGCTATGATTATAGTACAAGCAGTGACCAAATCTACAATATGACATAATTGTCTACATATCAGCGGTGAAGAGGAATTAGATTCGAAGACAGTGCCAAAGTTCCTATTACAATTAATCAGGTCTATTATTCAGAGTTACATCCCTCAGGGCCAAATTGCTTGACCTTTGATGCATTGCCTTCAACATTAATGTCACTAAATGAGGCATCAGTAAAATGAAGGCAAATTTTTCTCAGGACTATTTTTAATCCAATGCCATTAATTCTTTGAGAGTACTTTCAACAGGGAGCAGTACTGATGTTACATGTGTGATTAATTCAAATTCAAGTCTAGAGTGACTTATCCAATTATTCAATTATCAGGTACAACTCATCCCTGCAGGTCATTTTAGGAAATGTATCAGCTGTGAGTATGTTTGTGTTTGTATGTGTTGGTTGCAAAGTTCATTTTTGGAGAGAGTAATTTAAATTTATTATTCAAAAAGCACTAAGAGGCACAATGTTTCTTACTGTGATGGGTTGGGGGTCATTGTGGGACTTCGAGCCTTGCCTGTATTCAAATTCAAACCTCTTTTTTTTCACCTTTGCTAGCACTTTAAAGAGAAGGTCATGGTGTCACGATGGCCAGTAATTGGATGGGAAGCTGTGGCATGAGTAAACAGGAACTTGAAAGGCTGCAGATGGGCAGAATAAAATTGTGGCTAGCTCACCCCCACAATCCTCTTCCTCTTGAAACAGCCCAATCAGGATGGTGATGTGATGGGCAGCAAGTGAGAATGCCACGCCATATCCTTGGGCTGCCCGAGGTGTACATTCTATTCATGCAAACTCTGACTCTTAGCTTGATTGCTAAGGGGAGAGTAGATGGGTGCAGGCATTAGGAATTAAAGATCATGGCTGACTTCAATCCCTCTCTAATTACCTCTTTGCAGTACAGCACTAAGGATGAGGTATTCAATAACTGTTATTCCCCTTTCCTTCTGGCTCCAAAGGCACAATTACATTGAGACATGTAGCTACTTAACTGAGCATTTCATTTCCATTATGAAGGGAAAATTCCAATTGCTCACATGCATCACTTTGAAGGTGACACAAAAATCAATGGCATACAGAACAAGATAACCGTTGTTGACTGTATGGCAAATATTTAAAGCTACATCTGTCCTTTTCACTGAGAGTCCCATTCGGTCTCAGCATTTCAGAGGTACATCCTTTAACGAAGAGTCCCAGGTCACAATTACAGGGATGTAACATCACATTAGCACATGGGCTGGGAGCCAGGAAGGGGCAATTTTGATCCCTGGGTGGGAAAGCATATTTTCACTTGATGGGCCAGTACTGAAGGGGCCAAGTTTATTTTATTGGTAGGCCTCTCTAAAGTTGGCTACCATCCTGTCAAAAACAGGACAGCTTGGAGTCAAAAGGAGGAACGAGGACAGTGAGTTTAGTGTTTTGTGTGAATGGTGATTTGCCTGCTTCAGCCTGCTCCAGAAAGGCAGCAGAGGTGTCCTGGCACCCATATCCTGACTTGTTTTCAGGTCCAAGAGTCAAAACAAGATAACTGTTTGAAGAGATTTATTCATCACCATCACCAATGAGACCCAACATACTGTAGATAGGGAAATTGCTTCATCAGGCATCATTGCCCCCTCAACCGTACCAGCTGGGATCTCCCAGTGGCCACATATTTTAACTCCACTTTCCATTTCCACACTGACATCTCTGCCCATGGCTTCCTCCACTACCGAACTGCTGCTACACACAGATTCGAGGAATAGCACCTCATATTCTGCCTTGGTAGTGTCTACCCTAACTTCTGTTAACCACTCCTCACTGTCCTTTTTTTAAAATTTATCCCCCCTGCCTTCTCTCCATCTTCCCATCACCCATTCGTTTTACTGGGCCCCCTCTTCCCATCCTTCCTTTTAGTCCTCTCCTATCAGATTCCTTCTTCTTCAGCCTTTTGTTACTTTCACCTATCACCTCCCAGCTTCTGACATCATTCCCACTTCCCCCCTCCCTCACTTGTTCATCACCACCTGCCTGAAACATCAGCTGTTCATTTCCCTCAATGGATGCTGCCTGACCTACTGAGTTCCTCCAGCATTTTATGTATGTTGCTCCAGATTTCCAGCATCTGCAGAATCTCGTGTCTATCAACCACCACCCTCCAACTTACCTGGATCCATCTGTCACCCACAACTCCTTGCTCCACCCCTTTCCCTCACCTTTTTACACTGACCATCTCCCCTCTCTATTTCCAGTCTTGATGAAGGGTCTGTCCATTTTCCTCCACAGATGCTGCTTGGGTCACTGAGTTCCTTTGTGTGCAGCTCAGAATTCAATTACCTTTTCTATATTTTGCTACATTATCGGCTTATAGAAATGGAATTTTGTACTGTTTATGTTAAAGGCGGGGTACATTGCATCAAATTACACTGGACAACAAAGATTATGGATTTTGGACTGCTGATCATAAAAATCCCCATGTAAGTTTCCTATCACACACCATTTGTTTTGAAATCGCCTGTATTTGTTATTTCAATTCATAGTTTGAGTCAATTAAAATGTTGCCCACAATGTAAGAAGAAAAGTTTTCTAACTTGTCCAGACATATATAGGTATGCTTAGGAAGGGTGGATGCTGCATAGCAGGTCAGGCTTTAGAAAAACAGGACATGGAGTCTAGAGAAGCAGACTAAGATGCCATGATGCACGAGCCAGTACTGGAAAACAACACTGATACTGATACAGACTTTTGAATCCTTTATGTCACATCTGATAACTCAATCTGAGTTAAATGACCTGGTCAATGACTTGGGTTTGTCAAAAGCAAAAGCAGAATTACTGGGTTCAAGAATGCAAGGATGTGCCTGTTATCACCAGGCACAAAGATTTCCGTGAAGGACTTCGATATTTGACAAAGATGTTTTCCAGAATAACTGATGCCAAGACTAAGGAAGGCATTTTGTTGATCAACAAATCAAACAGGTCATCAAAGACATGCAATTCAAAGAACTTCTAGTGGGACTGGAGAAAATCGCATGGAAGGCATTCAAGGATGTTTTTGAAAATTTATTGACAGCTACTGAGCACCAAACTACATGCAGCTGGATGACAACATGCTTCAAGCACGCAAAACCATGAAATGCAAGATGTCACTGAAGGTTCATTTTCTGCATCCCCATTTAGACTTCCTCCCTGCAAATCTAGTCGCTGTCAGTGATGAGCACGGTGAAAGGTTTTACCAGGACATTGCGGTCATGGAGATACAGGATCAGGTCAACTGGAATCCATCAATGCTGGCTGATTATTTTTGGACACCTCAGCAAGAAGCCTCACACACTTGAGTGCAAACAAAAATCACCAACAAAACACCTTTAGCTAAGTTGAACTATTGCAAAGTCTCAGCACCATTATGCAATTAAACACATTATATTAAATAAAAGTTAATTTCTTCTTTCTCCAAATTCCTACGTGATACAAGTAGTCTGAAATTATATTTATGTTCCGCTTCAAGCGATCTATCATAAACAAAACAAATTCTGAGGAAGCAACACTCTTGAAAAAAGTTGTTGTCCAGTGCTATCTTTCCTCATTCATAAACTTTGATATATATACAGTATAATTCCAGCCAGAAAGAGCGGCATGGTAGTGTAGTGGTTAGTGTAACACCATTCCAGCACCAGCAACCTGGGCTTAAATATGCCACCGTCTTTAAGGAGTTTGTATGTTCTTACCATGACCACATGGGTTTCCTCCAGATGCTCCAGTTTCCTCCCACATTTGAAAGACCAGTGGACTGAGTAGTAAATTGGTCACATGGGTGTAATCAGGTAGTGCAGGCTCGTTGGGTATCTCTAAATAATAAATAAGTTGATTTACCTTCACATGGTCATAGGGCTGGTGGCTGTCCCTGGATATAGAAATATAGAAAACCTACAGCACAACACAGGCCCTTCAGCCCACAAACTTGTGCTGAACATGTCCCTACCTTACAAATTACAAGGCTTACCCATAGCCCTCTATTTTACTAAGCTCTATGTACCTATCTAAAAGCCTCTTAAAAGACCCTATTTTATCCGCCTCCACCACCATTGCTGGCAGCCCATTCCACGCACTCACCACTCTTTGAGTAAAAAAAACTTAACCCTAACATATAAATGAAAGTATCACTAACTTACAGGTACAGAAGCTTTAAGTCCCACACCACCATGTTCAAGAATAGCTACTTCCCTTCAACTGAATGTCAGAGTGTATGCAGTATACAACCTTAGCACAGCAACACTATGACCACTTTGCACTACAATGTACTTTTTTTGTTCTAAATGGGTTCTTGTGCATTTAATATTTCAGTAACATTTGAGTAATATTATAAATATATTGCTTGTTTAAGCATTCTTTATTTCTTTACATAACTCATTTCAGGTTATATATAAAAGTATGTGAACGACATACATCATGACTGCCACCATGTCATATGTGTGCGCCTCACTAAAGTAGAACAAAACTGAGAGCGTCCGAGTACAGGCAGTCCCCAGGTTACGTATGAGTTCCGTTCCTGAGTCCATCTTTAAGTCGGATTTGTATGTAAGTCGGAACAAATACATCCGGTATTATTTAGCGTCAGTTAGTCACATTTTTGTCTTAGTATATAGTATATATTTTGCCTTTCTACGCATATAAAACACTTAAGAAATGTATGTATTCCAATAACTAAACCACTGCGTTGCTTAGTAATAATTGTAGTTTTCATCAGGGCAGGGCCTTTCACATGCTCCATTATTCTCACTTTATCCTTTAAAATTGTTCTGATCATTGACCAACTGTAGCCTAATGCTTTTCTAATGACCGATGGTGTTACACCTCTTCCCGATCGCTTTATTATTTTCACTTTATTTTCGATCGCGATTGCTTCCCGTCAACGGAACAGAAACAGTGCGGGTGGCGGGTCCCGAGCTGTGCCGGCTCCCGAGGTCCGCTGGGTCCTAAGGACCACTGCATTGAATTCCCTGGGTCCTAATCTCCACCACACTGAGACAGGTTAAATGGGATAACTGGGGGCTGTGCTGGGTTTGGGTATTTGATCCTCCACAATATTCCATGTGGGAATTTAATTCCTGGAGATAGCAGTTTTTTTTTTAATGAGGTTATGTTGTGAGCTTGACATCAACCCAGCACTGATGGTACGGGAGTCACTGGATCGACATCAACCCGGCATGGGAGTGGTCTGTCACTGGATCGAACTCTGGAACCTCCATTCTCCAGCCTGGCGCTGATCTCACTGTGCCACCAGCTGACCAGAACAGGGGTGGGGTGGAGTCATGGTGAGTCTTGCTAAGAAAAGTTTAAGCCAAATACAAAGTTACACACTCAATGCAACGACTTAAAATGGCAGATGGTGTCGCGATCTGACTTAAAATGGTGGATGGTGTTCTTCTTCCTCAGTTCATAAGTACGAGTTGTCCGTAAGTCGGATGTTCGTAACTCGGGGACTACCAGTATCCCTGGCTCCTTGTTTTTGATTAGTTTTATGTTTTGGAGTTTCAAAACATACAAGTTCTTTCTTGTAAAAATTAGGCACGATGTTATGTCTAATTTATGTTTTTTTTGTCAGTGTTGGGTACGTAATGCTATATACCTGTGATGCAGGTGAAGGATGTTCATTGCGCCTGTACATACATGCACTTGTGCACATGACAATAAACTCAACTTTAACTTCTTACTGAAGATATCCAATGTAAATTTCCTAAACAGCAGTCTCGTTCTTTCCCTTTACGCATCTTCCTGTGCCATGTGCGACTGCCCAGGGAAAATGCTAGGTGGCTGGACTATTCCCAGGCCTCTGAGGCAGATTTTATCATTGCTTCTCCAATGACAACTTTTCTTTCATTCAGAGAATTAAGATGAACTGCTTTTTATACTCAACCATTGGCGGTAGCCAGACGAACATATATATGTTTAAATACCCTCGATAGTTTTCAGTTGCCTGTATCATTTTACATCTCCATATATACCACTGCCACCGGGCTGTTATGTGTCCAGATACACCTTTGACATAAGAACTGGAATTCTCTCCTTATACATATGTTCCGCACAGCAACATGGAAAATCTTCTCTTACATTTTGATATGGCAGAAGGAATTTAAATGCAGGCAAGTGCAAGATTTTGCACTTTGGTAGGACCAACCAGGGTAGGTCTTACACAGTGAACGGCAGGGCGCTGAGGAGTGTGGTAGAACAAAGGGATCTGGGAATACAGGTCCAGAATTAATTGAAAGCGGCATCACGGGTAGACAGGGTCGTAAAGAAAGCTTTTGGCACATTGACCTTCATAAATCACTATTTTGAGTACAGGAGATGGGATGTTACGTTGAGTTGGTGAAGCCAAATTTGGAGTATTGTGTACAGTTTTGGTCACCTACCTATAGAAAAGATGTAAATAAGGTTGAAAGAGCACAGAGAAAACTTACAAGGATGTTGTCTGGTCTGGAGGGCCTGAGTTATAAGGAAAGATTGAATAGGTTAGGACTTCATTCTTTAGAATGTAGAAGATTGAGAGGAGATTTGATAGAGGTATACAAAATTACAAGTGGTATAGGTAGGGTAAATGCAAGCAGGCTTTTTCCACTGAGGTTGAGTAGAAATACAATTAGAGGTCATGGGTTAAGGGTGAAAGGTGAAAGGGAGAGGCTTAAGGAGAACATAAGGGGAAACTTCTTCACTCAGAAGGTTATGAAAGCGTAGTTATGAAATCACAAGTGGTCCAGAAGAGCTCGATTTCAACATTTAAGAGAAATTCAGATAGGTACATGGATAGTAGGGATATGGAGGGCTATGGGCCCAGTGCAGGTTGATGGGAGTAGGCAGTATAAATGGCTTCAGCATGGACTAGATGGGCCAAAGGGCCTGTTTCTGTGCTGTGCTGTTTCTGTGACGCTATACTGCGAAATGCATAGAAACTAAAGTTTCTCAAGTTTAAATGCAAGTTATACTGATGATTAATTCTAACTTCAGTAAGGAACCACCCAGTTGCACAAGGAATGGGCAATGCCAAGATTACCTCACCATGAGGTGCACCCCCACTCCTCCCCTGGAACTGGCTGAATACCCAGAAGAGGAGTTCACCCTCTAAAGAATCGAGGAAATCAAGATCCAGTAATGTCCTTCAAAAACACCATGTCTCAAACACAAAGCCCCTTCTGGAAATGGCTAGATTATCCAGACAACTGCTTATGTGAAGTCTGTACTTCACAGTGGATTGGATGCTTTGATTTGGAAGGAGGGTTGATGATTGCTGTATTAGGCCATTAGGCCTTGTTTATGGTTCATTTTGTTTTCTTCGTTGGAACACTTACTGACGATAAATGACTTCAAACATCTGTTGATTTGATTAATCTCAGCTGGGTAACTGATTCTGAATGATCATATTTCTTGGTCAGTTAGTTGGTCAGTCAATTAGTAAATAGACGGACATATTTAACAGGATTTCTGTACACCCCATCACTGTTGACATGGCAGCAGAGATGAAAGCACACTTAAAAAATTGCATGCCTTTATGAACTCTTGAAGTGGCAAAGGTGGAAAAAGTCCATCAACATTATGCAGAGCACAAAGGAGGCTATTCAGCCCATCATGCTTGTATTAGCTCTCTGCGATCCTCTCTGTAACCTTTCAAGTATTAACCAACACCCTTTTAAAAGCTACAAAAAGTAGCACTGCTTTCACTCTCATCTTCATGCATTGCATACCCAGATTATAGCACCTTATGGGGTGAAGGTTTTTTTTTACCCCTTGCAATGCAAGGTACCATTGATATCAGTTCTGAACTTGGAGGAGAGCAGAATCTCTTTGGAAAAAAATGATCCTCTTGCTGGACTTCTCTTTTGCAGGCACTCAGTACTGACCACTAGTTCAACTGATCATGGTTCACCATAAGGCGAAGCCTGTTGTTGGTTCTTACCAGGTACATAGGGAAAGTTATGGCAGCAAATGGGATTTGAAAGCCATGAAATTGCAGTAATTCTCTTTTCCCTATTGCCAACTAAGATCAATAACCAAATGGTGGAACCCGTGCCCTCTCTATTTCAGGGTACTAGGAAACAGAACAAATTTTGCAGGAAGATGGTGGCACTGCACTTCTCATGTAAGTGTCAAAATCCCAAACTTCCTAGCTGCTCTTGACTTGAAATTTCTCAGTTGTACACTGACCCTGAACTGTTCATAGTGTTGGACTCTTGCACCATCTACCATCTCAACCTGCATAATGTGCAATCTACCATCTCTACCTGCATAATGTTCAACCTGGTACAGCAACTGTGAGCCCATTCTATTGAATGGAGAGGAATGGCTGCAAGACAGCAGTGTATCAGTAACTTCTATTAAAAAAATAAACTAAGATGAATCAAATTTTGTTGCTTATGGTGAAATTCAATCATTAAAACATTATTGATTTTTGATTGATTGATTTCATTATTTGAGTATAGACTGTGGTAATTGCAAGTGCTTCATCACTGGACTGAAATTCACCAGTCCAGATTAATTATCTGAAGTTTTAAGTTCAAACCCCACAATGGGAGTTTGAAAGCTCATAAAATTAAATAACGTAGTTTCGTTTTTAGTACTTGGGAGGTGATATATGGTTAAGAGCCCAGGATATTCTCTGCAAACGTCTTCACATCTTAAAATGCCTATATAAATCATTTGCAGTAAACTTCAAACATTGCATCCAAATATAAAATATGTTCCAAATAGTTTTTAAAGTATTTCTTTGATATAATATGCAAGTTACTATAATGCGAATAGTATCAAAAGAACTTGTTTTAAAGAACTAAAATGCAACAGCTGTGCTGGCTTTAGATAATATGGATAGTTATGTACAGTTAAATTTATTCATAAAGTAGGATTCCCTGAAACCACTGTTACGAGTCTTATCCATACCTGATGCCTAATGTTTTCATCAATTAATTTAATAACATTGCTTCAGACAGTGTAAAGATTGACAGATCAACAGTAAACCTTAAATTTTAGCAAAACGCAAATATGTTCGGTTACTTGTACAATCTTCAGTACTCTAGACTATACTAGGAACTTGCACTATATTTCCCTAAAGTCAGATAGAAGAAAGAAGCTGCTAATATGACCGGAGGCCACTTTCATTATAAGGCTGCTTTTATAATCCTTCTGTCAGCTGCTTGACATGAGAATTTTACAAAATCAGTCATTTAACAAAATCAGTCATTTAACAAAATATAGCAAATGATGGGATAAAAATTTGTTCTCCATTGCTTTCAATAAGCAAGGGGAGGAGGAAATGTGACATGCAGGGTGTACTCAGTTTAAATTAGTCCTGTTAAAATCTTGAGATGCTTCAATGGATAAACATAGCAAATAAATAGAAATACTCGCTCGGGTGTATCCTCCTTGTTCCACAATTTGCAACCAGCACACAGTCCAGGTGTAAATCAGATTTTAAAATATGAAAGATTAATGCTAGTGGACAGGTGAAGTTATTTGGGGTGTTGGGGAAGGGTGCGGTGGTGAAGCAAGTAAGGAGTACAGAACAACTGAAAATTAATTAATCCCTTCAGGCAACATTTCAACAGGAAGAATATATCAGATCACCAGTGACAATAAAACATTTCTCAGCTTTGCTTTCTGAGCTCCAGAAGCTGCTATGAGAAGTCTAAAATATCATTTTGGAAAAGCCCTCAGTAGGTATTCTACTCCTAGATCGAGTCAAAAGGCTTCTCTGTTAATGTTGCAGTCCACCAAATCGCCTGGAAGTGCCACCACCAAGAGGGCTCTGCATCTGATCTTCCCGCTGGGAATTTATCTGTGGCTCCACATGCAAAGTGCCCTGACTCCATGAAAGTGAAGTGAACATTTCTTACTGTATTACTATAAGTGCCATCTTCTCAGGCACAATATTAAACAGGGTCTTGGCCTGAAAAGTCGACTGTTTATTCTTTTCCATAGATGCTGCCTGGCGTGCTAAGTTCCTCCAGCATTTTGTGCATAATGCTCTGCACAATATTAAGCACGCTGTAGAGATGGATGTAAAATATCCCATGATTTCATATGACAAAAAAGGGAGAGATCGAGTTCCCATAGTCCTGAGGAAGGATTCCTAACCTGAAATGTTGACTGGCTTCTCGCTCCACAGTTGCTGTTTAACAGGCTGAGTATTTCTGTTTTTGTTTCAGATTCTAGCATCTACAGTTTTACTTGTTCACCATTTCTCACTCATAACTCCTGTGAGTACAAACCAAGATGCATTCATTTACTGGCTGTTACATGCCGGTCAAAGAAAGTTGGTCTTTCTTGCCAGTGGGCATCCCAATTGTTTGTTAAAATAACCTTGGGATGCCCTGACATGATGGTGAGTAAATGCTTGCATTGTTCCTTCTTATTTCTTCTCTGTTGTTGAATTAAACATCAGAGGAAAAGTATCCTGATACTATAACATTGAAACTGTAGCTGGATTAAAACCTCTATAGATGCACATTGGAGAGTGTCCTAACTGGTTGCATTATGGCCTGGTATGGAAACACCAATGCCCATGAATGGAAAAGCCTACAAAAAGTGATGGAGACAGCCGAGTCCATCACAGGCAAAGCCCTCCCCATCACTGAGCACATCTACAAGGAGCATTGCCACAAGAAAGCAGCCATTGGGAAAGATGTACAGGAACCTTAGATTCTATACCACCAGGAACAGTTATTACCCTACAACCATCAGGTTCCTGAACCAGCATGGCTAACTTCTCTTACGTCAACACTGAACTAATTCACAACCCACAGACTCACTTTTCAGGGCTCTATAACTTTTGTTCTTGGTATCTATTTATTTGTTTTGTATTTGCACATTGGTTGTTTGTCAGTCTTTATCTATGTATAGTTTTTCATAAATACTATTCTATTCTTTATTTTCCTGTAAATGCCTGCAGGAAACTGAATCTCAGGGTTATATATGGTGACATGTACGTACTTTGATAATAAATTTACTTTGACTTCTAAGCTAGTCCCATTTGCCAACATTTGACCCATATCCCTCGAAACATTTCCTATCCATGTACCTGTCCAACCATCTTTTAAAAGCTGGTATTGTACCCACCTCAGCCATTTGACATGCGTACTGTTAAAAAAAGTTCCTGTTCATTCTTTCTTTCCCCTCTCACCTTAAACCTGCTGTATGCTCGCTTGTTCCTGATACCAACTATGGGAATGCATCCATCGATGTTCCTCATGATTTTATACACTTAACCATTAGCACCAACAAAATATCAGAACCATGATTAAAGATTATTAGACAGACAACCATATCAACTAATGAAGTAGCTTGCTAATTGGGTACAGGAAAATGCAGCACCAGACAGACGTTGAGCAAGAAACGTGGAGCAGGGCTGTTGACAGCACTTCCAGGAATGTCTCCCAATAGAGATGAAATGTTTATTCACAGACTCCTGCTGACATAATGCACAAGGTCAGGGTCTAACAAGTGACAGGAGCCGAATCACACTCCTGTTCTTCTATCAGACAAGATTCAGATTAACCGGCTACTATTCAGACCCCTAAGTATGAGCAAATTTAATTGATACTTTAATCAGAAAATTCTGGGAAAGATTGTCGTCTCAGTTATTATCCCGTTTGGACAGAACCAGTGTGGAGAACAGATATCCTAAACTATGTTGCTGTCACCTTGTTCAAATTTACAGGTGAAAGTGGCAGTGATTAATTTAACTATCCTCCACTCACGGCTCACTTACGGTGAAGTTACTCAATTTTATTGATATATGTTGATGTATTGATTTTCTATCTTTAAACAGAATCTGCTCTCAGTACCAAATACTTCTTGCTATGAGACAGACACACCTAAACTCTAACTAACTGGCTGATGCAGTGGTACACTGTTAATCGCTGGTTTTAACTAATTAGAAAAACAGTACAACATACACACATACATTTGTTCCTACGAACAACAGGACTAGTTTCCCTTTACATCACGGAGCTGGGATGGAGAGTACTGCACAGAGTAATACCGTATAACAGATTCCTAAGTCAGTTCATGGACTCCCCAGACATCTGTCACATGGCCGGGAGGAGATCGTGTATCATGTATATACAGGGTGTGAGAGGTTGCAGTCTCTATTTGAGCTTCTGAAGAGGCAGCTCCTCCAGTTCTGGCTGCACTTCAACCCCATGCTCCTGATCTCCATTCACATCGTGTGGAGTTGGGGAGGGGTGCGTTGATGGGTCAGGCAGGGGATCTCCTGGTTGGTTTGTTCTTGGGCCTGGCCAAGGTGACCATTGACAGGTCCAGGCAGCAGGCAGTCGAGGATTTTGTATGAGCCAACTGCCTGCCCCTCGTCTGGATTACATCTGTGCCTGGGTGTCCCTGGAAAAGAACCATTCCATGTCTATGGGTACAATGCGGCACTTCCTGGACTGCTGGGCACCACAGGTGCTTGACTCAATTTCAGACAGTGAAGACCATGTTACAGTTTGAAATTGTAAATAGCGTGTATCATGAAGTACTGTAGTATTGCAATAACGTGATGCTGTAATCCCTGATTAAATCACTTTTGGAAAAGGAAAACAATGAACTACCATTGTTTCCTCTCTCTCCGTACTCTTTGGAATTCCTCCTCCTCATCAGTCCTATACATCATTAAAATAATGTGGTGGTTGTTGTGGTTACCATATTGGGTGATTTTTGTGAATTTTCCAGCTTCAAACAAAATTGACTAACTGATATCTGTAAAAGTGGAACCCATTTGCTAACTGGGTCTGCCTGTAAATATTTTAGGAAAGTTGGAAGCAGAGGCCATTTACCCTCAAGTCCCATGGCTGAACTCAGATGCAAAACCCTCTACTCTTCCCTGCACTCTACTGATTTATTCTTTTTGGAGAAGTACCAATTGTTTTGTATTTAATATTTCAGTAATGAGAGTGAGAGAGAGAGAGAAAAAGAGTGAGAAAGAGAGTGTGTGTGTGTATTGTTTGATTAAGCATTCTTATTTGTTTAAATAATTAATTCAGGTTATATATAAAAATATGTGAATTGCAAATGTCATCACGCTACCATATGATACGTGCACGTCTCACTCAAAGTAAACACAAAATTGGACTCACATTTTGGACTCCTTTGTCTTCCTTTGAATTAGCGTAATATTTTGAAGTTACGAAACATTACACCTATTAGTCTTTAAAATCAAAGTTCAAAGTAAAACTTATTATCAGAGTACATACATGTCACCACATACAACCCTGAGATTCTTTTTCCTGCAGGCATACTTAGCAAATCTACAGAATAGTAGCTGTAAACAAGATCAATGATAGAACAGGAGCATATAAGACAACATGTTGAAATGCAAATATGAATAGCAATAAATAACGAGAGCATGAAATAACAAGATAAAGAGTCCTTAAAGTGAGATCATCGGTTGTGAGAACATCTCAATAGATGTGTGTAATTATCTTCTTTTGTTCGAGAAATCAACAAATGGATGTAAAAAAAATTAGACTATTTTGATTAACAGCAAATGAAGTCTTCCCAGAGACCCACACAATCTTTAGCCTTCAACCAACGTAAAAAAATAGTTTGCTATTACCTTCCTGTCTGTGGGAGCTTGCTGTGCAGAAATCTGCATTTGACAGTGCATGCATGAGAACCACACCTTATTGGTTTGAACCTCAATGTTTGTGTTTGGAACTGTAACCAATAGTCAGTGAGATTTGACTCAATGACTTTACATGAACTTTCATGCTGATAAATTAATTTAAATGTTCAGAAGGACTTAAAAATTGCAGTTACATTGAACCATTCAGCAATCCCAAAGATTTTTAAAACATAGCCACATTTGTAATGTGGGAAATGTTGAGGTAGGGGAAGGGGATCTGTGCACATCAAACTCCCATGAAAAGCAAAATGATAATGGCTACACATTCTGCTTTACTGATGTTAAATAAGGGTTGGATATTTACTTTTAAACTATAGATAACTCTTTTGTACTCAACTGTCTCCTCTTGACACCTCCCCCGGCATTGATCTACAGATAGGATAATTGGGAAAGCTTCCATATAGGGAGACAGATCCAGAAAATGGTGCTTGAATATTTTACATCCATCTGAGAGCTTTAATGTGGCCTCATTAATGCCTCAATCAGACCACCTGAGAGCTGCCTCTGACACGACAGCTCTCCCTCAGGTCCAGCAGTATTAAGGGAAAGCTGCTGTGTCATAGGCATGGTGGTCTGATTGAGGCATTAATGAGGCCACATTAAAGCTCTCAGAGGAATGTAAAATATTCAGGCCTGGACATTTTTGTATCCAAGCCTCTAGAATAACATCTAAGTCCAGGACTTTCTAAGAAGGAAGAGAGCTACTCGTTGAACTACAGTGAGATACAATTTCAAAGCAACTCTATCACTACAGCTTGGAAAGTTGCTTTCTGGCACTCAGGTTGTGTGGTATTTAGGCTCCAGATGTTGGACTGTTCCATCTTATTATTTCAAGAGATTTGTCAACATAAAACTAGTTGAAAAACAAATCAGAGAGCTTTAATAGCTAGGAATAATCTTCTTGCCAATGGAATCAACCCAGTTGACAAAGAAATCCTACTTATTGAGTTTGTGTAAATGAGATTAGAGGGAGGGATGCCAACAGATTTTTTTTAAATCCTGTAGAGAGATATACAAGCAAACAAAAGCCAATAGACATGCAGCAAGATTAATAGCTTCCTATGCCATCTGCTTCATAACCTGAGGGCATATTCTGAGTTGCGGAAAGAAAAGGAAAAAATTCCTCAGGTTATATATTAGAGCAATGTCTTTGCATGAAGTATGATAACTTATATTTGCAAGATCCTAACTGGCTACTGGAGAGCAACCTTCCAGTGGAGCAGCCGATCTTACTAATGTCAGTTCTACTCTTCTAATGAAAGGTCATCGGTTTAAACCTGAACTGTTTCTCCCTCCATGGACACTATCTGTCCTGCAGAATGATTTCAGCATTTTCTGTTTGGCATTTTCAGCATTTTTTACTTCAGATTTCCAGTGTCATTTTGTTTGGTCTTGAACTCTCCTAGTGACAGGCTGGTCACAGGAAGCTTACTGCCTTGCCCATTGTTAAGGCTTCTCGCAGAAAATCATTAAATCGTTTCTTTACAGGGTGCAGGTGTTGCATTTATTGTTCATTGTTAAGGCCCTAGCTAAATCACAATATTGCAGAAACTGCAGCTTCTGCAAAATCAGGCATCTACTACAACAGGCTGGGATAATATGACACACTCCCGGCGTTACTGACCCCCTTCATGGCTGCTCCAAGGGTTTTTTTTGTCTCCCCGTCCTGACAGATTCCAGAGAGTTTCTGCAGCAGACCTCATGAGCCAAACAAACCATATCCCTGGAGTGGGGCATTGATGTCTAGTGGACCCAGAATGTGGTTTGCAGAGAAAAACAATGGAGTTACTGAGGTAAAACACTGCACTGAAATGATTTAGTGGTAATGATTTGCTTTTTTAAAACAACGTAAGAAGTGTTGATGTAGATTAAACTGTTTCCATCATGAAAAGAAGTGTGTTTTCCTCAACTTTGGCTGTTTTTGTCCATCGCTCAGCCACAACTTTTTGTACATCATCCTGCAATTTAGAGCCATAATCACATCCTGATTGCCCTTGATAAGTTTGTGGTGAGTAGCAGTGCCCAGGAGCCATGAGGAAAACATGCTCTTGGCATTCCCTGCTTTCCATCAGCAGTTCTTATCAATTAATCTTTTGGAATATAGGAGTCACTGGCAAAACCAGCATTTATCACCCATCCCTAATTGCCCTTGAGAAGATAGATGAGCCACCATCTTGAACCACTGCTGTCCTTTTGGGGAGGGAGTCCCAGGATTCAGACCCAGTGATGATGAAGGAACAGTGATATATTTCCAAGTCAGGATGATGTGCATCTTGGAGGTGAACCTGCAGGTGGTGGTGCTCCCGTGCACCTGCTCCCCTCGTCCTCTCTGGGATATAGGCTGTGTGTTTGGGAGGTGCTGTTGGAGAAGTCTGGCTGAGTCACTGCAGTGCATTTTGTAGATGGTGTACACTGCAGCAATTGTGCGCTGGTGGTGGAGGGTGGGTGTGTGCTGAGTGGTGGTTTAAGTGATTAGAAAGATCAGACCAAAGCTACCGAACTATGCAAATCCGAGCATCCTGCCCATTATTTTAGTCTCAAACATCAGTACAATTCCTGAAAAACAATGGTGTTATGGCAGACTTTTTGTACAAAAGTGTCCCGTGCAGTTTTAAGCCTTGGCCAGTCGACTACAAATTTCTTTTGAGTAAGAGCTTGGTAGAGTATATAATCCTACCTCAACTCCAACTCAGTGACGGCAAAATAAAACACTCTGGCCTCAAAAATGGTCAGCATATGCAAAGATATTTTGCCCACGAGCCAGCCAGACAGCAGGAAATTAAATATGCCACAGTGTGACTGAACATACACTGGGTATGGCAAGCATTGATGCCAGGATAGATGGGTGAGGTAGCAGTTGAGTTGAGAGGCTGGTAGTTAGGAGGGGGGTGTAGGAGATAGTTGAAGGTATATGAAGGGGTTTTGTTGGTCCAGATGAATAGGATCGGGTATGTGCTCTTTGGTTTTGGGTGAGTCATGTGGCAGATCATTTGGGTGGGGAGAGTGCTTGGGGTAGGTAGAGTTATGAGCTTCAAAGATCAAACTTCATAGTAAATTCATTTAAGTACATATATGTCACCATATACAACCCTGAGATTTATTTTCTTGTGGGCATACTCAACAAACCTGTCGAATAATAACCATAACAGAATAAATGAAAGACCACCCAACTTGAGCATGCAACCAGAGTGCAGAGGACAAAATGTGCAAATACAAAAAGAAAAAAAAACAATAAATAGAGATCAAGAACATGAAATGAAGTGTCCTTGAAAGTGAATTCACAGATTGTGTGAACATTTCAATGATGGGGTAAGTGAAGCTGAGTGAAGTTATCCCCTCTGGTTCAGGAGCCTAATGGTTAAGGGTAATAACTGGTCATGGAACTAGTGGTGTGGGTCCTGACGCTCCTGTACCTTCTTCCTAATGTCAGCAGTGAGAAGAGAGCATGGCCTGGGTAGTGGGGGTCCTTGAATGGATGCTGCTTATCTGCGACAACACTCTGTGTAGATATGCTCAATGGTGGGGATTTCTCAATTGCAGGTGGTGGGGGTGGGGGGCAGTATACCTGAGTGCGAGCCAAATAATTAATCAGGGCTCATATGAATCAGGTTCCTCAATGGTAAACTATTCCAGGATATCTTGAGATCGTGAAAAGGTGCAACACAACTGTAGAGATATAACCAGAAAATGTTGGAAACATTCAGCAGGTCAGGGAGCATGTATAAAGAGAACCAAAGTTAATGTTCCAGGTTGCGGTGAAGAAGGATAAGAGATGACTTGAATGTGATGCCAAGGGTAGTGGTAGAGGCAGATGTATTAAGGAAATTCAAAAGACTCTTAGAGAGATACACGGATGGTGGAAAAATGGAGGGCTATGTGGCAGGGAAGGACTTGCTTGATCTTGGAGTAGGTTAAAAGGTCAGCACAACATCACGGGCTGAAGGGTCTGCACTGTGCTGTACTGTTTTATGTTAGTTCTGATGAAAGATGGAGTGATAGGAGACTCCAAGTGCTGGAGGAACTCAGTGGGCCGAGAAACATCTGTGGAAGGGAGAGGAACTGTCAAAATTTCAGGTCGAGGCTCCAAACACCAGCAATTCCTTTACCTCACAAATGCTGATGATCCACTGAGTTCCTCCAACAGATTGTTGCTCAAGTTCAGACAGAATCTCTTTTACCTGAAACGTTAACTCTTCTTCTCTTTTCACAGATGCTGCCTGACCTGCTGAGTATTTCAAGTGTTATTATTTCAGATTTTCAGGACCTGAGGTGGTTTTTCTAGTCTATATAAATGCTGGCTCTTTCTTGAAGCCTTTCAGCGATGGGTTAATAGCTGTATTTGGCATTGGACTGGCAAAAGCAGCTAAACAATGGAAGGATTGAGACAAACCCCAAGCTCTCTGGCAACATTTCAGAACCACTTCTTAAGACATTTCTATAAAATAAGCACACCCTAAGGAGAACTAAACCTGACTACATGAAACAAAGTGCCTTTGCTTTCAGTGCACTGCTGATTTATTCCTTTCACTTTTGATTTTCCCTCCACTGTTTCTATTTGCACCTGTGTAGTATACACGGGTATCTCATTGATCTTCAGGGTGTCAACATCTCTGAGGATCTATCCAGAGCCCAACATATTGATGCAATTACAACGAAGGCATGACAGTGGCTATACTTCATTAGGAGTCTGAGGAGAATTGGTATGTCACCAAAGACACTCACAAATTTCCACATGTGTACTGTGGAGAGCATTCTAACTGGTTGTATCATCTGGTATGGAGGGGCCACTGCACAGGATTGGAAAAAGCTGCAGAAAGTTGCAAACTGAGCCAGCTCCATCACGGGCACCAGCCTCCCCAGCATCCAGGACATCTTCAAAACGTAATGATTCAAAAAGGCGGTGTACATCATTACGGACCCTCATCACCCAGAACATACCCTCTTCTCATTGCTACCATCAGGGAGGTGGTACAGGAGCCTGAAGACACACACTCAGCGATTCAAGAACAGCTTCTTTCCCTCTGCTATCAGAATTCTGAATGGACAATGAACCCATAAACACTATCTCACTATTTAAAAAAATGTTTTGCTCTCTTTTTTCACTACTTATTTAATTGAAATTATATATATATATATATATATATATATATATATATATATATATATATCATTCTAATTTATGGTTTTTATTATTATGTATTACATTTTACTGCTACCGCATAACAACAAATTTCACAACCTATGCTAGTAATATTAAAGAGCAAACACGAGGAAATCTGCAGATGCTGGGAATTCAAACAACAACACACACAAAATGCTGGTGGAACGCAGCAGGCCAGGCAGCATCTATAGGGAGAAGCGCTGTCGACGTTTCGGGCCGAGACCCTTCGTCAGGACTAACCGAAAGGAAAGATAGTAAGAGATTTGAAAGTAGTAGGGGGAGGGGGAAATGCAAAATGATAGAAGACCGGAGGGGGTGGGATGAAGCTAAGAGCAGGAAAGGTGATTGGCAAAAGTGATACAGAGCTGGAGAAGGGAAAGGATCATGGGACGGGAGACCTCAGGACTCGTTCCCCCCCCCCCCCCCCCCACATCCCTTCCCACCGATCTCCCTCCTGGCACTTATCCTTGTAAACGGAACAAGTGCTACACCTGCCCTTACACTTCCTCCCTCACCACCATTCAGGGCCCCAGCCAGTCCTTCCAGGTGAGGCGACACTTCACCTGTGAGTCGGCTGGTGTGGTATACTGCATCCGGTGCTCCCGGTGTGGCCTTTTATATATTGGTGAGACCCGACACAGACTGGGAGACCGTTTCACTGAACACCTACGCTCGGTCCACCAGAGAAAGCAGGATCTCCCAGTGGCCACACATTTTAATTCCACGTCCCATTCCCATTCCGATATGTCTATCCATGGCCTCCTCTATTGTCAAAATGAATCCAAACTCAGGTAGCCTCCAACCAGATAACATGAACATTGACTTCTCTAACTTCCGTTAATGCCCCTCCTCCCCTTCTTACCCCATCCCTGACATATTTAGTTGTTTGCCTGTTCTCCATCTCCCTCTGGTGCTCCCCCCCCCTTTCTTTCTCCTGAGGCCTCCCGTCCCATGATCCTTTCCCTTCTCCAGCTCTGTATCACTTTCACCAATCACTTTTCCAGCTCTTAGTTTCATCCCACCCCGTCTGGTTTTCTCCTATCATTTCGCATTTCCCCCTCCCCAACTACTTTCAAATCTCTTACTATCTTTCCTTTCAGTTAATCCTGACGAAGGGTCTCGGCCGGAAACGTCGACAGCACTTCTCCCTATAGATGCTGCCTAGCCTGCTGTGTTCCACCAGCATTTTGTGTGTGTTCCAGTAATATTAAATCTGATTCTGATTCTCTTTACATTTCCCACATCCATGGGATTAATCTATAGCCAACAGTAAATTGGAAAACTTCCACATGGCAAGGCAGACCCAGAGAATGGGCCAGTCTTATATGCACACAAAGTAAAGGAGTGCTTGCATTTACCTAGTATGGGACCACCAATGCCTAAGAACAGAAAATCCTATAAAAGGTAGTGAATACAACCGAGTGTATCACGGGTAATGCTCTCCCTAGCATTGAGCACATCTACAAAGAGTACTGCCGCAGGAAATCAGCATCCATCATCAAGGACTCCCACCACCCAGGCCAAGCTCTCTTCTCTCTGCTGCCATCAGGAAGGAGAAATTGCAGCCTTGGGTTCTACACCCCAGCTTTAGGAACAGTTATTACCCCTCAACCATCAGGCTCCTGAACAAGAGTGGATAACTTCACTTACCCCAACACAGAACTGATTCTACAACCTATGGACTCATTTTCAGTGATTCCACAATTCCTGTTCTTAATATTATTTATTGTTCATCTATTATTATTATTTTGTTTTTTCTTTTTGTATTTGCACAATTTGTTGTCTTTTGCACATTGGTTGTTTGTCTGTCTCCATTGAGTGTGGTTTTACATTGAGTCTATTGTGTTTCTTTATATTTACTGTTAATACCCACAAGGAAATTAATCTCAGGATTGTATATGGTGACATATATGTACTTCGATAATAAAGTTACCTTGAAATTTGATGATCACATGGTGTCTTCATGTGCTAACAGCCAACATGTGCTATAGCATTGCCACTGCTCCAGTATGGGTCACTGGATTCTATGCTTAGCTTGGAGTCCAAAGGTTGTAGGTTAAGGCCCACATCAGAGACTTCAAACTCTGAATGTGAATCTGAAAATCAAATGGAGTGTATAGGTACTGCTGCACTGTTAGACTATCTATTCAACCAAGTCTCCATCTGCTTTCTCAGGTTGATAGAAAAGGACTCATGTCACCATTCAGGGAATCTGGCTCAACTCTTAATCAAATGTTCTCTTTAAGATTATCTAGTCACAATCCCATTTCTGTTTGTGCAACACTGAGCCTGAAGCTAGGCTGCTACATCTCCTGCATTACACAGTGACCAGGCAGCATTGAACGAAAGTACTTTGGGTCCCAGAAGCTAAGAACTAAGCTATATAAATGCAGGCTCCTTGAGTCGAAGTATAATTGTGCAGATGAAATGCTGGAAGCCTAGCCAACCATGACTCACTTCAGTGAATGCATGTTTCTTGTGCATTAGCAAGTACTTAACTGATGCATTCAATAGCAAAAACCATTAACCCAGTCATGCAATTTGCAGCCTCAGAAAACCTGCCTCACTGCCAAAACCATTGAAACTCTAATTGGCCCTTTAATGGCTGAAAAATATAACCTTTCTACAGGAGGAGACACAGACTTCATGGTCCATCAAGACCATGTGGATATGCTTATAAGATAAAACTGTTGGTTAAAGTGATGGAAATCAGAAAAGGAAGACAGAAAAAACTTCACATTCTTATGATTTCTCAATATTGAATTCAACAGCATCAGATAGTCCAGTTTATTTATGTGAGAATTGGTTAGTTCTGCTGTTGGACATGCATTTGTAATAATTTCTCTCTCACCATCAGCACGGCCTGGCCTGCTGGATATTTCCTAATACTTTGCATTTTGTTGCTTTTACATTTTTTGTCTGTTTTCCTTCTCCCTCCCTCCCTTCTCTCTAACAGCCCTCATTTTGCTGTTTTTATTCTCATTAATTTATCCACCAAATAATTTCATGGATAGCTATCCCTGTAATCACTCTTTTGTTATTATTCCCTTTGTTCTATCCATCCCTCCCTTGTGCCCTCTACAACTGAAGATGAACTTGTTTTCCCTTTTCCATTTCTGACTGTCCTCCTGTCCACTAACCCTGATGAACACATTATAAGTGATTTTGTGTACAACCATCCTCCACTCACTGCATTTTTTTCTGGTAGAATTACCATGTTATTCAGAGACACTGCTATGGTTTCAGTCGTAATTTCTGTCTCCACCTTTGATTAAACATGCCTACAAATTATTTAGTACCATAAAGGTGTACAACATTGACAGCGCTTTGGGAGCCAGGTTTGCGTGCAGTCTGTCTGTTACAAATATTCTGTCACATACAAGGCCAAAGGCCTGGTATACAGTGGAGAAGAACCTGCACATGAAACCTCTGGAAGCTCCACAACCTGGGCATGAAAAAACCCCAATTAGTTTTGTGATCAGATTAGGTTTTCATTGAAATCATTCACATAGCATTCAAGATCGATACATCATGTGAACAAACATCCAACTGGTTCTCTTTTCTGATAAAATTAACAGTGCATATTAACAAATTGGCCGTGGTTGGTCTTTTTTTATTGAGCAAAATATACTTTATTCAAAAATAAAATTATATACAATAAACCATTCAATGACTTTCAATCCTTTACAACTGTTTCCATTGCTGTCTTTACACTTTCACACTTTTCATCACCCATGTGGCACTCTGTAATTCCATATTTACATACACTTGTTTAGGGGTATACACCCCACCCCCCCCCACCCCTCAACTCCCACGGGAGAAGGACCCTAGACTGTGTTCCTTCCCCACCGGGCCCTTGTGGTGGCTGCACCGAGTTTGAGTGCGTCTCTCAGCACGTACTCCTGCAGCCGAGAATGTGCCAGTCGGCAGCATTCCCCCACAAACATCTCCGTGTGCTGGTAGACCATCAAGTTTCGGGCCGACCAAACAGCGTCTTTCACCGAGTTGATGATCTGCCAGCAGCACCTGATGTTGGTCTCCGTGTGTGTCCCCGGGAACAGCTCATAGATCAGAGAGTCCTCTGTCATGCAGCTGATGGGGACGAACCTCGACACTGCCCCTTCCATCCTCCTCCACACCTTCTCCGTGAACCCACAGTGTGCAAAGAGCTGGGTGACCGACTCCTCCTCACTCCAGTCCTCCCGTGGGCAGTGGGGTGTGGGGACGACGTTCCAGGCATACGGAGGGATCAGACTGGGAGGGCCCCTCTCACTGCCAGCCAGGCAAGGTCTTGGTCCCTGTTGGTGAGGTCTGGCGATGAGGCATTTTTCCAGATGAACTGGATAGTCTGCTCAGGGAACCACCTCACTGTGTCCATCTTGTCCTTCTCCTGCAGTGCCTGCAGGACCTTACGTGCTGACCACTGCCTGATGGCCCTGTGGTCAAAGGCGTTGACCTGAAAGAACTTCTCTACGAAGGACAGGTATGGCGGCAACGACCAGCTGGCAGGGGTGTTGCGTGGGAAAGGAGCCAGACCCATCCTTCGTAGCCAGGGCGACAGGTAGAACCTGGGCACGTAGTGGTACTTGGTGCCCACGTACCTGGGATCCACACACAACCTGATGCAGCCACTCACGAAGCTGGCCATCAGGGTGAGGGTGACATTGGGAACATTTTTGCCCCCGTTGTCCAGGAACTTGTGTATGGTGGTCCGTCTGACCCGCTCCATCTCGGATTCCCAGACGAACCTGAAGACGGCTTGGGTGATTTCCGAGCTGAAGGAGCGAGGGACTGGCCACACCTGCACCAAGTACAGAAGCCCTGAGAGCACCTCACACCTGATGACCAGGTTCTTGCCCACTATCGATAGGGAGCGCCCTCCCCACAGTCCCAGTTTCTGTTTCACCTTGGCAGTCCGCTCCTGCCAGTTCTTGTTGCATGCCTCAGCCCCTCCGAACCAGATCCCCAACACCTTCACGTGATCAGACCTGATGGTGAAGGGGACGCTGGATCGGTTGGGCCAGTTGCCGAAGAGCATGGCTTCGCTCTTCGTGCGGTTGACCCTGGCCCTCGACGCCTGCTCGAACTGTTCGCGGATGCAGATCAGCCTGCGAACTGACCTCAGATCAGAGCAGAAGATGGTGACGTTGTCCATGTACAGGGAGGTTTTGACTTGGGTCCCTCCGCTGCCTGACAGCGTCACCCCTCTTATGCCCTCATCCCTCCTGATGGCTTCGGCAAAGGGTTCTATGCAGCACACAAACAAGACGGGAGAGAGAGGGCAGCCCTGCCTGACTCCAGACCTGATGGGAAGCTGTCTGCTTCCCACCCATTGACCTGGACTGTGCTACAGATGTCTATGTAGAGCAGTTTGATCCAATTCCGGATTCCCTCCCCAAATCCCATTTACCATCTCCAACTAACTGGCTAATACAGTGTTGTAAATAGAAACACTATATATCATAAAACATCCCTGAAGTCTATATCATTTAAACATACTGTCAGTCATTCAAAGTAAAATTGACTTTGATAATTTCTTTAAATTTCACTGTCATGAATTCAAAACTAATCTGTTTTTGGAGCTACATATAATCATTGTGCAAGTGGGAAATGAGGCCACTTAAGTTATGCAAATTTAAAGTCTGCTTTTGGCACATTGGAGAGAGAGAGAGGAGAACTGTGAGTGGATGTCCTGCAGAGAAAGGACACTTTCTCCAAACCAAGGTCATGTATGAAGTCTGGACTAAAGCAGCTGAAAAACAAGTAGAGGGCTTTCCCATCTGTCGAGAAGCTACCGCTACTGAAGAATTAAACCCTTAGTGATTTATTCATGATCTCTTTACTAATCTGCTGTAATCACTGGCGATAATGAAATCCACTTAGCAGCATACTTTGCAACAAACCTCTCCAGCTGCAGAAACATTTATTCTCAACGGCAAAAAGTCAGCAAGCAGTAGTTTTATAATTTAACATATTAAAAACTGTAATACCTAATTTCCATAACAGATAAATAAAATCTGACAAACGCCTTTCAATTGTAAGCTTAATTGCTGAAGTAAAATAACACCACCACCAAATTCTGTCTCAAGCACATTCTCACTGGTGTGTCCCCACAGAACAATTGACTGAGCTATTTAAGGAATTATTAAGGCAGATGACCATATGGTTGATTTAAAGAGCAAATAGAAGTAAAGAGATAGAATGGTTCAGGATGGGAATTCTAGGCCTTGGCTGCTGAAGGCACAGCTGTCAGTTGCACAGTGATTAAGTTCAAGGTGATCCTCAGAGGAACTACAGGAAGTCAGGGAGAGGGACACCTTTTGAAATCAAGGGCAAGAGTTGCAAAATGGAGGTATTGCTTAACCAGAAACCTGGAAGGAAAGGGTTAATGGGTGACTGGGTTGGAATGAGTTAGGACATGGGGAGCAGAGTTTTAGATTAGCTCAAATTTACGACAAGCAGAAGAGGAGAAAATTGGGAAGCACAGTATTGGAATAGCCGTCTGGAGATAACAAAGGTATTGATAAGGATTTCAGAATCAACCTACAATCCAAAAGCGATTTGCAGCTTAAGTGCATCCTGTCCACAGCACTTCCTTCCAAGAGAGTATGAGAAAAGACAGGACAAGAAGACAAAAGGGACAAGTTTTGAGAGGTTCTGATACCTCATGGCAGAAGAGTCATAAGAACTGACACTTGGGTACAAGTACAAAACTCTCATGTACACTTCCTGCTTCTCACACCGTATTTGAAACAATCACAAAGAAAACTCAAGATAAATACAAAATTTCTTCAACCAACATACACGCACTGGGCGTTAAGTTCATGGTCTTCAGCTGCTGTAGCCCATCCGCTTCAAGGTTCATCTTGTTGGGCATTCAGATATGTTCTTCTGCATCCCACTGTTGTAACGTGTGGTTATTTGAGTTACTGTCACCTTCCTGTCAGCTTGAACCAGTCTGGCCATTCTCCTCTGATCTCTCCTCTGATCTTGGTATTTTTGTCCAAAGAACTGCACTCACTGGATGTTATTCTGGAGACTGTTGTGTGTGAAAATTCCAGTAGCAGGGGTATAGGTGTACCTAATAAAGTGGACACCAAGTGTTGAGAAGCCAGGAGATGCAGAATCCCTTGACTAACCCCAGTACAAATTTAACGACTTAACAGCAGCAGCCTCTTAAACGATCTTTAATATGTATTTATGCCCTGTTTAAAAACATTGTAATGTTAGGACCTGGAAAACATTCTTTAGTGTTCCTAACCTGTGAACCTCTGACTGAGATTTGACAGTAAACATGGACCTGATATGTGTCCATGTCGGTATCACTGTCAATTGAACTGTGGCTGATGTAATTTAAACCATTTTCCCACAGGGAGCGCTGGACCATAAAAGTGCTCTGAAAGAAGGAAGTCAGTTTTAACAGAGCTCTATTTTAGCAGCTCAACCTAACAAATAATGTTTCAAAAGGCCTGAGCTGTCAGCAATGTCACAAAAAGCCATGTGTATCTTACCTAAAGGCTTTCAGCCTCCCGTTGTCTTTCTCAGCTCTTGTTCTCCAATAAGACTTAATGACATATCCTGATTCAAATATTTCCCGTTAGCATCCATATCCCTCAGGCTCAGCACTAAATACCATTGCAGCACGTGAAGAAGGTTTTGGGTAAAGAGAACTAATTTAATTTTACTGCATTGCCCATCACATTTCATGAAAATAATTCAGCCGAATACAATTGCATGCCTTAAACTATTAAATCCATATCGCTGAGCCTGTCCTGTTTGAAGTATCTATCAGTGATCTGGAACATGGTTTTAGAATAGGTGATTTCCTTCGCAATACCTGCTAGGAGCTTTTTACAGCAATGCACGTTCATCTCACTTGCTGTTTGGCTGCTGCACTTGCAAAATGAATCGGAGTTCATTAGGCTGTGATATCCTGTAAGTGTGAAAGGTACCTTGTCAAGGCCAGCTCTTCCTTGAAGGAGAATAAACAAAACTGCCGATGGAAATCTGAAATATACTTAGTGGCCACCTTATTAGGTACCTCTCATACTGCTGTAACGTGTGGTTATTTGAGTTAATGTCACCTACCTGTCAGCTTGAACCACTCTGGCCGTTCTCTGACCTCTGTCAGTAACAAGGCATTTTCATCCAGATATGCCTATAACTGGGTGTTTTTGTTTCTCACACTATTCTCTGTAAACTCTGGAGACTGTTGTGCATGAAAATCCCAGGAGATCAGCAGTTTCTGAGATACTCAAACCACCCCATCTGGCACCAACAATCATTCCATGGTCAAAGTCACTTAGATCACATTTCCTCCCCATTCTGATGTTTGGTCTGAACAACAACTGAACCTCTTGACCATGTCTACATACTTTCATGCACTGAGTTGCTGCCACATGATTGATCAGATATTTACGTTTATGAGCAAGTGTACAGGTGTATCTATAAAAGGGCCACTGAGTGTACAAACTGAAATAAATCTCATCTTGTCATTTGTGATGTTAACAAACTTAGCCTGAGTCTGTCACAAAATGGACATCAATGTGTTAACTGAAATACATACTTACTGGATTCTTTGTGACAAAATTCCAGTCAGCATCAAGAAAGTTCACCTGCAGACCTGTAGCAGCTGGCAAATCCATTTGAACAGTCTCCTAAACACTCAATCATGTGTACTGGCTGAACGTAAGTCAGTTGTTTATAAGCTGGGCACACCTGGACCTTTGAAGAGTTTCTAGCTTAGCTTACTTGTGAAGAATAACTTGGATTCCATGCATTATACTGCCTGTCCTACAAAATGTTGCACATTTTGTAGGGCTCTGGAATTTGCTGCTCGCCCACAGTAATTTCACACCAGCTGAATACAATTCCCAGCAAGGTCACTGTAGAAAGCCTCTTCATAATGTGTACCCCTGGGCTTATTTTTCCTGGTTATGATGACTAGGGAGGACTCAAATGGTTAGGACATTTGGCTTCCGGGTCCAGGGAAATCTACTGAATGAAATGTTGAGCTTGGCATCACATCAACATTGATGAATATGTTGGATCGGTGATGGGCTATATAGGAAAATGCAATGACCCTACAGGCTTCAAGGCAGCCACAATCATCGTCCAAGAGAGTGATGATAACTGGCCTAAATGATTACCACCTTGACAATCATGAAATGCTTTGTGTGACTGTTAATGGATCACATAAAATGCCAAATTCCAGTTACCTTGGACCCTTTCCAGTTCACCAACCGCTCACACCAGTGCAATGATGATGCCCTAACCTCAGCCCTCCACTCCATCCATCCCACCTAGAAAATGATGCCTCATATGCCAGAATGTGGTTTGTTGACTTCAGCTTGGCACTTAGCACGATCATCGCTTAGAGGCTGGTGGGTAAACTGTCCTTGGGACTCAACACTCCTCTCTGTAACTGGACCTTGGACTTCTTGATGGAAAGACTCCAGCCACTCTGAGTTGGTAGCAACATTTCAACCTTCATCGCACTGGTGCCCACAGGGGTGTGAGCTCAGTCTGCAGTTGTGCACACTGCTGTCTCACGATTGCACTGCCACATCCAGCTCAAACTGCAGCATCAAGTTCCCAACAGTGGTTGTCATCAGCAACAATGATGAGCTGGCAGCCAGAGAGGAGGTAGAGAGGCTTGTCAAATGGTGTCAGGACAACAACCTGAGTCTCATCGTGGACAATACAAAAGAGATGATTGTGGATTGCAGGAAGGTACAAGTCAACCACTCTCAATTGCACATCAGTGCCTCTGCTCTCAAGAGAGTGAAGAGCACAGGTTCCTTGGTGTCTACATAACGGATGATCTAATCTGAAGCCACAATACCTCCTCATTAGTCAAGCAGGCACAGCAGCATCTACACTTTCTCAGGAAGCTGCGTGCAAGGCTCCCTGCCCCCATTCTAACAACACATATAATAATAACAGGAGAACCATCAAAAGTGTCCTGTCTAGCTACATCACTGTGTGGTACAGAAGTTACAAGGCATCGGACCGCAAGGCCCTACAGAAGTTGGTTAAAGACTGCTGAGAGGATCACCAGGTCTTCCTCTTCCTCCCCTCCATTTGTGACATTTTACCTGGAGTGTTGTATACAAAGGGCCCAAAGCATTGTTGAGGATCCCAACCACCCATCCTACGATCTCTTTGACCCACTACTGTCAGGAAGGAGGCACAGGAGCATCAGGACGAGGACTGCCAGACTGGGTAACAGATTCTTCCCTCAGGCTCTGAGACTAATGAATACCCTGCCACTACTGAGGTCTTGTTCCTACGACAGCGAGCTGTTTACTGTTTACTTGTGTTGTGCACTAAATGCATTTTTGAATTGTATTTTATTGACTCATTTGTGATAATATTTTGTTTTTTGTGCTGTGTGTGATATATGCATTGTGGGCACTGTGGTCCCGAGGAATGCTGTTTTGTTTGGTTGTATTTATGCACAATTAGATGACAATAAACTTAAACTTAAACAAACTTGAAGATGCCTTCACTTCCCATGAACCTCTCTGACATTACAATGCTCCAAGATTGCCCCATTCCTAAAATTCTGGCCTGGACCATGTCTGGATTAAAATCACTCAACCACTGGCCACATCATACCCAAGCTCCGGAATCCCCTTCCTAAATCTCCTTTCCATTCAAACCTTCTTTCTTTCCTTAAGACACCCTTTAAAACCAAGCTGTTTTATTCAGATAAACATTCCGAGAGTGCCCAATGACAGGTGCACCTCAGAACAACTTGACCTAACTCCCTGCGAACAGAGAAATTGCATGTGTGTCTGATGAGAAAATTGTATTATCTGTGCAAGCTCATCTTGCAGCCTGATGTGCTCAACCAAATCTCCAGAGTACCATGATTAAGCCCCAAAAATCATCAGAGTTGCATTCTGCCTTGGAAATAACAAATTTGTTGCTGCGAATTTCCATTTCTTCACTGCCGTGCCTTAGCTGATGCAGTGGTGACAGCAGGATGTGATTCAACCTATTCCCACCAATTCCATCCCCACTAGTCAAAGATTGAGATTGTCCATCAGGCTCAGGTTCAGATACCTGTTCTTTCAAGGTTGAAGGGGGTGGGACATGCATCAATAGCATGAATAGTGATATGGGAATGTGAGGCACATTGTTGAGGTATATTGGGAGATTCCAATTGCTGCTCTTAATACTTGGGCTCACCCTATCAGGGATATTCCCTTTGTTCTACTGATTCTTCCCTCACCATCTACTGAAGATTAACTTGCTTTCTCTCTTTGCCACTTCTGAAAAAGAGTTTTACCCCTGAAACATTAAATCTCTTTTTCTCCACAGATGCTGCCTGATCTGCTGAGTGTTTTTTAGCATTTTCATTTTTTTAAATTTCAGTTTTCCTGCATCTGTAGTTCTTATTATTTTCACGAGATTCCTTTCACACAACAGCCAGCCCAGTGTTTGTGGCTAGTCTGGTTTATTTTATGCAGGTCACTTTCCCCGGCTTGCTTTTAAAGCAATCAAACATTTGATTCAGACCTCTATAGTTGTCAGAAACAGAAAGGATGTCCATTACAAAGTCCAGATGATCACAAAAACCAACGCCTTTGCATTAATTCCATCTACACTTCCTGCTGCCTTGGGAAGGCGGACGATATAATCGAGGACCCTTCCTACTCCTATCAGTCTCTCTTCTCCCCATTTCAGTTGGACAGAAGTGACAAAAGTCACCTTTGGTCCCTTGTTATAAGAATGGATCTCTTGCATGATAATGAGGGACTCTTGCCCTCACAATCTACTTTATTTTGGCTTTTTCATTTTATTTGTCTGCCTACACTTTCTCTGTAACTGTAACACTACATTCTGCTTCTGTTTTTCCTTTGCATTACCTCGATATGGAATGATCTGCCTGGCTGGCATGTAAAACAATGCTTTTCACTATATCTGGGTACACGTGACCATAATAAACCAGTTACCAATTACTAACCTTGGGCCATACAATAGCTTCACTGCAAGTTTCAAGGCAGGATGAAAAAAAAAGCTTGCCAACTGTCTTATTTCCTTCATCACATGTGCAGACTTTACTAAGGAGGCATTCAATTTATCATCTGGTTATGAAAATTCTAATGCATGCAAAAACATTTTGATGCTTTCAGTATTTACATATCAGTAGATTTCCTAGTGGCACCTCTTTGCTTCATATATTAATACAGAGAATTCCGTGTTGTAATTTCTGGCTGGTAGCCAGATCTGAGCAGATCCAGAGGTGATATGTGCTGTGGGTACATGTATGGATTAATGGAAAGCTGGTGCATGAAACTCCAGGTCATGGTATTTAGATTATAAGTACGGTCAGGATTGAATATTTTAGTTTTAGTCTTGGTTCATTACAGGGTCTTTATTATGCTTAGAGTTCAGAAAAAATCAAGCACTTCCAGTTAAAGTATTTTTTTTTAAATTAGTCAAAATGCTCCCAAGCCATGGAGGTAGGCAACAGCAATTATAAAAAGCTTAATCAAACAGGTAGGTTTTAAGAGAAAAAAGAAGGGTTGAATGGAACAGAGTATTAGGAAGGGGATTCCACAGCTTGGGTGTGATATGGCCAGTGGTTTTAATCCAGAGATGGTCCACAGACTAGAATTTTAGGAACAGGGCAATCTCAGAGCATGATAAGGTCAGAGAGGTTGTAGACATGGGAAGTTCAGGACCATGGAAGAACTTGGGGAAAAATGGATAAGAATTTTAACTATAAACACAAGAGATCCTGCAGATGCTGGAAATCCAGAGCAACACACAAAATGTGGGAGGAACTCAGCAAGTCAGGCAGCATCTATGGAAATGAGTAAACAGTCGACACTTAGGGTCGAGGCCCTTCATCAGAACTTGGATTTTAACTAGGAGCCGGTGTAGTTAAAAAGGCACAGGAATAGTGGATCAATAGAATGAGTGAAAAGACTGGGAACTAATGCAAAGGAAAGGTAGAACTCCAAAGGACTAGAATAACTATAGGAAACAAAATGAGTTATCGAAGGAGAATTACAAAAGTGATAAAATCTAAGTGTTTATTTTGCTGGGAGATGTCTGCTTGTTTTAAGAGTAATTTATGGAAGAAGATTGCTGAGTTTGCCATCTACAAATTACAGCTGGAGGACAATATTCCACATTCAAGCATGAAAAATATGAACCACAGGATTGTAAAATTAAATTATGGGATAGTTTGATATCGTGAACACTTGCTACACAGTTTTCACAAACGTGTAAGTTCAAATTCAAGGTTAATTGTCATTAAACCTTTCATGAAATGCGAAGAGATATATAAGATATGTAAGATGTACATAACATTCACAAGACATGTCCCACCACCTGAGCTCTCATATATTGCACCTCTGCAATATTTGTGGCCTCTCACCAAACCTGTGGCACGCTGCTCAATGCCACCTCCTGCAACCAGAGTCACTGCTCAATCTATTGCTGGGAATGGCTGTACTTCACTCACACTGAGACAAGACGACAGACAGGCTCGACACATAAATTTGCAGAATGGGGCGCCAGCTTAGCATTGGAGTTCAACTCTGACATCACGTGTACTGAGTCTGCATGTCCTCCCTGCGGAATGCATGGGTTTACTCTGGGTGCTGTGGTTTCCTCCCACCGTCCCAAGATGTAGGTTAATTGGTCATTGTAAATTGCACCGTGATTAGGCTCGGGTTAAATCAGGGGTTGCTGGCTGGCACAGCTCAAAGGGCAGGAAGAGTCTATTCCATGCTATATCTCAATAAATAAATAAATAAGACATTTTGTCATCTTCAGCGGCAATGGCTCACCAGGAGTTCTGCTCGGCTGTCAAGGAGCGGTCTCATTAAGCCACTACACTGCTTGCCCAGGAGCGAAACATCTAGGACCACCCCAACAAAACAGCTCACCCTAACGTCACTGAAGCCTGAGCAATTTCCATCAATTAATGATGATTCAAGGCAAATCTGGAGACTCCCATATCCTAATACATATCCCAAAACATGTGGAGAACTTCACTCATCTCAACACTGCATTGATTCCACAACCTATGGACTCACTTTCAAGGTCTCTATAATTCACATCTTTAGCATTATTTATTTATTTATTTATTAATGTGTTGTGTCTTTATTTTTGGATTTGCATGGTTTGATTTTTTCCACATTGGTTGTTTGTCAGCTTATGTGTGTAGTTTTTGAATGATTCTATTATATTGCTTTGTTCTACTGTGACTGCCCGCAAGAAAACATACTTTGACAATAAATTTGATTTGAACTTTGAAGACACTCAGATTACTTCTTCCAAGGATTCATACTGAAAGAACCATCGAGTGGATACGATAGGGTGTTTTAAGAGACTTTTGGATAGGAACATGGAGCTTAGAAAAATAGAGGGCTATGGGTAACCCTAGTAATTTCTAAGGTAGGGACACGTTCGGCACAACTTTGTGGGCCGAAGGGCCTGTATTGTGCTGTAGGTTTTCTATGTTTCTAAGATTCAGCTTTTGTGCATGTATTAGTCAAAGATCAATCAGAGAAGATTTACAAGCATGCTGTAAGAGGATTTAGGAAAAGTTTGAGCAGGGAAAGACTAAGACTTTATTTCCTTGGAGTGTAGCAGAATTGGGGGGGGGGCACTTATAGAGGTGTATAAAATTGTGAGGGATATAGACAATGCAACTCCGCCATGGACGTGCCAAACTTGGCTGCGAAAGGAAAGGAAGGATACACCAAGAAGATGGGTTATACCTGGAGACAACTTAAAAGACTGGCCCAGGACAGAGAACTCTGGTGAGCTACTGTCGGTGGCCTATGCCCCAGTAAAAAAAAAAGGGGCTGATGGGGCTTAAGAAGAAGATAGACAATGTGTTTTCCCCCAGGGAAAACAAACTAGAGTGTAAAAGTTGAAGGTGAGAGGTGAAAATTTTAAAAGGAATCTAAGGGTGTTGAATCAGATTCAGATTTGAACTTATTTATCATATGTACATCGAAACACACTGTGAAACGTGCCATTTGTGTTAACAACCGACACATCCGAGGATGAGCTGGGGGCAGTGCACAAGTGTTGTCACACATTGGCGTCAACATAGTACACTCACGATGCTTGGCAGAACATCACAGAACACAACAAAACACAACATACCAAACAACAAGGTAACAACTGCAAAACAAGTACTGATCCTCCCTCCCACCCAGCCATCGCACATACATTGTCTTCAATCCCCACGCAATTTCCCTGCAATTCACTCTTTCTCACATCTCCATTCTCTTTCCACACCAGGGCTAACTTAACTAATCCACCAAACTACACGTCCTTGGGATGTGACAGGAAGCTGGAGCATCTAGAGGAAACCTACCCAGTCACGGGAGAACTGTGCAAATGCCTCACACAGGTAACTCTCTTCTCATTACTACCCTCAAGAGCCTTGGGTCCCACATCACCAGATTCAGGAACAGTTATTACCCTACAAACTTCAGGCTCCTGGAGCGGTATGGATAAATTCACTCACCTCAACTCTGAGCAGATTCCACAACCTGCAAACTCACTTTCAAGGTTTCTACAACACATGATCTCAGTATCTTATTTCTATTATTTGCACAAAGGTTATTTGTCAGTCTTTCTTGATGTATTTTTTAATATATAAACTCTATTGTATTTCTTTATTTTCCTGTGAATGCCTGCAAGAAAATAAATCTCAATGTAGCATATGGTGACAGATACGTACTTTGATAATAAATGTATTTTGACTATAACACTGGAAGTCAGGACTGAGCCCCTATTTCTGGCACTGTGAGGCAGAGACTCACAGCAGAACCACTGTTATTTCAATAAGAATACATCTCCTTCCCATAAACTCCAATTAGTTGGGGATGAGAGAGAGAAAAGGCATTAGTGCACATGGGTGCATGATGGTTACTGTGCACACAGTGGACTGAAAAGCCTGTTTCCCCACCTTTTCCCCATACATCAGCCCCTTTATCTTAGGAATCAACCAAGTGAATATTCTTTGTGTGGCTAGCCCTCTTAAATCGGGTGACCAGAACTGTACACAGTCCTCCTTGTTTGGTCTGACCAGTGCCCCAAGTTTGGCAGAGTTTGTTTCAGCTTCTCTGAGGTGCACACCATACACTGAGGCTTGGCATCCTGAGCGTCTTCTGACCAAGCAGCTGTTTTCTCATTTAATTGGAATGCAGTCTAGGCTAATTATCACATATTGTAGCTTCTCAGAAGCTTGCAAAATGGCTAAAAACTCAAGATGGAGTTTAATTGTCTTTGAATTTTTTTGTTTTTGAATGGATTTTCCAGGATAGTTAATTCATCTTTATAAACTAAACACCAGTCTCTACATGCATGTGCACAGGTACAGAGTGCTTGCTTTTTCACAGAGAAAAGAAAGACTGAGTTTTGCACATGAAACAAAGGTGGAATATTCTGGAAACGAAGAGTACGTCTACCAAGAAATGAGAGAAAATGTCTCTCTTCTGGGGTGTGCTTCATACTTTGGTGGCCCAGGCAAGGGTTACAATGTCAAGCTTCCTCTTTTCTTTGAGAAACTGACTTTGCAAGACCCTCCAAATCCACTGAAAGGACAAGGAAACCAACATCGGTATCCTCTCTTGAGTCAGTATCTCCAGCATTCGAGGCACTAGCTATACTCAGTCAGTTACACTCTGTAACCACATTCATCACACATTCAATATCGGACTCCCTAAATCAATAGACACAAGCGATTCTGCAGATATTGGAAATCTTGAGCAACCCACACAAAATAGTGGGGGAACTAGGTGGATCATACAGCATCTATGGAAAGGAATAAACAGAAAACGTTTTGGGCTGAGACCCTTCATCAGGACTGGAAAGGAAGAGGGATGAAGCCAGAATAAGAAGGTGGGGGGGAGGGGAAGGAGTACAGGTTGGCAAGTGATAGGTGAGGCCAGGTGAAGGGGAAAGTGGGTGGGGAATGGGGAATGAAGTAAGAAATTGTGAGGTGATAGGTGGAAGAGGTAAAGGGCTGAAGAAGGAGGACTCTAACTGGAAAGGACAGTGGACCATGGAAGAATGGGAAGGAGGAGCAGCAGCATAGGGAGGTGATTGGAATGTGTAGAAAAATGCAGGAGTGAGAGATAACCAGAAAGGTGAATGGAAAAAGAGAGAAGGGGGGATGAGGGAGAAATTACCGGATGTTGAAGAAATCGTCGTTCATGCCAAGGTTACCCAGACTGAGTACGAGTTGTTATTCCTTCAGCCTCAGTTTACCCTCACTATGACAATAGAGGAGGCTATTGACAGTCATGCCAGAATGGGAATGGGAAGACAAATTGAAATGGTTGGCTACTGGGAAATCCCACCTTTTCTGGCAGATGGAGCGAAGGAGTTCAACGAAGCAGTTCCCCAAATTGCGAATTGCATTGGGTCTCATCAATGTAGAAAAGGCATGCTGGGACAGACAGACAGACAGACATACTTTATTGATCCCAAGGGAAATTGGGTTTCGTTACAGCTGCACCAACTAAGAATAGCAATAAGAATAACTAAGAATATAGCAATATAAAACCATAAATAATTAAATAATAATAAGTTAATTATGCCAAGTGGAAATAAGTCCAGGACCAGCCTATTGGCTCAGGGTGTCTGTCACTCCGAGGAAGGAGTTGTAAAGTTTGATGGCCACAGGCAGGAATGACTTCCTATGACACTCAGTGTTACATCAGTGAACACCAGTTACAATACAAAACATACAAAATGCTGCAGGAACTGAGCAGGTCAGGCAGCGTCTATGGAAATGAATAGACAGTCAATGATTCAGGCCAAGATCTTTCTTCAGGATACAATAGATGACACCAACAGACTCACAAGTGAAGTGCCACCTCACCTGTAAGGGCTGACTGGGGCACTGAATGGTGGTAAGGGGGAGTGGTGTAGGGGCTGGTGTAGCACTTCTCCCACTTGCAGGGATAAGTGCAGGAGCTCTGTCATGTGAAAAGATTACTAGGTGGACAGAGGAAAGGATTCAAGAATGTGCTCAAAATCTCCTCGAAGAAATGCAACATTCACACTGATGAGTGGGAACCTCTGAACTATGACTGTTCAAAGTGGAGGAGACACGTTCAAGTTGGCACTGAGAACTTCAAGTCAATATATCGGGAACACGCAGGAGTCTAGCATACACTCTGGCCATTTTATCATTAGGTACGTCTGTACCCCTACAAATATCTAATCAGCCAATCATGTGGCAGCAACTTAATCCATAAAAGCATGCAGATATGGTCAAGAGGTTCAGTTGTTGCTCAGACCAAATGTCAGAATGGGGATGAAATGGGATCTAAGTGACTTTGAATGTGGAATGATTGTTGGTGCCAGACAGGGTGGTTTGTGTATCTCAAAAACTGCTGATCTCCTGGCATTTTTATCCACAACAGTCTCTAGAGTTTACTAAGAATGGTGTGAAAAATAAAAAAAAACATCCAGTGAGCTCTGTGGGCAAAAACCCTTTGTTAATGAGAGAGGTCAGAGGAGAATGGCCAGACTGGTTCAAGCTGACTGGAAGGTGACAGTAACTCAAATAATCACACACTACAACAGTGGTGTGCAGAAGAGCAACTCTGAAAGCACAATGCATTGAACCTTGAAGAAAATGGGCTACAGCAGCAGAAGACCATGAATGTATACTCAGTGGCAACTTTATTAGATACAGGAGGTTCCTAAGAAAGTGGCCAGTGAGTTTTAGTGGCAGAAGGAGTGCATCCCCTTCACAAACTGCTCACCCACCAGTCCTGTCCCATCTGTGTATTTTCACTATTTGCTGGGCTTACTGCAGGAAAGGGCAGATCTTATGGGGCATCTTCCCTGGGAAAAATGCAACAAAGAACTCTTGCCATATCTGGCAGCGTACCAAATTTCCCCATGGTTATAGCCATAGCTCATTTAGGTACCATTCTGGCCTCGGAGACAGAAGGTTTCCATTTCAAATCCAACATCAGAGACAATCGTACAAGAAAAAAGCCAGGCTGACATTCCTCTGTTGGAGATGCCACCAATCCTAAGTCATGTCTGCTTTCTTGGGTGTATTTCAAACATAACAATATAAAGAGGGATTCAATTTTAACTCTCTAAAACAATAGCTGAAAAACATTTTTTATTTGGTGACTATCACATGTTGCCTGTGGTCGCTTGTCCTACTGTGTTTCTTATCTTAAAACAAAGGCTACTTTTAAAAGCACGTTGATTGTGAAATTCTTTGGTACATCTGAAAATGTACATGAAAACTGCTATAGAGAGGTGGAGAATGAGTTAAAAAAAAACCCACCTTGCCAAAATTGTCAATGTCACCAGCAGGACTGTAAAAAAGACAATAAAACAAAGGAACAGAATTAGCCCCTTCAGCCCAATGAGTCTGCTTCCCTATTCTATCATAGCTGATTTATTGTCCCTCTCAACTCATTTCTCCTGCCTTTTACCCATATCCTTTGACACCCTGACTAATCAAGAGCTTATCACTCTCCACTTTAACTATACTCAATGACTTGGCCTCCACAGCCTTCTGTAGCAATTTGGCTAAAGAAATTCTCCTCATCTCTGTTCTAAACCGACATCCTTCTCTTTGGAGGCTGTGCTCTTTGGTCCTTGGCTCTCTTATTATTGGAAACATCCTCTCCATGTCCATTATATCTAGGCCTTTCCATATTCAGTAGTTTTCAATGAGATCCCCCTAAACTCCAGTAAGTACAGGTTCCTTAAGGTTGTGAGAGCCGGGAGTGGTAAAGGGGACAAGCTCCCACTACCAATTAAACCTCCCAACAGCGTGCGCCTCAAATTGCCTCTGACAACCAAGTCCAGCTCCTTGGTCTTCACCCGTGGCTTAGCTATGAAGCACGGCAGAACCATTTCTACTGACAGGAGAAGAGGCAAAGGTGGGTTACCTGGCACCTTAAAACCAATTGCTTCGGGCAGATGGGGCTTGTCAGCCATGGCTGGCAGCTCATCTAGGAGAAGGAACCTCTGCTGTCTTGCAGCTATAGCCACTCATAGGGAAGGCTTTGGGAGTAAACCCCAAGGGGGAAAGTCCAGAGCTGGAGTCCCTAAGGCAGTCTTACATTGAGTACAATGCTAACTGGCAACTCCTGCAACCCTTCTGATACCAACCTGTATCAGTCTCTGTTGTGCCTTTGGGTTCATCAGATGCATGGAGAGGGGGAGCTTGCTACATGGGCAACAGCTCACTCTCCATATCGTACTGTCCTGGCTTGTGTATCTAGACAGCTAGGTTGCAATATCCATGGTCAACTCTGACTGACTGAGGTCTTCACTCATTCACTGGTCCAAAGTCATCAAATGCTCCTCTTACATTAACCCTTTCATTCCTGGGATCATTCTTGTCAACCTCCTCTGGACCATCTCCAATGCCAGCACATCCTTCCTTGGAAATGGGGCTCAACCCCATAATACTTGGATTTTCAGAAGACCTTTGACAAGCTGCCGCACATGAGGCTGCTTAGCAAGATAAGAGCACATGGAATTACAAGGAAGTTACTAGAGTGGGTGGAGCATTGACTGGTCAGCAGAAAACAGAGAGTGGGAATAAAGGATCTCCTAACACGTCCTTCTGCAAATTCTACTTCCTTTAAACTCTCTGCCTACCTCTGTTTCATCCCCAAATTTGGCCACATGACCATAATTTAGTAAAAAGATTATATAATACATTTAACATGATCTGTGAACGGTTTAGTTCTCTGTAAATGGCATACACTTCTTGCAGTACATTTCCCCACACACTGCTGATAGAAGTCCCTTCACTTCTTAACATTTCATTGTGATCACTGGCAAAAAGAAATTTACCTCAATATGGCTTGGATGGAGGCATTGACACAGGTGATGCAGGAGACTGGGAACTCAATGCCCACCTAACTCTATCAAAACCCTCTTCCAACAGATGGGCCAGAGTAACTTCGGATGGGTTCAGCCAGACTTCCTTTTCTGGGCTTCATTACTAGGAGCCACATCCATGAAGAATGTTATTAACTTGGCTTGATTCAAATCACACTTGCTATTAAAGTAACCCTTTTGAAGCTGAAGTCAAAATAAAAAGTCATAGTTGATGGTCATTCCTGGATTGTTAGCTTTCCCATGGGAGGGACATCATAGTTGACCTTTGACTCTGAGCCTCTCACAAGAGGGAATCACTGTATAGTGACTGAGGTGCTCTTTTGTATAATTGGTAGTGAGGGGTGGGTGAGACCAAGTGATAGGATCAATGTTACTGCTCTAGAAAAAATTGAAGATGGTCTTTCTTTCCTGCACACCCCTTACTTACTGCATTTGCTCTACTTGAACATCACATCTCAGTCCAAAAGAGGAGCAGAGAAGAAAGCCCAACTTTCCGGACTTCTCTACCCTTAAAATCATTATTCTGATTAGTTCAAGCTCTGACTATTCATTCTCTAGAGCCGGTTCAATCTATGACCTGACTGCGTGTGATGTCCCATACACTGCCAGATAAATCTATCTCCTGTATTGCTCTGAGTTGTCTTCAGGAGATTACTGGACCATCTACAGAGCTCAACACTGTTGCGGTCTGATGCTCTAAGTGACAAAACCACCAGGAAGCTTCCTAAAAAAAAAATAAAGGTGGGCTGCTCTGAGGATGCTTTCAGAACTCTTTGAGGCCCATCCAAACCTCTCTTCAACATCACATCTCTCCTTCCTCTTTTCAGTTGCTCCTGCCAGTTTGATCAAGCATCTCTTGATGAATTTGGGTGTCAAATCTGTCTTACCAATGCTCCTTTGTAGTGCCCCAGGAGGCGTCATTATATTAAAAGGTGATTTTGAAGCTCAAAGTCAAAACAACAAATCATGGACATCTAATACAAAAACTAAAATGCTGGATGTACTCAGGTAATCAGGAAGCAGCAGTAGGGAAAGGATGCAAGTTGTCACTGGAATCTAATTCAAGACATTTTAATCATTTCCAATGTGACACCAGTCCAATTTAATTCTAAACAGTAAGCTGCAGGCCGTACCCATCAGCACACTCGCTATACTGATTTTACTCAGTCAATACCATTAATCTTATAATAACTGCAAACACATTCTTCATCAATATGCGCAGCACCACACTACTTCTCCCAACCCCTGCACAACCACAAGACATAAAGAATCAGCATCACTTTCTATGTTATCACTCCAGTCTTAACTGAAATATCTCTGAAGAGTCTTATAATCTTAAAACAGATTGTGCAACAGGTTTCATGCTTGGCCAATAACAACTTCCATTTATATAGTGTCTTAATCACAGCAAAAGTATCTCAAGGAGCTACATGGGAGCGTCAAAGAAGAACTGATCTCAAGACACAGGTGACCAAAGATGCAGAAATTAAAAGGAGAAAAACGGTAGAGAGGTTTAGAGAGGGGATTCCAGATCTGGCAGCAGAAAGGGACAATTGACAATGTGGAGCAATTAAAATCTGAGATATTTAATAGAGGAATTGGAAGTCAAGCAAAAGTATATCAAGTTCCTTAGAGTTCAAGGGCTAGGCTAATGCATTTACTGTAGTCATAGAGTTAAATAGCAGTGAAAAGGCCCTTCATCCCAACTTGTGCATGCTGACCAAGTTACCTAACTGAGGAAGTCTCTTTTGCCTGCTTTTGGACTATATCATTCTGAACCTTTCCTATCCATCTAACTGTCCAAATGTCTTTCAAATGTTACAATTGTACCCAGCTTTACCACTTCTTCTGGCTACTCATTCCACCTTGTGTGAAAAACATGCCCCTATGGTCCCTTTTAAATCTTACCCCTCTTGCTTTGACCATATGCCTTGAATTTTAGATTCCCTTACCCTGAAGACTGGCTATTCACCTTATAAGCCACTATTAGGTCATCCCTCAGACCACTGCACTCCAGGGTAAACAGTCACAGTCTCTCCAGACTCACCTTAAAACCCAAACACTCCAGTTTCAATAACATCCACATAAGTCTTTTTTTACCCCCTCTCCAATTTAATGACATCTTTTAAAGGTGAGATATTATCAATTATCTAAAAAAAAACTTTGATTTTGAAGACTGGAGCTCCTATATCAGATTGGCAGTTGCTCCAAGCTATATTACGGGATTCCATTCTCTCCGCAGAATAACAGGAACCCACAGTGGCCAGAGGACTATTGTATATAATAAAATTTATTTTAAAAACAAAAAATCTGTGTGTTGTTACTCTCTGCAATACTCCCCAAGAGAAAAAACCGACAAGGCAGTGGCAGATAAAAGACTAAGGCAGTCCCTGTTAGCAATTAGCTGTGACTAATCTTCCTCACAATGCGGGGGATTGGAGCTTGTAGCCTTCTCTATATTCTGATGTTAATGCAGTAACACAATTAGTCCAACATCTCCAAGGCAAATTCATAACAGTTTGGGTGTCCACATGGTGAGTGTGAGCGAAGGGTGTATTTTACTGGGCTGTAAATGGGTAATGAAGCAGTATCACTGGTGATAATATTCAGATATTATGAGGACTACAATATTATAAGCATGTGATAAGTTAGATTCCAAACTGCTTAAGAGAATGAAACAAAAAAAACTTGCAATTCTACAACAAATTTCTAGAGTTTATGGAGCACTTCACAGGTAAATCAAAGACTTCAAAGTGTTCTTAGTGGGTTGGGTTAATTAAACCATAGGATGTGGGCATCCCTGACCAGATCAGCACCTATCTCCTGTCACAAATTGTATCTTGAGCCAGTTTTCTCTGAGCTCAGTCAGGTGAGGTGTGTATTCAAGGAGAGGGCTGAGAAAGCATTGAGCACCTCCTTGAAGCAAATGTCAAGAAGTGCAACATCATCACCAATTCCAAGGGTAACACTGCTCAGGGCAGCCCTAAATGGACGGAGAATCTGTTGTAACGATTACAGCAACATGGAAAATGGCAGATGCTGATCCATGATTTCTTTTAACATGGAGTGCTGGTTTCACAACAGCTACTGCATGATATTGAAGGCAAGATCTCCGCCCAATGGCAGGGCAGTCCAAGACTACTAGATGCTAGGTTCTCCTGAGTACCTCAAAACCAGACACAACAAAAGGAAATGGAAAAGTGAAAATGACAGCAATGATGTACTGATGACCAGTATATACTGAAGACCAGAGCAACAACCCGCTCCTACCTATCGCATTCAGAAATATATAACCAAGTTGCAACAGTCAACCAATCTCAGATCAGCCTCACTGACCACTTTCTGGCCCACAGATAAAATATTCCATGGGAGATAATCAGCTTTGGCCACGAAGGTTTGCCAATGAAGGAAGTATTTTTTTAACTTCAAAAATATTACTTTATTCACAAGACTTGCAAATATGATACATATACGTCACTTTTGTCAGTACAAACCACATCATTCCACTTACATCATACCAACAGGAGCTCAAATTTCCTTTACATATATTTCTTGAGTAAATAGTCCCAGGATGTTTTATTTCAATCATGGGTTCCAGCCCTCAGAGCACAATGGTGGGTGGACCCCTACATTGTGACCCCCTGCTGTGGTTGCACCAGGCTTCACTGCAGTTCTGGATCTTAGAAAATGCCAGATTGGAATATTTGGTCTTGGACAGCTCCATGCGCTGGAAGACCAGATAGTTTCAGCCAAATTGGAAGGCACCTTCACAAGTTGGTCAATGATCGTCTCAGAAAACATCCCTGTGAATAATTCCTACAGCACAGTCCCATGTTATATGGCTGCTTGGAATGAGCCTCAGAAAAAGGACTACTGTATTTCTTTCCATACCTACCTAGCAAATGGTGACCTCAACCCCAGTGAAATCACCCGAAGGGCTGCATAGAGTGGCTCTGAGGCTTCAGCTGTCAGTTAAGGATCTGACAGGGAGGCTCTTCTCCCCACCAGCCAAATACGGTCTTTGGCTGTGAGTTCTGATGATGAGGCTTCCCAACAGCCGAATGTAACAGTCTACTCAAGGAACCAACTGAATCCACCATCTCCTGGTCTCACAGAGCTTTGAGGACATTTCATTCATATCACTCCCTGACTGAGCTGTGGTCAAATATGTTTTCCTGCACAACTTTTCTACAAGAAGCAGGTGGTACAGCACAGTCCAGCTAAGTGGAATGTTTCATGGCATCCTTAACAATATCAGGGACAGATAGAACCTCAGAACACAGTGACATATGGTGTTTGGATAACACGCAAAGGTGGACGTCAGGATTAGGGCAAGAATGGGGACATTTTTCACTCTCTTGTTCTAGAGATCTGTACACTGGTCTAAAGTAACTCAGGTATCTATTGCAGCGAGTGTACAGGGAATGGGCCACACTTACACCAGAGATGATGATCTCCGAGGACAGTCAAGAAAGAGTCAATGACATTGTTTGCTTTGGGCCTGGAGTCATATATGGGTCAGACATGGCAAGGGTGGGAAATGAATTAGATAATTTTTAACAACAATCCAATACGTAAATGTCATTACAGTTGATGTAATCTGTTGTGCCAGATTAATTAATAAATATTTCATTTCCCAGCTGCAGTAAGCAGATTTGAACATGTCACTGAAGGGACAACCCTGTGTTATCCCAGTTAATATCACCACAGAGCTACTACACCCTACGCAGTTTCTTTGATGCAAATACACATAAAATCAGCACATTACAAGACAAAACTGTAAGATGAAGTAAGCAATAATGAATTACTAGAATGCAACATTTTTTGGAAAAAAAAGTTGATTGAAATCACTTAAAGAAAACGGTAAAGTTGTTCGAGGTTCTAAAGAAACATATGTACTCCTTTGCTTGTGTTAAGACAAGACCATAAGATGTAGTTGCAGAATTAGGCCATTTGGCCCATTGAGTCTGCTCTGACATTTCATTGTGGCTGATCCATTTTTCCCCTCAACCCCAATCTCCTGCCTTCTCCCCGTATCCATTCATGCCCTGACCAATCAAGAATCTAACAACCTCTGCTTTAAATATACAGAAAAATTTGGTCTCCGCAGCTGCCTGTGGCAAAGAATTCCACAGATTCACCACTCTGTTGCTAAATTAATTCCTCATCTCCATTCTAAAAGGACGCCTCTCTATTCTGAAGCAGCATTCTCTGGTTTTGGACTCCCCCACCACAGAAAACATTCTCTATCTGCCCTCATTAACCGATCAACTCAATGGCTGTTATAACTTATCCCCAGAATAATTCTGGCTTCACCTTATCACAGAATTCCCTTTTGTCATCCTCTCTGCAACTGAAGAGGAGAGAACGGACACCTTTTAACCATAGCTTGCTTCCTCTCTTTTCCAGTTCTGACCAAGGGTCTTGGACCTGATTCATTAACTCTTTTTTTCCACATATGCTGCCTAACTTGCTGAGTGTTTCTAGCCCTTGTTTATTTCAGATGTCAGGCACCTACAGTTATATTTTGATTTTCATGCATTTACATCTCTTTAGGTGTAATAAGAATTTGAACGTACTTTGTTGTAGCATGATGGCACAATACAGAAAACTACCCACTTTTGAGTCCTTCAATGGACTACAGAGAGAAAAATAAGACTTCACAGATTGGGAGAGTCTGTAGATTAAGCATTCGTGTGGAGGCTTCAAAGGATAAAGCAGTGAAAGCTCAGAGGCAGGTCAGTGGAAACAAATTTGAGCCAACAGAACTGTTTTGACTTTGACATCCCCAACACACATCCAACCCCTGATAAACACAGGGAAACAAGCCAAGCAGAATAAAGGTGCTGTATATATAAAACCAGAACTCACGGTTGTAAAATTCTGTGGTCCGCACAGCTGCCCCTGGAACCTACAGTCAAGGATCATGTCTTCGATTTGGTGACCTAGGCGATTGAGAAGTTGGAACATGGCGCTCTCAGTTGCTCGTGGGGGCAAGAAGTGAGAGAAATCCAGCAACTTTTCTACCCATTTCCATCGCTTGTCCTTGAGGATTTCGAGAACACTGGGATTGATGCTGTGGCTCTTGTTCAGCAGCCCTAGCCAGTGGCCAGTCAGGTAGATGTCTGACTTGGTCATCCTTCGCAGAACCAGCATGTTGTTGTTACAAATGGTGACAGCTGGGAACGAGAGGTTCTTAGCCCAGATCATGTGCAGTTTGGTGTGGACTGGCGAGGACAACAGGTACCTGATCCGATTGGAGGACCAGGTGCACAGGAGCCCCAACGAGACAATTAGAGCCAGAAGCCACAACGCCCGCCGCTGATATGAGAGACGCTTGCAGGAGATGTACCTGATGCCATGCAATTTGGTGTGCTCCAGAAATGGCTGGGTGATTTCGTGCAGGGAATGGTCCATGCTGGTGTTAGCCACATCAGTTCAGCACCATCATTGCTAAAGTCCTTTCTACCTTGCAGTAGTAAAGAGTGCTTGCACGCTTCTCTCTGGCAGGATGCACTGTGCATGCATGCTCCTGCTGAGTGACTGAACAACCTCCACCTCAGCTACAGAGATGGGGAAACACACTGACCGAGTAGATGTACCTGCGTGGACCGCTCCTATCCTCTCTCAAGTGCCCACGACAGGTATGCCATCCCGCACTATTCTTTGGGACGCACCCCTCGCTCCTCCGACAGGCTGCTTTTGCAGAAACACTGATCTGAAAGGGCAGCATCAGAAAACAGCAGCTCCCTCTGTCAACCAAGTCCTGCACCAGCCCCGGCCAGACAGACCGGAGCGGGCGGCAAAACTGGGAGGAGACAGGATACCGGCCAATTAAAGGTACTAACTAACACGATGCTCGCCCGTGCTTCGAACTCGCTGGGGTGAAGGACTGGAACTCTGCGGTGTAAAAGGTGTTAAATAAACAGTGATCGAGGCACGCCGTTGAAAGGCCGCTCAAATAAACTCAAGTGAGTCAGTGTACACTGTGGCAGCAAACCCTCCTATTAACCCATTCCTTCCTGCAATGCTCGGCTACTTGCCAGAATCCTGATCATTCTTGGAGCCAAACTCGCCTTGCGAATGCAGGAATCCCCGACAGCAACATCTCAGCGCCACGGCGCATCTTAATTTCTTCGGACTGCACTGTACACTGCACACTTTCACAACCTGACTGCATTTTAAATCCAAGGTATGCGCTGAGAATCTCTGAATATGTCTTTGTTTTTGCACTAAGGTCTTGTTTTTGCGGTTTTTCCCCTTCTTTCTTCACCGTTTTGTATAATTCATGATTATTTATGTTCTGCCTGTGTGCTGTCTGCGACGACGTGCCTGTGAAGCTGCTGCAAGCGAGTTTGTCAGTGTACCTGTCCTCGTGCACATGACAATAAACTCGACTTGACTTGATGCTTTGCTACGACTCATTGGTCATACTTGGAGTTTAATTTACATTATATCGACACATCACTGATGGCTGAAGCTGTAGCTCTGTCCCCGTACTGTATGCTGTGGCAACAGGGGTCTCCAACTGGGCCAGAAGTGAGGAGATGGCGGGGAGGGGGAGGTTTCTGTACTTATAGTGACGCCTCTGTAGAAAAGGACAAAATTAAGTCCGGCTGCGAAACGCCATTTCAGCAAGCTGAGCGGATCAGTCCCGTCAGTTCCTTCGACTACAAAGCGGCATGGATGGGCAAGAAAGTCGGCATGGTGGGCTGAAGGGCCGTACCGCACAATAACAGCGGAGAGAGGAGACAAGGCAGAATCTGGAGGGAACAAAGAAGAAACACACGACTGCTGGAGGAAGTCGGCGGGCCAGGCGGCATCTGTGGTTGGAAATGAAGAGTTGACATTTTGGGTCGACACCCTTCATCTGGAATGAAATGGGAGAGGGGAAATGTCGGTATTAAGAGGTGAGGGGAAGGGGTAGCAGATAATCCAGATGAGAAGAGGAGAGTGGAGAAAGTGACAGAGGCTGGGAGGGGAGAGATGGGGGTGATTGATGGTGATCGGAAAGAAAGGTGGAGCATGGAACCAAGTTATGGAGGTGGGAAGGGCAGATGGGAACAATGGGGGAGGGGACCAGTGGGAGGGGTTTGTGGGTGATGGACAGATGGAGTGGGTGGGGGAGGGGACCCAGTGGGAGGGGTGTGTGGGTGATGGACAGATGGAGTGGGTGGGGGAGGGGACCCAGTGGGAGGGGTGTGTGGGTGATGGACAGCTGGAGTGGGTGGGGGAGGGGACCCAGTGGGAGGAGTGTGTGGGTGATGGACAGATGGAGTGGGTGGGGGAGGGGACCAGTGGGAGGGGTTTGTGGGTGATGGACAGATGGAGTGGGTGGGGGAGGGGACCCAGTGGGAGGGGTGTGTGGGTGATGGACAGATGGAGTGGGTGGGGGAGGGGACCCAGTGGGAGGGGTGTGTGGGTGATGGACAGCTGGAGTGGGTGGGGGAGGGGACCCAGTGGGAGGAGTGTGTGGGTGATGGACAGATGGAGTGGGTGGGGGAGGGGACCCAGTGGGTGGGGTGTGGGTGATGGACAGATGGAGTGGGTGGGGGAGAGGACCCAGTGGGAGGGGTGTGTGGGTGATGGACAGATGGAGTGGGTGGGGGAGGGGACCCAGTGGGAGGAGTGTGTGGGTGATGGACAGATGGAGTGGGTGGGGGAGGGGACCCAGTGGGAGGGGTGCGTGGGTGTTGGACAGATGGAGTGGGTGGGGGAGGGGTGTGTGGGTGATGGACAGATGGAGTGGGTGGGGGAGGGGATCCAGTGGGAGGGGTTTGTGGGTGATGGACAGATGGAGTGGGTGGGGGAGGGGATCCAGTGGGAGGAGTGTGTGGGTGATGGACAGATGGAGTGGGTGGGGGAGAGGACCCAGTGGGAGGGGTGTGTGGGTGATGGACAGATGGAGTGGGTGGGGGAGGGGACAGTGGGAGGGGTGTATGGGTGATGGACAGATGGAGTGGGTGGGGGAGAGGACCCAGTGGGAGGGGTGTGTGGGTGATGGACAGATGGAGTGGGTGGGGGGGGACCCAGTGGGAGGGGTGTGTGGGTGATGGACAGATGTAGTGGGTGGGGGAGGGGAGCCAGTGGGAGGAGTGTGTGGGTGATGGACAGATGGAGTGGGTAGGGGAGGGGACCCAGTGGGAGGGGTGTGTGGGTGATGGACAGATGCAGTGGGTGGGAGAGGGGACCCATTGGGAGGGGTGTATGGGTGATGGACAGATGGAGTGGGTGGGGGAGGGGAGCCAGTGGGAGGAGTGTGTGGGTGATGGACAGATGGAGTGGGTGGGGGGGGGGGACCCAGTGGGAGGGGTGTGTGGGTGATGGACAGATGGAGTGGGTAGGGGAGGGGACTCAGTGGGAGGGGTGTGTGGGTGATGGACAGATGCAGTAGGGGAAAGGAATAGGGTGATGGAGGCTAGGGTGGGTGTAGGAGGAACTGGGCAGATCAGAAGGAGAGAGAAAAGGGACAGAGAGGGAGCAGGTTACAGAAGTTGGAGAATTCAATGTTTTTACCATCAGGCTGTAGTCTACCCAGGGGAATATGAGATGCTGATCCTCTAGTTTGTGTTTGGCCTCACTTCCCCAGGAGAGCACAGAATTCAGTAGGGATTTTCTTACTGTTTGGGATGTTTTGAGTGGTCCTGTCCCTCACCATAAGCTGCCTTGGCAGCAGCCAGAGAACGAGGCCACAATGTGGTAGTGCCAATGCTGCCCCTATCAGTGAGGCTCTACCCCAGAAATGGAGTATCACAGGATTTCCTCCACAACCTGTCAGGTGCAGCAAGGTCCGAGGAACAATCCTTTCCCCCAGAGAGAGTGTTTGGAATAGGGAACACACTTTCTGAAAGTGTGGTGGAGACAGACACTCTCACAGCATTTGAAATGGGCAGCATAGTAGTACAACTTGTAGAGCTTCACTGACCCAGTTTGGATGTACTCCTTGTGACATGAAGGTTTACCCTGGATGCTCCAGTTTCCACACACATCCCAAAGATGTTGGTGAGTTAATTGGTTCTAGTGTGTGGGTGAGTGGTGGAATCGGGGGGAATGCATTGAAATGTGGGGAGAATAAAATAGTATTAGTGTAAATGGATGCTTGATGGTCTGCATGGGTTTGATGGGCCAAAGGGCCTGCTTCCCTGTTGTACCACACTCTGACTCTTTAGTATTTAGTCAAGTACTTGAAACACCACAACAAAGAAGTCTCTGGTGCAAGTGCCAGAAAGCGGGATAAGTAGACAGGTGAAAATCAAGAAATGTTGGAAAGGAGCAGATGGTATGGGAAAGTATTTAATTGGGCGAGGGGAATTATGATGGTATTAGGTAGGAACTTGGGAGTGTAAATTGGGAATGGATGTGCTCAGGGAAATGCACAAAAGCAATGTGGAGGTTGTTTATGGAGCACTTGCATGGGGTTCTGGATAGGTTTGTCCCATTGAGGCAGGGAAAGGATGGCAGGTTGAAGGAACCATAGTTGACAAGAGAAGTGGAACATCTAGACAATAGGAAGTAAGGATGTGACCGGGATCTTGAGAGTTACAAGGTAGCTTGAAAGGAGCTCAAGAATGGACTTAAGAGCTTAAGAACTAGAAGGGGACATGAGAAGACCTTGGTAAGTAGGATTAAGGAAAACTTCAAGGTGTTCTGCATGTATGTAAAAAAACAGGAAGATGACTAGAGTGAGGGTAGGTCTGATCAGAGATAAAAGAGGAAACATGCACCTGGAGTTAAAGGAGATAGGGTAAGTTCTTGATGAATACTGTGCTGCAGTGAGAGGGACCTTGACAAATGTGAGGTTAGCTTAGAACATGTTGACGCTTGGAACGAGGATGTGCTGGAATGTTAAAAAAAAAAATTAAGATAGATAAGTCTCTGGGGCTGGATGGGATATACCCCATGTTACTATGGGAACCTCCAAGTGGACCACAATCTTGTTGTAGGGTTTGGAGGCTTGCATGCCTCAATGACCCAGAGAGCTATGTTGGCTAGAATCAGGGTTTTATGCTTTGGTTCATGGTAAGGTCACCCATGCCAAACAGGTCAAGGGTAGAAGCCAGACTAACAGTGGTCCACTGATCTTCCAGGTTGGGGATTTCAGCTCAGGGCTAACAACTGATTAAAAAAAAAATTGTTGCAGAAACAGCAATGAAGAATCCTCCTACATCTGAGTGTGACAGTATTCCTGAGTTTCCACCTGGAACTTGCATTGACTGACAGTAATGAAAACTGAGAGGAAGCCACTGACATGATGAAGGAAGCCCTAAACACTGCCAGAGATGGAGGACCTTAACTGTTACCCTAAATGCCAGTAGTGTAACAATAAGTATTAAGTACTATGGGAAGTGAGGGAAGAGATTCCTGCGCCTTTGGAGATGATCTTTGTGTTCTCACTACCCACAGAGGTACTACCAGATGATCAGGTGGCAAATGTTATTCCTTTGTTGAAAGGTAATAAGGATAATACTGGCAATTATAGACCAGTGAATCTTGTATCAGTGGTGGGTAAACTACTGGAGAGAATTCTTAAAGACAGGATTCATGAGCATTTAGAGAAGCATAGTCTAATTAGTAATAGTCAACATGCCTTTGTGAAGAGCAGGCCATACCTCATGAGCCTGAATGAATTATTTGAGGAAGTGACAAAACATATTGATGAAGCTAGGGCAATAGATGTGGTGTATATGGATTTTAGTAAGGCATTTGACAAGGTTCCCCATGGTTGGTTCATTCGGAAGGTCAGGAGGCATGAGACCCAGGGGAAATTGTCCGCGTGGATTCAGAATTGGCTTTGGATGATAGTAGATTGAGTGTATTCTGCCTGAAAGTCGGTGAACAGTGGTATTCTACATACTCCTGCTCTTCATGGATTTTTATAAATTACTATACTTGGATGAGGAAGTGGAAGAGTGGGTTAGTAAGTTTGCAGATGACTCAAAAGTTGGTAGAGTGATGGATAGTGTTGAAGATCGTCATGGTTACAACCGGACATTGATAGGATGAAGACCAGAAATGAAAGCAGCAGATGGAGTTCAGTCCGGAGAAGTGTGAAGTGATTCACTTGAAAAGTTTAACTTTAAGGCAGAATACAGGGTTAATGACAGGATTCTTAGAAGTGTGGAGAAAAAGAGGGATCTTGGGTTTTCTGCCCATAGATCCCTCAAAGCTGCAGCACAAGTTAATAAGGTGGTCAAGAGGACTATGGGGGAGGGTAAGTGTTGAAGGATTTTGGAGCGGATGAAAGGGTCAGCACAACATTAAGGGCTGGAGGGCCTGTACTGTTCTATGTTCTACTTCTATACAGTATGACTCTGACTTGTATAACAGTTCCCTGTCCAGCGGAACTTGATTCAGGTGGCTCCGACTCAGAGCACATTGGCCTCCCATAGGCAACAGAGAAAAATAATACTTCAGTAAGTTTGAAGAAGGGAATGTTTACAAAATAAAACTGTCCCAGGTAAAGATAACAAATCAAGATGTATGGTGTGCTGGCCTTCATTAGTTGGGGGATTGAGTTCAAGAGCCCCAAAGTAATATTGCAACTCTCCGAGGCCAACATGTTTTTATGTAGCACCTTCATTGTAATAAGCCCCCCAGTACCCCATCCAGGCACTTCAGAGCAAAGTTACCAAACAAACATAAGGGACTGAGCCTTTTGGGACAGATAAGCAAAAGTTTGGTCAAAGGGGTTGTGTTGAAATGTCTCAAAGAAGGAAAGAGATAAGTGGAGAGGTTTCATCATCATTATTATGTGCCATGTTGTATGACGTAGGTGATCATGGTCTTGACCATGACTGTTCTTGGTAAATTTTTCTATAAAGGTGGTTTGCCATTTCCTTCTTCTGGGCAGTATCTTTACAAGATGGGTGACCCCAGCCATTATCAATGCCCTTCAGAGACTGTCTGCCTGGTGTCAGTGGTCGCATTATCAGGACTTGTGATATGTACCAGCTACTCATACGACCATCCACCACCTGCTCCCATGGCTTCATGTGACCTTGACTTGGGGGGGGGGGGCACTAAGCAGGTACTATACCTTGCCCAAGGGTGGCCTGCAGGCTAATTGAGGGAAGGAGCACCTTACAATTCCTTTGGTAGAGACGTCTTTCCACCCTGCCACCCAAAGAGGTTTAAAATAGTTCAAGGCACAGCCACCAATAATAGAGTGCTAATAATCAGGGTTATGTTGAGGCCAGCACAGAACTGTTTCAAGTTCAGGACCAACGTTAGCAAAACACTTGAATTAAAATAGAATGCAAGGTGAGGGTAAGGAGATCGATGGTTAAACTGATAAAGCAGGGAGAATGAAAAGAGGACCCAGAAGCAAGGAAAAGGTGGGATGGGGAACCACCTTGAACTCTGAATGAAGGATAGCTCAGATATTCAACATGATCTGCTAGCAACCAGGAATGAAAAAGACATTGACTGAACTCACATATTGAAAACAATGTGGATATAATAGGAGTAAAAAAGATCAAATGGAGCATTCTGGAGCACATATGCCAACAACAAATGATCCATCTGTCTCTGCCTAGATTGCTAATGCATTGTGTGATTGTTATCAACAGCTTGTGACTTGCTAATTATGTCAAGCTCTCAACTCCTATAAATCGGATTTCAAATAATAACTGGGTATTTATACTACCATATTTTTTATTTTATGAGTTACTAAGGGGCATTAGATGCTTTTAGACAAGACAGGATCCTCTTTAATCATGTTGATGGCACCTTGCTGATGTAACCATTCATTAGTTCCAAGTTCAACAGCAGAATGTTCAACTGTAACAAGCATCATGGTCACACCATCTTTCACCTTGTGACAGGAGTCGTTGATTAACAATTGGATGAAAATCTTGTGATTTTTCCCTTCTCAGTTATTCACTTGATTAAAATTATTGATCCACTGAGGAAGCCATTTTAGTGTGTCATTGGTAAGGTGAGCATTTATTGCCCATCCTCAATTGTCCTTGAGAAAGTGGGGGTGAACTGTCTTGCTGCACTACTGCAGCCCTTCTGGTGAAGGTGCTCACACTGCTGTAGGGAGGGAGTTCCAGCATTTATAGCTCCTGATGGGAGTTATATACAGGCCTCTGCACAGTAGCCGAGATGTGGGGTACAAGAGATAGAAAATACATGTAAAAAAGGGGTCATGGGGGATTTCAATATGCAGGTAAATTGGGGAAATTTGGTTGCTGCTGGATTCCAAGAGAGAGAATCTGTAGAATGCCTAAGTAATGGCTTTTTAGAGCAGCTTATAGTTGAGCCCACCAGTGAAAAGGCAATTCCGGATTGTGGTTTGTGTAATCAACTAGATTTGATTAGGGAGCCTACGATAAAGGAACCCTTAGAGGCAATGATCATAATATGATAGAATTCGCCCTGCAGTTTGAGAGGAATAAGTTAAAATCTGATGTATCAGACATACAGTGGAATAAAGGGAACTACAGAGGCATGAGAAACAAGCTGGCCAAAGTTGATTGGAAGGGGACACTATCAGGATGATAGCAGAACAACAATGGAATACATCCCAAGGAAGTAGTATTCTAAAGGGAGGATGAAGCAACCATGGCTGACAAGGGAAATCAAAGACAGCATAAAAGCAATAGAGGGCATATAATAGACTAAACATTAGTGGGAATTTAGAGGACTGTGAGGCTTTTAAAAACCAACAGAAGGCATCTAAAAGCAACGAGAAGAGAAAAGATGAAATATGAAGTTAAACTGGCTAATAATATAAAAGAGCATACCAAAGGTTTCTATATACGAAATAAAAGAGAGGCGAGAGTGGATATTGGATCGCTGACACAGAAATGGTGGATGAACTCAATAAATATTTAGTATCAGTCTTCACGGTGGAAGTATGCCAGAAATTCGAGTGTGTCGGGGGTCAGAAGTGAGTGCAGTTGCTATCACTAAGGAGAATGTGTTTGGGAAACTGAAAGGTCTGAAGGTAGATAAGTCACCTGGACCAGATGGACTACACCCCAGGGTTCTGAAAGAGGTGGCTGAAGAGATTGTGGAAGCATTAGTGATCTTTCAAGAAACAGTAGATTCTGGAATGGTTCTGGAAGACTGGAAAATTGCAAATGTCACTCCATACTTTAAGAAGGGAGGGAGGCAAAAGCCAGGAAATAATAGGTCATTCAGCTTGCCTTCAGTTGTTGGGAAGAAAACAGAGTCCATCAATAAGGATGAAGTTTCAGGATATTTGAAGGCACATGATAAATTGGCCAAAGTCAGCATGGTTTCCTTATGAAGAAATCTTGCCTGACAAATCTTTCGGAATTCTATGAGGGGAAAAAAAAACAGGCAGGATAGACAAAAGAGAGTCAGTGGATGTTGTTAACTTGTATTTTCAGTAGGTATCATGCATGAGGCTGCTAAACAAGATAAAAACCATGGTATTAGCATACATATAAAATTTGCTGATTGATAGAAGGCAAAGAATGGGAATAAAGGGGGCTTTTTCTGGTTGGCTGCCAGTGACAGGGGTGTTCTACAGGGGTCAGAGTTGGGACCCCTTTTTATGTAATATGTCAATGATTTTGATGATGGAATGTCTGCAGAACTTAAGAGAATGGGCAAAGAAGTGGCAGATGGAATACAGTGTTGGGAAGTGTATAGCAAGCATTTTGGTAGAAGAAAGGAAGGCATAGACTATTTTCTAAATGGGGAGCAAATTTAGAAATCAGAGGTGTAAAGGGACTTGGGAGTCCTTCTGCATGATTCCCTAAAGGTTAACTTGCCAGTAAATTTGTTGGTAAGGAAGGCAAATGAAATGTTTGCGTTCATTTCAAGAGGACTGGATTATAAAAGCAAGGATATAATGCTGAGACCTTATAAGGCAAAGAAGATAAGAGCAAACTTGGAGTATTATGAGCAGTTTTGGGCCCCTTATCTAAGGAGGAATGTGCTGGCATTGGAGAGGATTCAGAGGTGGTTCACAAAAATGATCCTGGGAATGAAAGGGTTAATGTATGAGCAGCGTTTGATGGCTCTGGGCCTGTACTCACTGGAGTTTAGAAGAATGAGGGGGATCTCATTGAAACCTGCCAAATATTGAAAGGCCTAAATTGAGTGGATCTGGGGAAGATGTTCCTATGGTTGGGAAGTCTAGGACCACAGGGCACAGCCTCAAAATAGAAGGCCGTCTCTTTAGAACAGAGATGAGTTGAAATTTCTTTAGACAGAAGGTGGTGAATCTGTGGAATTCTTTGCCACAGATGGCTGTGGAGGCCAAGTCATTGGATATATTTAAAGTGGAAGTTAATAGGTTCTTGATTAGCCAGGACATTAACGGCTACAGGGAGAATGCAAGACAATAAATTAGCCATGATCGAGTAGCAGAGCGGACTTTACAGGCCAAATAGCCTAATCCTGCTCCTACGTTTTACAGTCTTATTTATTGAGGTTAGAGGCAGAATCGGATGCAGGGTTTGGAGGCCATTACTTCCTACAAAGTGAAACCCAACATCACAAATAGCAGTGATGCTTCACTCCCAGATGAGCTCAATGCACACTTTGAAAGAGAAAATAAAACTAAACCTGTGCAAATCCCTGCAGCACCTGGTGACCCTGAAATCTCAGTCTCGGAGGCCAATGTCAGAACATCTTTCATGAGGGTGAACTCTCACAAGATATCAGGCCCTGACTGTGTAGCTAGGTGGGCACTGAAAACTTGTGCCAGCCAACTGGTGGGTGTTCAGAGACATTTTTAATCTCTCATTCCTACAGTCAGAAGTTCGCACCTGCTTCAAAAAGGCAACAATTAGACCAGTGCCCAAGAACAGCAGGGTGAGTTGCCTCAACAACTATTGTCCAGTAGCACTCAGCTCTATAGTGATAAAGTACTTTGAGAGGTTATGACTAGAATCAACTCTGTCCTATACAAGTTTGCCTATAACCACAGTAGGTCTGCAATGGATGTGATCTCATTGGCTCTTCACATGGCCTTGGATTACCTGGATAATACTAATTCTTAAGTTAGGCTGCTGTTTGTTGATGGCAGCTCAGCATTTAACACAATTAGTTCTGATCAGAAAGCTCCAAAATCTGGGCCTCTGTACCTCCCTCTGCAACTGGATCCTTAACTTCCTCATGGGAAGACCAGACTGTGCAAATTGGAAATAAAATCTCCACCTCGCTGATAATCAGCACTGGCACACCTCAAGGATGTGTGCTTAGCCCACTGCTCTACTCCCTCTACACCCGTGACTGTGTGGCTGGGCACAGCTCAAACATTAATCCCTCCCGCTGTGTCGCATCCATTGTTTTAGACACAATAGAGGGTGAGGGATTGAAGGGGCAGGCATGGTGTTACTAGTCAGGGAAAATGTCACAACAGTACTCAGTCAAGACAGACTGGAGAGCTCATTCTGTGAGGCTTTATGAGTGGAAGTGAGGAATAAGAAAAGCATGACCACATTAATGGGGCTACATTATTGCCCACCCAACAATCCACAGGATTTAGAAGAAAAAATATGTAGAGAGATCAGACTGTTGCAAGAAATAAGGTTGTTACAGTAGATGATTTTAACCTTCCACGTATTGAATGGGACTCTAATACTGTAAAATGACAAGATAGGATAGAGTTTGTCAAATGTGTCTGGGAAGGTTTCCTTAATCAGTACATAGAAGTCCTACAGAGAGTGTGCGATACTTAATATGCTATTAGGGAATAAGACAAGGTTGATGACAGAATTTTGTGTAAGGGAACACTTTGCATCTAGTGATCATAATGCCTTTAGTTTCAAAGTAAATATGTAAGAAGATAGATCTCATCTGCCAGTTGAGATTCTAAGTTGGAGAAAGGCCAATCTTGATGGCATCAGAAATGATCTGGCAAGTGTGGATTGGGACAGGCTGTTTTCCGGCAAAGGTAAACTTGATAAGTGGCAGGCTTTCAAAAGTGAAATTTTGAAAGTACAAAGCTTATATGTGCTTGTCAAAATAAAAGGTAAAGATAGTATGTTTAGGGAACCTTGGTTTTTGAGAGATATTGTGGCCCTGGTTAAGAAAAATAAAGAGGTGCATAGCAGGTATATGCAGTTAGGAACAAATGGGGTGCCTATAGAGTGTGGAAAATGCAAGCAAACACTTAAGAAAGAAATCAGGAGGGCAATAAGAAGTCATGACTTTGCTCTAGCAGACAAGGTGAAGGAAAATCCCAAGAGATTCTATGGATATGTTAAGAGCAAAAGGATTGCAGGGGACAAAGTTAGTCCTCCAAAAGATCACAAAAGAGATGGGGAGATATAAATGGATTCTTTTGCATCTGTATTTACTCAGGAGATGGCACAGAGTATATAGTTGCCTCTCTAACTGGAGGTCTGTGACTAGTGGAGTGCTGCAGGAATGAGTGCAGGGTCTTGTTGTTTGTCGTCTATATCAATGATTTGGATGATAATGTGATTAACTGGATCAGCAAATATGTGGATGACACCAAGCTTGGGGGTGTAGTGGACAGTGAGGAAGACTATCAGAGTTTGCAGGGGGATCTGGACCAGCTGGAAAAATGGGCTGAAAATTGGCAGATGGAATTTAATGCAGACATAGGAGGTGCTGCACTTCGGTAGGACCAACCAGGGTAGGACTTACACAGTGATCTGTAGGGCACTGAGGAGTGCAGTAGGACACAGGGATTTAGGAATGCAGGTCTATAATTCATTAAAAGTGGCATCACAGGTAGATAGTACCGTAAAGAAAGTTTTTGGCCTTCATAAATCAAAGTATTGAGTATAGGAGATGGGATGTTATGTTGCAGTTGTATAAGATGTTGGTGAGGCTTAATTTTGAGTAGTATGTGTAGTTTTGGTCACATACCTACAGGGAAGATGTCAATAATGTTGAAAAAGCACAGAGAAAATTTACAAGAATATTGATTGCCAGGTCTGAAGGACCTGAGTTATAAGGAAAGATTGAATAGGCTAGGAATTTATTCCTTGGAAAGTGTAAGATTGAGGAGAGGTTTGATTGTGATATAGATTGGGTACATGCAGGCAGGCTAAAACCACTGAGGTTGTTTAGGACTGCAACTGGAGGTCATGGGTTAAGGGTGAAAGATAAAAAGTTTAAGGGGAACATGAGAGGAAGCTTCACTCAGAGGGTTGTGAAAGTGTGAAACAAGCTGCCAGTGCAAGTGGTGCATGTAAGCTCTATTTCAAAATTTAAGAGAAGTTTCGATAGGTACATTGATAGCAAGGGTATGGAGGGCTCTGGTCCAGGCTCAAGTTGATAGGAGTAGGCAGTTTAAATGGTTCAGCATGGACTAGAATTGATAGTGGACCTCAGAAAGAGTAAGATGAGGGAACAAACACCAGTACTTATTGAGAGATCAGACGTGGAAAGAGTGAGCAATTTCAAGTTCCTTGGTGTCAACATCTTTGAGGATCTATGCTGGGGCCAACAGATCAATGCAGTTACAAAGAAATCACAACAGTGGCCATATTTCATTCAGAGTTTGAGAAGATTTGGTACATCACCAAAGGCACACATATATCTACAGATGTATCACAGAGAGCATTCTAACTGGCTGCATCATCGTCTGGTATTGGGGGGTGGGGAAACACTGCACAAGATTGAAATAAGCTGTAGAAAGTTGTAAACTCAGTCAACTCCATCAAGGGCACTAGCCTTTCCAGCATCAAGGACATCTTTAAGAAATGATGCCTCAAAAAGGTGGCATCTATCATTAAGGACCCCCATCACCCAGAACATGCCCTCTTCTAATTGCTATCATCAGGAAGCAGGTACAGGAGCCTGAAGGTACGCATTCAATAATTCAGGAACAGCTTGTTTTCCTCAGCCATCAGATTTCTGAATGGACATTGAACCCATGAACACTAACTCAATATATTCCCCATCTTTTTGCATTTATAAAAATATATATACTAAAAACTGTAAATTACAGTAAGTATGTTTTGCAATGTACTGCTGCCACATAATAACTTATTTCATAATGTATGATAGCAATATTAAACCTGATTCTGATTCTGAAATGGAACAGTGAAGAAACAACACCAATGTATTTCAGAACAATGGAGTTAGAGGAGAGCCTGTGCCCATATAGCAGTGGCCCTCATCCTTCTTTGTGGTAGAAATCACTTGTTTGGGATCAGAGGTCTTGGCGATTGCTAGCATCCTCTGCAGTCCTGGTGTGTCACTCATGCAAGGGACTCGGGGGAGGGAGTATGACTGTTTAATCACCATAGTAGACTCTGACTCCAAAGGTAGAAAAGTGCTATGTTTCTCAGTCTCATGGAACTGTGCAGGTATTGCCCCTTTGTAGTGGACATTTCGGCATGTTGTATGAAATTAGGTATCCACCCCATTTAGAACTCTTAAGTGACAGGCAGAGTCATTTCCTGAGAAACTTTAATTGTCAAGATGAAGGGTCAGAACCCAATATGTCACCTGTCCATTTCCCTCTATAGATGCTGCCCGACTTCCTGAGTTGCATCTGCAGTCTTCTGGGTCTCCAGTACTCTTTGTCCAGTTTGGTTTCTGTGTTTTCCCCCCTTCCCCCAGTAAGTCCACCTCATCATGTGCCAGAAGGAAGGCCTTTCATCCTTGCCAGGCCATAATCTATCAAAATTCAAACCATCAATGGAATTCAATACCTTGATGATGTCAGTGGTGGCATAATTGGGATAAAATTACATCTCTGAGGAGATTATGGCTTCAAGTTCCACTCTGGAGGCTTAACCGCAAAATCTTTTTTACAGTCCATTAATGAGGAACTGTTTCACTGCCAGTGGTGCCATTCTTAGATGGGACACTAAATTGAGATCCTCTCTCTAGTGAGTATGAAAGATTACATTACACTTATGCAGAGAAGTTGTGGAGTCTTCCCCAGTACCTGAGACTAAAATCTAACCTTTACTCACAACACAGAAATTACTTTCTACTCAAGATCACATTGCTATTTGAGGGATCTTGCTGTGTTAATTGCATGACACATAGGCTAAACTCATCAAACTCAAAACAATCCAAGGACCATGACTGGAGCGATCTGTCTGGATAACTGTGTTTAAACCAGATGGTAACCTCAACAATTTGGGCATTGGAGGACCATCCTCTCAGGAGGGCCACTATTGTCCACTTTACATTTAAAAGAATATCAAGAGAAATTGATAGGTTCATTGGGTTGGAAGGATGTGGAAGTTTTTGAGAGGGTGGAGAGGAGATGTACCAGGATACTTCCTGGATTGGAGAGCATATCTTATGAGGATACATTGTGCAAGCTAGATAGAGGTGTACTAGATGATAAAAGGCATAGTTCAAGTCAATAGATAGAGACTTTCTTCCAGGGTGAAGATGGCTAATAGGAGGGGGCATAATTTTAAGATGATTGGAGGAAACTATAATGGAGATATCAGAAGTTAGTTTGTTTTTAAACACGGAATGATGGGTGCATGCTCTGCTGGAGTGCTGGTAGAGGCAGATTCATTAGGGGAATTTAAGGAACTCTTAGACAGATGCATGAATGATTGAAAAAAATGGAGGGTTATGTAGGAAGGAAGGGTTAGATTGATCTTGGAGTAGGTTAAAAGGTTGACACAGTATTGTGGGTTGAAGAGCCTGTTCTATGTTCTATTAATTTCAATAATATCCATTAAAGGAGCATGGGAGATTCCAGAACAGACAGTATAATTAAAAATTAATCTTGAGCTTTTCTGGATGAGGTCAGGAAGGAAGCCTTCACACAAATGGCAGTACAAATCAGAAACTCTCTGACAGAACTTCTGCAGCTATTTCTGATGTTCCAAAAGATTAGGAACAGCCAAGGTCCAAAGCAAAGGATGAGTAAATGTACAAAATTCATTAAACATTGGAAAACCAATCTAAAAGAAGATAATGGGATCTCTGCCTTTCTATCTACGGGTCTGGAATGGAAAGGTGAGAATGTTGAGCTACATTTGAGGTATTCTGTACCATTTTTAACACTGCACCTTAGGGAGAATATAACCACATGGAGGGACCGCAGATTGAAAAGAACTCTGCCAGTAATTGAAGGGTTGGATTATGAAAGGAGAAATCACATAAACTGTTTTTCTATTTCCTGACAAGATTAGGTTAAGGAGTGAGTTCACAAGGTTAATTCCCGGAATGGCGGGACTGTCATATGTTGAAAGATTGGAGCAACTGGGCTTGTATACACTGGAATTTAGAAGGATGAGAGGGGATCTGATTGAAGCATATAAGATTATTAAGGGATTGGACATACTGGAGGCAGGAAGCATGTTCCCACTGATGGGTGAGTCTAGAACTAGAGGCCACAGTTTAAGAATAAGGGGTAGGCCATTTAGAACAGAGATGCGGAAAAACTTTTTCACCCAGAGAGTGGTTGATATGTGGAATGCTCTGCCCCAGAAGGCAGTGGAGGCCAAGTCTCTGGATGCATTCAAGAGTTAGATAGAGCTCTTATAGATAGCGGGGGTCGAGGGATATGGGGAGAGGGCAGGAATGGGGTACTGATCGTGTATAATCAGCCATGATCACAGTGAATGGCGATGCTGGCTAGAAGGGCCGAATGGCCTACTCCTGCACCTACTGTCTATTGTCTATTGATTTGATTGACAAGTTTAGTATTTTTAAAGGACTAGTTTGAGAGTAAGTATTTTAGCTTTAGTCGAATCTAGGATCATGACTCAATACCTTAAAATCAGGGACAGCGAATCAGGAAAGAAATGAAGAAACACTTCAAGGGCAAGTATGGAACTCATTCAGTTAATAACAAAGATTGATAAATTGTAGAAGTGTTATGAGACACAAAAAAAATAAAAATGTTGAAAACTGGAGCCAAAAATCAAGATAATAGAGAATCAGTGGACCAGGCAGCATTTGTGGAGAGAAATGACCAGTTGACAATTTAGCTCACTCTTCATCTCACGTTAAGGGATGTCGATGTGGTTAAGATCAGATGAGCCATGGTCTCATTGCTTGGTGGTAGAGGATCGAGGAGTTGATTAGAACCTCACTGTAGTGTGTGCTTTGGTATCCCTGTTGGGACTGGCAAAGCAATTCCAGTAGCTCCTACTACAGAGTGGGTTTATAGCAACAAGATGGATCGAGGCTGTACCGAGGTACACTGCACAAGTGAATAACCAGTTGGCATTAATTGTCAGTGGTATTTCACAATGATTGGCCCCTGGGTGAGCAACCTTAGCCAAAGCTTTCAGGAGAGAAAGGGTGAAAATGGGACCAAATGGGAAGTCAGAGAAACTAGGAGATAAAAATATTTATCCTGGTGGTGGGGCAGGGGTTGGGTGTTGTGGGATGACACTCTCCCCCGTCAAAGGATGCGTGCTACGTTACAAGATGAACCCTCAATGAAACTGAATCATTTTCAGTGGGATAATGACTTATTTCATTTCTGTATGAGTCATTAATGATAAGCTAGACCTGAGTTTATGATATAAACAGCAGAAAGTCCATGCTTTTTTTGTACTGTCTCTATTATACAATACAACATTATATTTCTATGCCACTTTGCATACAACATCATAAAATGCTCCATGTCTCCTCACAGATCATTACATGTAATTTTATTTGAGCCATATAAGGAGGATGTCAGGAAAGACAACTTAGAGTAGGGTTTAAGCAGTAATGAAGGGATGTTTAGGGAGCAATTCAGAATCAGGTATATTATCAGTAACATATGTTATGAACTTTATTGTTTTGTGGCAACAGAGTGCAATACATAAGAACTTACTATAAATTATTATATAGAAATATATATAAAAAATTAAATAAGCAGTGCAAAAATAGTGAGGTAGTATTCATGGTTCATTGTCCGTTCAGAAAACTGATGGCGGAAGGGAAGAACAGTTGCTAAAATGTTGAATGTGTCTCTTCAGCCTCCTGTATCTCCTCTCTGATTCATGAGAAAAGGACACATCTCAAATGGGGTAAGAGATCGTGAGGATTATTGAGCTAGAGGGCATTTCAGAGATAAAGGCAAAACCACAGAGGGATTTGAAAATAAAGAAAAAAGTTTTAATAATTAAGGGTTTGCTTAGTTGGAAGGCATTGTAGGTGAGACAGCAAAAGGCTGATGAATGCATGGGACTTGGTGAGAGTTAAGATATACAGAGTGGAGTATTTCCTCAATGGGAGAGAAACATTCCTGTTGTGTGTCCATTTGAAACATTTAATCAGGAACTAAATCATTAAACTCATTAACTATTAGATTAGCAACACAAGGAACTAACATCAATGCCCTTAAATGGAAAATCCTACAAAAAGTAGTAGATGCAGCCCAGTCCATCACAGGTAAAGACTTCCCCCACCATTGAGCACATCTACATAAAACACCGTTGCAGAAAAGCAGCATCCATCATCAGGGCCTCCTCTCCCCCTCTCCCCCCACATGCTCTCTTCTTGCTGCTGCCATCAGGAAGGTGGTACAGAAGCCTCAGGACTCTCACCACCAGGTTCCAGGTTCAGGAACAGTTATTACCCATCAACCAGCCAGGCTCTTGAACCAGAGGGGATAACTTCATTCAACTTCATCTGCCTCATCATTGAAATGTTTCCACAACCTATGGACACTTTCAAGGACACTTCATCTCACATTCTTGATATATATATATATATATATATATATATTTATTATTATTATTATTATTTCTTTTTTATTTGCACAGTTTGTTGAATGTACTGATTCTGGTCCCGTTATTATTCCATAGATTTAGTGAGTATGCCCACAAGAAAATGAATCTCAGAGTTGTATATGGTGACATATATGTACTTTGATAATAAGTTTACGTTGAACTCAAATTGTGATTAGATGAAAAGATTAGTATTAATTGCAAGGGCTTTATTTTCAAGTTTATTTATCATTTTTTATTTGAAGGAGATGGGCAGGAGGGGAGTAAGCTAGAGACAGCTAATTCTGGAAGAACAAAGTGGAGACAACAATGTCTCAGAAAGTCATGACAAAAAAACAAAATGGCAGTGATCCGATTCATGCTTGCTGAAAACTGAGCTAGAACTGACAGGCTGCAGAGGAGTTCCACCAATGGTAGAAAAAAAAACTGGCAAAATTCACAGGGTCCCTTCTGAGAAAAGAAAGGCTCCTGCAGCAAAATCAAGGGGAAATATATTTTTCACATAGGGGTAATCAGCCCTCAGTTTTTACAAAGCAGGAGTTAATGCACAGAAATTCAACCGCATAGTGTTGTTTCTCCACATTGTTTTGCATGTGAAAATTGATTTTTTTTCCCCAGGAAGAAAACAAAATAACAACTATTTGCATCACTGAGAAAATTCCACTGGGCACCTTCAGTCATTAGTTATAGTTATACCCTTGTCACAATTTCTGCATTGGGGCATACAAGATTATAGCATTCCCACCGGAACATTTTTTCTGAACAAATGGAAAATCCTGGATCAGGCTATCCTGGGACTCCCATAATTGGGCTGAATGTGGTCTGACTTCTGCAACCCCAAACTAGGAACACTCCACCACCCACATCAACAGTATCTTGGCATCCAATGATCTCTTTCCAACTCATTCAACTTCATTTAAGGCATCTCTCAACTCCGTATTCCTCCCTGACATAAAAGTATGTTGTTGATCCCAATCCGGCCACAGAGCCAGAGCTCCAAACCTCTATTTTCCACCCTGAATGTTCCCAAAAGCACAATGGTCTTCTGCTCTCCTTTCTTTCCCCAACCCCCAAAGCACCAATTGCCAGTCTCCAGCTCTTGAACTGGACTGTACCCCACTTATTAGCCAAACTTTCAAGCCTGAGTTTGTGGAAGGGAGTCTGGGGTGGAAGATTTTCCTACAAAAGAGTACAAGGCTCAGTTGCTGTAGCCCTGTTGCTGCACAATTCTAATGGGCGAACTGTAATCTATAGGTAAAGCAACTCTAATCTAGCCATAGAATCACAGCTCCAGCTGTTCAACAACTTCAGTCTGGCTGCCACCGCAGGCATGCAATGTTTGCATTTCTGTAGCCACTGTTACAATTTTTTTTAATGCTCATTCAGGAGATGTGAACTTCACAGGCTGAGCCAGCACTGAGTGCATATCCCTGGATGCCCTTGAAGAGGTGATGGTGAGCTGCCTTCTTGAACTGCTACAGTCCCTAAGGTGTGGTTAGACCCACAATGCTGTTAAGGGGAGAGTTCCAGGATTTTGACCCAGTGACAATGATGTAGGAACAGTGAAATATTTCCAAGTCAGGATGGTGTGTGGCTTGGACAGCAACATCTAGGTGGTGGATTCCCCCATGTTTTTGTTGCACTTGTCCTTCTAGCTGGAAGGTATGGAAAGTGTGTGCATTTCAGTAGCCTTAGTGAGTTGTTGCAGTCCATCCTGTAGCTGGTACAAACATCTGCTACCAGTACTGGGGTGAGTGAATGGGGTGCCTATCAAATCGGCTGCTATGTCCTGTGTGATTTTGTGCTTCTTAAGTGTTGTTGGAGCTGCTCTCATCCAGGCAAGTGTCCCATCACGCTCTGGACCTGAGTCTTGTGATGATGGACAGGCTTTGTAGAGTTAGGAAGTGAGTCACACACCGCAGGATTCCACACTTTGCTGCTAATGAAGCGGATTCTGAAGGAAAATGCTAATTTATGCCTAGCAAGCTCCTAATAACAACAAGATAATGACAAGAAAATCTATCTTAGTGATTTTGGTTAAGGGAACTAATGGGTAGAGCTGATTCCTTACCTGATTCACAGTGCTCTGTTCAATTAAACCATTGAGGTTGTCAATGAAAAACTTACAAACCAATGAATTTTAGTTGTCTATTGATTTTGAATGTTGTCCTGTGCCATTAAATGCAAGTAGTTTTGTACATTGGGTCCAGCTTTGTCACAATACATGCATGAATCACTCAACATTTTGCACAACTAACATATTAATCACAAACCTTCTCACCTTAACTACTGAGATTTAAACTCAGTTTTGTGACATTATCCAAGAAGCAGCTAAGACCTGGACATCGGCAAGGTAGACCTGTGGTCTGACCTAGTTTAGTTCATCTCACCAGAGATCTGCATTTGTTCAAGTACAAGAGGATATAAAATTCATCCCTTGGTCCTTACTGCTATCTGGCAAGCATCTCCACACAATATTCACTGGCTGAGGATGGTCCATGGAACTTTTAATCTGCAGCATTTTAGTAGATAAAATACTGACAGAAGATAATAAAATCAATCTAAGAACAGTCAAAAATATGTCAACTCCTTTACAGAAATCCGTGCATCAATTTTCATACAGCAGGGAAATTGCAAGATCGAAATTCCTTAATCTTAAACAGACCATTTGCTTTCTTCACACATCCACAGCCAAGTATAGTCTCAAACTTTACAAAAGCACCTGTTTATGACTTAGTCAAATATGTTTAAGTTTCCATCTGCAGACTGCACCCAAGAATGACACTTTGGCATTGCAAAGATCTCAGCGGAATTAATGTCAACATTTGGCAATTGCCAGTGGCAACAGCTAAGGCTGCTCTGAGCATATGCCTACTCCAGCAGAATCATGAATCCTTTAAGTTAAATGTCTAAGTAAAACTTTAAAAAGGCTGCATCTAAAATCAAAAGATGTCATGCATCTTCTCTCAAAGACAAATTGACAATGCAAACAATAGTTTTCCCAAAATTATACATTTTTTAAATCCCATAACCACCAAATTATAATCTCTGTTCCTTCCTCATATGTTAAATCATATGTGGCACTCAAAACAATCAAAATTACAGTTAAAAAGAGTCAAGAACGTTGCCCAATAACAATTTGAACTAGACTTCGGTCCTCAATTCCCTAATGGGGCATTTGAATCCTTTTGCTTCCAGCTTAAAGGCAATAGAGTACCCCGTGATCCAGCACAGACACAGCAAAAGCACTGGTAAGAAGGGGGAACATTACAAGCAAGAATTCTACCTATTGAACTTCCATCCATCCACATGCCTTGGATTTTGACCCCTCTCATAAGTGAAGTAAGTGTTTTCTGTTTACCCTGTCCCCTCAATTTTAAACATCTTAAACATCTTAAACATTTTAAACATCTCCCATCAGCATCTGTTCCAAAGAAAGAAGCATGCCCATGAATCTCCTCAGCACCCTCTCCAGTGCAGTCATGGCTCCCCTGTAATGTAGTAACCAGAACTTCAAGCAATATTCAAGGTGTGGCCTAACTGGCATTGCATATTGTGAAAGCATAACTTCCTTGTTCTTAAGTTCCATGATTCAGCTAATAAAGGAAAGCATCCCATATCCCTTAACTACACAAATGTTCTGATCTGCAAACTTGAGAACCTATACACATACATTCCAAGGTCCCTTTCTTCTTCCACGCTTCTCAGAGATTTACAACTGTTTGCAGTCAGAAATGCTGAGCAGATGGTCCACCTCAGCTCCTTCCTGAGATTCCCACTGGCACAGAAACCAGTCTAACTTCCAGTATTTTTCCCTCTCCCCCTTCCCTCTTCTTCAATTCCCCAAGCTGGCCTTGTACCTCTTCTCATCTGCATATCACTTCTCTGTGGTGCCCCTCATCCTTCCCTTTCTCCACTCCTCTCCCCCATCAGATTCCTTCTTCTCCAGCCCTTTATCTTTTTCACCTATCACCTCCCAGCTTCTTACTTCACTCTCCTCCCCCATCTACTTGGCTTCACCATCACCTTCTAGCCTGCTCTCCTTCCCCTCCCCCTGCCTTCTTATTCTGGCACCTTCCCCTTTCCATTCTAGTCCTGATGAAGGGACCTGGCCTGAAACATCAACTGTTTATTCATTTCCATTGATGCTGCTTGGCCTGTTGAGTTCCTCCAGTGTGTATTGCTCTGGACTTCCAGAATCCTTTGTGTTTACTCTCCAATAACCCACTTGATGCCCAGTTTGTGTTTTGCCAGGACAATCTGGTTCCAGGCCTCATCACAGCCTTAGTCCAGGTGAAATCAAGGAATCAATAAGCCCTGATTAAACAGAAGTCAATGGGCATCAAGCAGAAAAAACTCCAAGTGTCTGGAGCCATACTTTGTACAAAGCACAATAGCTGTGCTTGTTGGAGGTCTATCACCCCAGTCCTAGGCATCACTGCAGGAGTTCCTCAGGGAAACAACACAACCATTGTCATTGTTTCATCAGTGACATTCCTTCACTGATCATTGCACAATATTCAACTCCATTCACAGCTCCTCAGCAGATGAAGCAGTCCATGCCTGCATGCAGCAAGACCAAGACAACCTTCAGGCTGATTAGTGGCAAATAACATTAATGTCATAAAAGTAGCAGAGGTGATGAACATCTACAAGATAGAATCTGGCCACCTAACTTGGGCATTCAATGGTTTTACCCTTGCTGTGTCCTCCACCATCAGTACTCCGGAGGTTCACCATTGTTCAGAAACTCAGCTGAACCAGGTACATACAAAGAGGCTGGGTGATTCACCTCCTGACACCCCAAAGCCTTTCTACCATCTACAAGGCAAAGAAATGATCATGGACTTCAGAAAAGGTAAGATGAGGGAACACACACTAGTCCTTATTGAGGGATCAGAAGTGGAGAGAATGTCAACATCTGAGGATCTATCCTGGACCTGTCATATTGATGCAGTTACAAAGAAGGCGTGATAAACTATATTTCAATAGGAGTTTGAGGAGATTTCCTATGTCATCAAAGACACTTGCAAATTTCCATGTGGAGAGCACTCTAACTGACTGCATCACCGTCTGGTATGGGGGTGGTGACACTGCACAGGATCGAAATAAGCTGCAGTAAATTGTAAACTCAGCCAGCTCCATCATGGGGACCAGTCTTCCCAGCATCCAGGACACCTTCAAAAGGCAATGCCTCAAAAAGATGACATCCATCATTAAGGACCCCCATCACTCAGAATATGCCTTCTTCTCATTCCTACCATCAGGGAGGAGGTATGAGCCTGAAGGCACACACTCAATGATTCATGAACAGCTTCTTCCCCGCTGCCAAATTTCTGAATGGACAATGAACCCATGAACACTACCTCATTGCTCTTTTTTCTCTTTTGCACTCCTTATTTAATTTAACTTTTTAAATATATATTTCTTACAGTAATTTGCAGTTTTTATTATTATGTACTGCTGCCACAAAAACAACAAACCTCACAACATATGCCAGCGATATCAAACCTGATTCTGAATTCACTCCACTGCTCTGGATGAGTGCAGCTTGACATCATTCAGGACAAAGCAGCCCACTTGACTGACACCCCATCCACCACACTAAACACTCCCTCCACCACGAGCACACAGTGCGCACAATCTAACAGAATGCACTACGGCTACTCAGAGAGCACCTCCCAAACCTATAACTTATACCATTCCTTCATCATCACTGGGTCTAAATTCTGGAACTCCCTTCCCAACAGCATAGTGGGAGATCCTTCACCGGAAAGAAGGACTGCAGTCATTCAAGAAGACAGCTCATTTCTCACCTTCTCAAGGGAAATTAGGAATGGGTCTTGTCAGCAATACTCATGTCCTGAATATTGAATGACAAAAAAGCATTCCCCTTTTAATTGCCCCTTCCAAAGAATATCCAGGAAATACAATCTTATACCAGTTTTGGCATATTTTATATTACCTTGTGTTTTTAACAACACAGAAGGCTATTCAGCTCCCCAGATCCGTGCAAGCAGAAGAACTCCATGAGTTCTACTCTCCATTCCCTATTTCCCTGTACCCCTGCTACTTGTTTTCTTCCACACAATCCCATCAACTCTTGGAGCAATACAGCATGGAAACAGGCCCTTCAGCCCAACTCATCCATGCTAACCAAGTCCTTAGATTGTTTCCATTATCACTTACGCTAATGACAATTTACAGTGGTCAATTAATCCACCAACTCGCACATCTATGGGACATGGAAGGAAACTGGAGCACCCAGGGGAAACCCACATGGCCACAGGGAGAGCGTGCAAAATCCACACTGACAGCGCCAGAGGTCAGGATTGAACCCGGGTCTCTGGAAGCTATGAGGCTATCAGCTCTATTAGCCATTTACACATACCTTTTGTGCGCAAAATGTTTCAGATTGTTTGTTTCAGTTCTTTATTTGTTTTCAATCTTTTTCAATAGTAGTTTAATGTTTTTGAATGTCTAAAACAATTTATGTGTTAGCAGGGCAGTTCTAATGAAAGGTCACTGACCAAAAAACATTAACTCAATTTCACTCCACATAATTGTTGTCTGACCTGCATTTTTTGCAGGAGTTCCTTCATTTTTTTTGTACTTCAGAAGCATTCAGTCTTTGAAAGCTCCAAGTTAGTTCAGTATGTGGGGTATTCAGTATTTGACCCTACTGAAGACCATAAACATGGGAGTAGAATTGGGCTTTTCAGCCCATTGTGTCTGCTCCGTCATTCAATCATAGCTGATTTACTTTCCCTCTCAACCCCAGTCTCCTGCTTTCTCCCCTTAACCTTTGATGTCACTACTAATCAAGAAATTAATCATATCCACTTTAAATATACCCAGTGACTTAACCTCCACAGTCATCTATGGCAATGCATTCCACAGATTCACCACTCTCTAGCTAATGAAAGTCCTCTTTGAGAGGAGGAACATTAAGGAATGAAGTTTCTGCCAATAATTTCAGAAAAAGCACTTGCTTCTCGCCACTGGGGACTTCAGTTCAAAGCTCTCCCATGTGCTTAATACTCACCTCCAAAAATGACCTGGGACACTGTACCTAAAGGTCTTTCTGTGCGGGAGATTGGACTGGTTATTTGCCCTCTCATTGGAGAACATTCAGTCTAATCTTGATCACATTGCAATTTCAAGTCATTAGGACTGTACAATCAGGAAGCTTAGAAAAATAGAGGGCTTTGCAGTAGGGTAATTCTAGGTAGTTTACAGAGTAGGTTACATGGTTAGTACAACATTGTGGGCCAAAGGTCCTGTAATGTGCTGTAGATTTCTATGATTCTAGGAAGGTCCATAACATGGAAGCAATGAATTTCAAAATGACAATTTCCTGGATCAAAATAGGAAAAAGCAAGGAACACTCAGCAGGTTAGGCAGAACCTCCAGAGAAACAGAGTTAACATTTCAGGGTGATGGCCGTTTGTCCAAGCTATTCTAACACTGAATTGTCACTGAGCTAAAACATTAAATCTGTTCCTATCAACAGATGCTTCCCAACCTACTGGTGTTTTCAGCATTTTTATTTTATATTTCCAGCAACTGCAGTTTTTTCATTTTCTTCTGCAAGTTCTGGGATTTATTTTACTAAAATAAAAAAAATGAATTTCAGACAACCTTCTGGAAAATCTGACTGCCCTGCCCATCAAGGAGACTGAGAATAGCATTCCAGAACTAACCATACAGCATTGTTGCCACCTTCTGGCTAACTGAAGCAGTATTCCAGGGAAATGTCCTTTCATCTTCCTCGATTGGTTGTCAAGTACAGGCAATACCTGTGTTACAGGAAATTTGCATTGCTAGAAAATGGTTCATTTTCAGTAATACAAAGCTTCATCATCTGTGCATACATCAAGAAACAAGTTTTAAAAATTGCGTCACCTATTTACTATTTCCCACATAAATTCTGAGAGTGAATTTTATTTTGTATCTAATTTTATGGTAGTGTTTTGTGAATTCTGTAAGTGCAAATGTGGGGTGGGGTGGGGAGATGTGTGGAGTGGTTTGGGAGGTCACTAGTACTTTAATTATCCATGCAGCAAACAAGCATACCATGGGAGGACATTCAGTCCATTGTTCATACAAACTCTTTGAAAAACCTATCCCTGAGTCCCTTCTTTAAAATGTTTTCTAAGTTATCATAAGTCATGGATCAATTTTATTCACTATATATTTACATGTATTAAGAATTTGCTGTGTTGTGTTGGTGCAACATTCAATAACTATGAAGAATTATACAAAAAAAACCTAGTTAAAGTATGGATATGGAATAAAATGTGCATAAATACTAGCATGAATTTACAATGCAACCAGCATTATAAAAAGTGGTTTAAAGTGTCTACAGTGCAGTGACTGAGGCAAGAGATAGAGGGGGTTGGAGGAACCAAATAGAATGGTTGATCAGATTAACTGCCTATTGTACTCACTCATGGGTCTTTGAGGGAATTCCAGAAATTCATCCAGGTCTTTTATGCTCAGGAACAATCAGCAGGCACAGTTTGAGAGTATGTGGTATTTTAAAAAAAAACATTCAATGAAATGTCATTTTCAGCTAATTCAAACAAGTCCAATCAGCACAAGTGGGTTGACTTTTCCATCAGTTGTGTCCATCAGATTCCCACTTATAAATAAATCTATGAGCAACATTTAGAGTCATATTAAAGCTGGTGTACAGCTGATTTTGATGAAATAAAAGTGACTTGGTACAGAAACCCGTGAGGAAGGAAACCCTTTACACAATGCACACGGTTTTGGATGCAAGTTGAGTCTAGGTCATTGCCTGCACCTGATGCAGAAACTATTCAGTCCTTCAGGGCACAGCAGCGGTATTTTACCAGCTAGGAATTCCAAAATCTCACCTGCTGATCCAGTGACACGAATTTGAATCCCAGTACCTTGGCTTGGGAATATTCATTAATCAAATAACCCACAATTAAAAAGCATTTTAGTAATGGTGAATGTGAAACTACCAAATTGTTGTTAAAAACTTATCTGGTTTGTTAATGTCTAGGGAAAGATTCTGCAATGGTTACCTGGTTTGGAGAAGACAACCTAATCTGGGCTGACTCTTAATGTCCTTCTGGAGTGACTTAGCAAGCCACTCCGCTGAATGGCATATAGAGAAAGGTAAAAACTGGTGGCTTTATTATTTTGTCTTGGCACATACTTTCAAAACTCCGTCAAACTGATGCCCTTAGTGCAGTGTTGACCAGTTCATGGAGAGGCAAGAGGGATTATTTCACCAACTCTTGACAGCAGATTCAGAAGTTTACTTGAACAGTACAGGGAATCAGCTCTTTGCTTTCACATGGCAGAAACAGATAGCTTCAGCCTATTTGTGGATTCATCATTGTGATCAACTCTAGATTGATCATAAAAGGCAGCAAACAAAAAAGAAGCAATTCTGGCCATTTCTAAAGTACTTTCACTAGTTAATGTTGTCCCAAAGCACTTTGCAGTCAAGTAAGTACTTTTGACGTGAGGGGCATATTATAACTGGCACGTTTGTGCATTGTAAGCTCTCAGAACCAAATGACGATAGCCAGATAATTATCTTTTAGTTGAGTGAAAAACATTGTCCATTCCTCTGAACTTCAAACACTGCTGCAGCATATTTCTCATCCACCTGAGAGGAGAGGCACAGGATGCACTTTTAAGATCCCATCTAAAAGTCAAACCTTAAATTGCGGTAATGTGGGATTCCCACAGTACAGCTCAGATAGGCAGCCTGCAAGTTTGTGCTCAAATCTTCTGCAGCAGGGTTTCCCATCCTGGGGTCCACAGACTCTCTGCTTGATGATATTAGCCTATGGTGTAAAAAAGATTTGGAACCCCTATTCTGGAGTGATTCAAGTGCTCAACCATCTGACGCACAAGTACAAGTGTGACCTACAACCATAGATCAGACTGAAGCTAAATTCAAGAACATTTAGGTCAAATGATTAAAGACAAGCCCAATTCATGGTGCCAATCCTCAGCACTGATCAGGGACAGCACAAAAGCGTGGAGTTTAGTGCAATCACTTAGCCGGTGATCAGTGATTGGGGTTCGATTCCTACCTCTGTCTGTGAGGAGATTGTATGTTCTCCCCACGACTGTGTGGGTTTCCGCCTGCATTCCAAAGATGTACGGTTAGGGTTAGTGAGTTGCACGCATGCTATGTTGGTGCCGGAAGCGTGGCAACACTTGCAGGCTGCTCAGCACAATCCTCATTGATTTGATTTGCTCTGATCCAAAAATGACATGTTCCACTGTTTACTTCAATGTACATGTGACAAATAAAGTTATTCTCTTTTTTAATTTCAAGGGTAATGTTTTCAATCTATCACACTATTCAGCCTTTGAGTATAGGTGGATATAATTCCAAATGGAAACAGAAAATGCAGAAAACATGCAGCAGGTTAGAAAGCATCCAAGGAGAGAGAAGCAAAGTTAATATTTCAGTTTTGTTTGGTGGTTTCATTACTTGACTTGAGTTCTGATCCACAGTATTACTATGTGTCAAAAATGCTACATTGAACATAGAATAGTACAGCACAGTACAGGCCCTTCAGCCCACAATGTTGTGCTGACCCTTAAACCCTGCCTCCCATATAACCCTCCACCTTAATTGATACAAATGCGACTGTATCGTTATCTGATAAATACTAATGTATAACTGAAGCTGCCATGGCCACTGGGTTTGTAATAATGATCCACTAGGTGGCAGGAACAATTCTTCCTCGATTGTCGGAAGTCCCAATATCTGACAACAGCGACACCCACTGGGTGGAAAGAGGAGGCACAGCCTTAATTCAGTGTTCCATCCAACTGAGATTGAACACCAAAAATAGCAAGGCTTTATTCTGCTGCTAGTTTCAAACATATTTAGGCTATTTTATGAGAAAATATCTTCATTTCATCTCAAGCCTCCATTTTTTCCCTGTATATAAAATTGATAACATCTACTATGTAAAGACATCCTCAAGACAACTGTCATTTTGCAGTGCATTAACAGTGGCAGTACCGAGAGCTTGTCATAGCTACAGGAAATATAAACACCTTTGGGTCACCAGAGTCCCAGATGGTGGAGGTGGAGTTGGCAAAATAAAAAGCAATTGGAATCCATATGCCTCATTCAGTGTTGCAAAAGATTTCAAGATGTTTCAGGAGCTGATACAGAGCCTCAGGACCTACAGAGAAGGCAGGACTGGAGCTATGAAATGTTGGAATCATCAAGCAGTGTATCTTCAGGAAGAACAAAGTGCTTTAGGGTCGACTTTCAGAGGCAGGAAGAGGTGTGAAAAGAAGAAAGAGAATTTTTAAATTCTAGACTGTGGTAGAAAATGTACTGTGCTGAGGGCTTTTCTTTGATGGGTGAGTTTCAATGGCTTCAATTGCTCAGGGAGAAATTTTCCACAATACAGTTCCCTCGTTTTCATCCTGAGGATTTTGGCCTCTCTTTGGAAAGTTTACATGGCTTGTTAGAGGGGAGGGCTAAAGAAGGATTTTAATTCACAGAAGGTAGGGCCGACAGACCAGTTTGTTATTTGCTCATTATCCATCTTCTTGGTCTGTATGTACTATCGCTTGGAAAAGGTGAAACCGTTCTGATGGAATAAAACTGGCCAGCAAGGTTGGGGTTAAAAGGGGTTATGATCTGGGAAAAGAAGGGCAAGAAAGTCTTAAGAAGCCAATGAAGCATGCCAAGTTTTCTCTGAGGAGCACCACCAAATCTTGGTGAGGGATCTCAGAGGAGGAATGCAGAAAATGGTATATCTGACAGAAAAATGGGACAGAATTCTGGGCATGTTAAATCATACTAGTCAGTTTCTCTCTCCATGGATGCTGTCTGACCTGCTGAGTGTTTCGTACCTTTTTTGTTTTCATTTAGAATTAAACCCACTGAGACTCAAAGGCTGAATGGTGTTATAGATTGAAACACATTGACAATGCTTTTGATAAAAGGCAATGCCGAGGAATGATACCATTATTGGTATTTCATGCAAGGGTCCACTCTTCTAGTAGGAGACCAGAGCGCTGTCAAACTCTTCTTCCACAAAAATTGCCACAGCCAAACCCCATCTCAGTCCTTGCTTCCCTCCACATTCACATTGTAAAGGAGTGTAGTGGACAATAATCTGGATCGCAAAAAAATTTGCTCCACCTAGACATGTTTGGCCCTCCAGCTCCCAAATCCAGAGGTGTAGGGATGTTGCCAGACCCTATATGCTGTGGGCAGGTGCTTCACAGACATTTTAGCTTGGAAACACCAATAAGTTTCCAGAGAGTTTTGAGTCTTTTTTTAGACTTGAAGGTGGAGATGAGTATATGCTGTAGCTGCTCATTGCTGCAGAGAAAGAATCTCCAATGTCTTCATCAACCTGCCAGAAGCAGGAACGTGGATCATTCTCATCCTACATGGATTCTGAGCTGAAACAATTTGAGAACAGAACTCAAGAAAATTGAAGTGGCCAAGAATCAGAATCAGGTTTATTGTCACCGGCATGTGATGTGGAATTGGTTAACTTAGCAGCAGCAGTTCAATGCAATACATAATCTAGCAGAGAGAGAAAAATAATAAAAATAAAACATAATATTAGTAAATAAACAAGTAAATCCATTTCATATATTGAATAGATTAAAAACGTGCAAAAACAGAAATAACGTATATTTTTTAAAAAGTGAGGTAGTGTCCAAAGATTCAATGTCCATTTAGGAATCGGATGGCAGAGGGGAAGAAGCTATTCCTGAATCACTGAGTGTGTGCCTTCAGGCTTCTGTATCTCCTATCTGATGGTAACAGTAAGAAAAGGGCATGCCCTAGATGCTGGAGGTCCTTAATAATGGACGCTGCCTTTCTGAGACACCGCTACCTGAAGGTGTCCTGGGTACTTTGTAGGTTAGTACCCAAGATGGAGCTGAATAGATTTATAACCTTCTGCAGCTTCTTTCAGTCCTGTGCAGTAGTCCCACCCCACCCCGCCCCCATACCAGACAGCGATGCAGCCTGTCAGAATGCTCTCCACAGTAAAACTATATAAGTTTTTGAGTGTATTTGTTGACACGCCAAATCTCTTGAAACTCCTAATAAAGTATATCCGCTGTCTTGCCTTCTTTATGACGACATAGATATGTTGGGACCAGGTTAGATCCTCAGAGATCTTGACACCCAAGAACTTGTAACTGCTCACTCTCTCCACTTCTGATCCCTCGATGAAGACTGGTATGTGTTCCTTCATCTTACCCTTCCTGAAGTCCACAATCAGCTCTTTCAGCTTACTGACATTGAGTGCCAGGTTGTTGCTGCAGCACCACTCCACTAGTTGGCATATCTCACTCCTGTACGTCCTCTCGTCACGACCTGAGATTCTACCAACAATGGGTGTATCGTCAGCAAGTTTATAGATGGTGTTTGAGCTATGCCTAGCCACACAGTCATGTGTATATAGAGAGTAGAGCAGTGGGATAAGTACACACCCAAGGTGCGACAGTGTTGATCATCAGCAAAGAGGATATGTTATCACCAGACACAACCTAGCGGCATTATTTAATACGTCATAAATATGATCATGGTTCCTCTATCTCATTTTCCTGCCTCTTCCCTTCATCTCTCAATCTCTCTTCAATTCTGCACCTATCAATATCTAAATTACAATTCCTTGTGCCTTTCCTTCTTCACCGCTCTCCTACATCCCTTGTTCCTTTCTCCCCACTCTCTAAATCCACAGTTCTCACCACCCTCTTCTTTCACTTCCAGTTCCCCTCCTTATTCCCCAAACACTGCCCCAATTACTATACCTCTCCCCAATCTTGTTCCTTATCCTTCGTCCCTTCCAACTGATCCTCAACCCTCCCCAATTTCCGTCCCCTCTTCCCCATCATTCTCTCCCCTAATTTTCTTCTGCATCTTTCTCCTAGCCCCCCCACTCTTTCCTTCATGCTCCATCCCTCCCCAGTCCCTCACCTGTCTCTCTCAACCACCCCCAAATCCCTCAACTTTCCTCAGTCCTCTTATTGTGTCTGTTGACAACAGAATAGGATTGAAGGAACATTTTCTAGACATTATCTGTTGTGATTTAAATGGATTTAAAGAACATCTTATCCAATTGCTTTATATTTTTACTGCGCTGTACCTTGTTTCTGCCTCTTCCTGTGGTTAGATTCTGGGAAGCCTACTTGAATTATAGGTTCTGCTTTTCCTGTGAGTGAGCTGCATCCTTCTTACAAATGCATTAAGTAGTAAATATCTCTTGCTGAGAATCGCCTCCCCTGAATGCGCAGAGCATTGGTAAATTGGATGCATAAGAGTAGGAAGCTTCACAATGTGGCACTATTACTAAATAGTTAGGGCATGCTGACTTAACACGAAAGTCAATGTGGATGTGTCTCTGTCAGTCAGTTCAAGTTTAATTGTCGTTCGACTGTACATGAATACCCATGAATACAGCCAAATGAAACAGCATTACACCAAGGCCAGGGTGCAAAACACAGCATAAGGCACATATAGCACATACAAGGTATCAGCAAAATTTAGTCACACAAAAAAAATGTCCAACAAGGTCTTGTGATCACAAGAAAAGCAACTAAGATGATCACTTGTTGTTAGACTGCACACCGACTCCTTTGGTGCCTTGCTGAAGCAGGCAGCAGCATAATCCATAACAATTAAGTACCTCCCATAGCTAATAGAGTGACCACTGAGTGTATGTTTGTGGTCTTCTGCTTCTGTAGCCCATCCACTTCAAGGTTGAACATAGTCAACTCAGAGATGCTCTTCTGCACACAACTGTTGTAACACGTGGTTATTTGAGTTGCTGACAAGAAAGTGACAGTTTAAGTGCCATCCCAGATTGTCTGGGATGCCATGAAAGCATATCTGAGGGGGCAAATAATCTCTTACACAGCAAATCTCAACAGAAGATCCCGCACAGATCGATTAGACCTCATTAACCAGATTAAAGAATTGGATCAAATATATGCCCAAACTAAGAACCCTGAATTATACAAGAAGCGTGTTGAACTCCAAACTAAATTTAACCTTCTGTCCACTCAACCTGTCGAACGCCAACTTCTCGAAAGCAAGAGTCGCTTTTACATTCATGGGGATAAGTCTGGTAAATTTCTAGCCAATCAGCTGAGGCGTTCCAAAGCCAAACAACATATTACAAAGATCCGGAAGGAGAAGGGAGACTTTACATCGGATCACTTAGAAATTAATGACGCAGTTAAAAATTTTTATTTTCGGCTTTATTCCTCTGAATCTCTGAATGACAATATCTCTGTTGATCAATTTTTACAGAATCTGAATATCCCCTCACTTTCATCTGATTTCAAAGCCAAACTCAATGTGCCTATGTCATTAGAAGAAATATCTACTGCAATTTCTGCACTGTCCTCAGGGAAATCTCCTGGACCTGATGGGTTCCCTGTAGAATTTTATAAATCATTCTCTTCACTTCTTTCTCCTCAGTTACTTTCAGTATTATCTGACTCGTTTAATTACGGCAAATTGCCACCCTCTTTCAGTGAGGCATCTATTATTCTTCTTTTAAAAAAGGGCAAAGACCCAACAGAATGTTCCTCATATAGGCCAATCTCTCTGCTCAATGTTGATGTAAAGATCTTAGCTAAAGTTTTGGCTCATAGATTAGAATCCATCATTCCCTCCATTATCTCTGATGACCAAACAGGCTTTATTAAAAACCATCTCCCTTTTTTTAACATTCGGCGTTTATTTAATATCTTATACACACCTCCAACTGGGATCCCTGAATGTGTTATTTCCCTCGATGCGGAGAAAGCATTTGATCGTATAGAGTGGAACTACCTTTTTGCAGTTTTAGAAAAATTTGACCTTGGCCAAAGTTTCATCTCTTGGATTCAATTGCTGTACCTGTGTCCTACAGCCTCTGTTTTAACCAATTTTCAGAAATCCCAAGCATTTAATCTCAAACGTGGTACCTGCCAGTGATGCCCCTTAAGTCCCTTTCTCTTTGATTTGGCTATGGAACCTCTGGCGATAGCATTTTGAAACTGCCCTGAATTGACTGGGATTTGGAGAGGGGGTGTCGAGCATAAAGTTTCTCTCTATGCTGATGACTTATTACTCTTTCTCTCAAATCTGTCTACATCCTTACCTCTAATGTTTTCACTTCTTGACCAGTTTAGCCAGATCTCTGGCTATAAGCTTAATTTACATAAGAGTGAAATTCTCCCAATTAATAAAGAAGCACAAGAACTAACATTTCATGATCTCCCTTTTAAAGTAGTCCATAATCAATTTACTTATCTTGGAATTACAGTCACAAGGAAGTTTAAAGATCTCTTTCGTGAAAACTTTGCCAATCTTTCATATGCTATAAAACAGAGTCTGGTACAATGGTCACCTCTATCTATGTCTTTGGTAGGTCGTATTAATGTTGTTAAAATGTATGTTCTCCCCAAATTTTTATACCTATTTCAATCTATCCCAATTTTTATTCCTAAATCATTTTTTGATTCCTTAGACTCTATTATTTTGTCATATCTGTGGCAGAATAAGCGCTCTAGAATTAATAAAATCCATCTCCAAAAATCTAAAAAAGAGGGTGGCATGGCTTTACCTAACTTTCGTTTATATTATTGGGCAGCTAATATACGTTGTGCTACCTTCTGGTCTTTCTTCCATGGCCAACCCGAGTGCCCTAACTGGGTGGCGATGGAGTTGAGCTCCACTAAAGAATTATCTATCTCTGCACTCCCTAGTAGTCTGCCCAGATCAATAGCTAATCCTCTTGTTAGACACACTTTGCGTATATGGGCTCAGATCAGGAAATGCTATGGTTTCCAGGGGTTTTCCGTTTCCAGCCCTGTTGCTCATAATCACCTTTTTTTACCTACTACATACGATTCAGCATTCCAGGTTTGGTAGAGGAAGGGCATTAGACATTTTGAAGATCTTTTCATTGATAATCGCTTTGCTTCCTTTCAGCAGCTCTCTGTTAAGTTCAATCTGCCCAATGCTCATTTTTTCAGATATCTCCAAATCCGACACTTTATTGCTCCTTTAATTCCTAACTTCCCTGAAATGCCTGCGAAAAATGCTATGGACCTATTTCTTTCCATGAATCCACTAGGTAAAGGCTTAATATCAATCATCCGAGACAAACTAGCGGCCTTACGACGGGCCCCCATGGATAAAATCAAAATGGCCTGGGAGCAGGATTTAAATATCTCCTTATCTGAGGAGAGCCGGGATTCAGTTCTCAAATCGGTTAACTCAACCTCTCTTTGTGCTCGCCACTGCCTTTTACAGTTTAAAATTGTTCATAGAGCCCATTTGTCTAAATCTAAACTATCTCGATTCTACCCTAGCGTTAGTCCGCTCTGTGATAAATGCAAGAGGGGCGTGGCCTCTCTCATCCATATGTACTGGTTCTGTCCTAGCTTGGAGAAATTCTGGAAAGATGTCTTCACTATGTTATCGTGTATTCTGAATCAGCACCTAGAATCAAACCCCTTAATTGCTCTGTTCGGTTTTTGGGGCGAGAAAGATTTATGTCTGGGTCCGACCAAATGCTGAATATTATCCTTTGCCTCTCTCCTGGCTAGACGCTTGATCCTCCTCAGATGGAGAGATGTTGCCCCGCCCACTCATGCTCAATGGCTTAATGACATCATGGCCTGTTTGGACCTCAAGAAAATTCATTATTCAGTTCTCAATTCGGATCTAAAGTTCCATAAGGTCTGGGGTCCTTTTATCGAGTACTTTCATAACCTTCCTCTTGACTAGGGTTTTTTTCTCTTTTCGGTCCCTTGCTTTCAGCTCCTTTTTTTTCTGGTAGAAGGCATTATTATCCTCTGTTGCTGAGTGTATTCACAGTCTGGGAGTTTGGCTGTCCTGACTTATACTCTCTATATTGTGTTGTGGTTGGTCTGGAGTTGCTGTTGTTTTTTCTTGTGTTGTGGGGCTTGGGGAGGACACTAAGCTTACTTATCTTTAATTTAGGTGCTTTTTTTTGTTAAATTCTCTTCCTTTGTAGCATATTGTTATTGTATGCTTAATTTTGCACTGTTTTAATGTTCCTCATTGGGATTTGGGGTTTTTAATTTGTAAAATGTTTTGAAAAACTAATAAAAAAATTAATAAAAAAAGAAAGTGACAGTTTGAACCAATGTGGCCATTCTCCTCCAACCTCTCTCATTAACAAGGCGTTTTTTCCTCCACAGGACTGCCACTCACTGGATTTTATTTTGCACCATTCTCTATAAACTCTAGAGACACTTGAGCTTGAATATCAGCAGTTTCTGAGATACTCAAACCATCCCATCTGGCACCAACAATCATTCCACAAAGTCACTTAGATCACATTTCTTCTCCATTCTGTCATTTTGTCTGAACAACTGAACCTCTTGACCATGCCTTAATGCTTTTATGCATTGATTTGCTGCCATATGATTGGCTGATAAGATATTTGTATTAACAAGGTGTACCTAATAAAGTGGCTACTGAGTATAGAACACTACCACCACAATGTTTCCCCTAAATGCTGGAATTCCTTCACAAAATCTTTAATCCCCCCCCCCCTTTCTTTAAGAGGCTTCACAGCTCAAGTACAGTACAAAGTTCTGGGAATTGTGTTACAGGACAGGCAGAATTCCACTGGAGAAGGTTCAGAAGTAATTTATAAGGATATTGACAGAACAAGGAAATTATAATCAAGGGGAAAGATTGGATCAACTGAGGTTGTTTTCCTTCAAATGACCGTGGGGAAGCGTTAAAACTGTAAAATATTGGGGAGGCTGCACAGAATGAATTTTCCTGAGTAGAGGGCTCAAAAAAAACCAAGGTGATTATTGGAATATCTGAAGGAGAGCTGGTGCATTTTATCCCCCCCATCCCCCCCACCCAGAGTATGGTAGGGATCTGGAACTCAAACCGGAAAGGAGGTAGAAACTCTCATTACACAAAGATGAGGTTAAGCTGGCCAAGTGCTGGCACAGGCAAGGTAGGTTGAATAACCTCTTCGTGTCATAAATTTTCTCCAATTGCTTAAACTTTCCTCTTTAGACAATGTTTGCTCCCCTCTGGCTTAATACATCTTCCTATATGGTTCAGAGTCAAACTGTCAACATTGCCTGGATCAGATCAGCTGTAGTCATATTGAACAGCGGATCAGGCTTAAGAAGCCGAGTGGCCCATTCCTGCTCCTATTATAAGAGATCCATGTTGGCACGTGGCCAAGAGGTTAAGGACTTTGTCTAGTGATCTGAAGGTCGCTAGTTTGAGCCTTGGCTGAGGCTGCATGTGTGTCCTTGAGCAAGGCACATTGTTCTGCGACGACACCGGTGCCAAGCTGTATGGGTCCTAATGCCCTTCCCTTGGACAACATCGGTAGTGTGGAGAGGGGAGACTTGCAGCTTGGGCAACTGCCGGTCTTCCACAAAAAAAAAAGCTTGGCCAGGCTTGCACATTGGAAACTTTCCAAGGCACAAATCCATGGTCTATCAAGACTAACGGAGACCTACATATAAGAGATCCTTCTGGTTCAGAAAGACGATGAATGGGGTTTTCATGTGCATGCGTGAGCTGTGCCACCCAATATATTTGTTACGGATTGGCACATTACTTCAAACCTGTTCCAGAGGGACATGCATTGCACAATTTAATTATAACCATATAACAATTACAGCACGGAAACAGGCCATCTCGGCCCTAGTCTGTGCCGAACGCTTACTCTCACCTAGTCCCACCGCCCTGCACTCGGCCCATAACCCTCCATTCCTTTCCTGTCCATATTACCTATCCAATTTTTTTTTTTTTTAAATGACAAAATCAAACCTGTCTCTACCACTTCTACTGGAAGCTCGTTCCACACAGCTACCACTCTCTAAGTAAAGAAGTTTCATCTCGTGATACCCCTAAACTTTTGCCCCTTAACTCTCAACTCATGTCCTGTTTGAATCTCCTCTACTCTCAATGGAAAAAGCCTATCCACGTCAACTCTATCTATCCCCCTCATAATTTTAAATACCTCTATCAAGTCACCCTCAACCTTCTACGCTCCAAAGAATAAAGACCTAACTTGTTCAACCTTTCTCTGTAACATAGGTGCTGAAACCCAGGTAACATTCTAGTAAAATGTAATTAGCTAATTTCCAGCTCTTTGGGCTTTGTGCTTACTGGTTTCTGCTCACCTTTTGTTAGTGTTCTCCTTTCTACATGTTCTGGTAACATTTTAGCTGTTCCACATTACACGGTTGTGTTTATATACATCTTACTGAACTTGTGTAATTGTTACTGCTTACTGTAGATGGCCCACATTTAATTGCAAGGGAGGATAGGTATCACTTCTACCATGAGGTTTATGGTCAGATTGAGTTTTTGATAATCAGTAATGCACAAAGTACTGGAGGAACTCAGCAGATCAGACAGCATCCATGGAAATGAATAAACAGTAGGTGTTTCTGGCCAAGACCCGTCTTCAGGACTGAGAAGGAAGAATAATATGGGGGTGAGAGGGGAAGAAGGATAGCTGGAAAGTGATAGGTGAAGTCAGGTAGGTGGGAAAGGTCCCAGGCTGGAGAGGAAGGAATCTGATAGGAGAGGAGTGGACCATGGGAGAAAGGGAAGGAGGAGGGAACACAGGGGGAAGTAATAGGCAGGTGAGAAAAGTTAAGACGACAGAGTGGGGGACAGAAAAAGAAGAAAGGGGACGGAATGTTTAACTGGAAGGAGAAATTGATATTCATGCCATCAGTTTGGAGTTGATCCTTTACCTTGCTTGTGACCTCATTGTGGCCACAGACAGATGGGCATCTGATTCCTAAATGGACAGTGAACCCATGAACACCTCCTCACTTTTTAAAATATACATCATTTCTGTTAACCTACCAAATGTTCAAAGGACTAGAGAGGGTGGATGTGGAGAGGATGATTTCTATGGTAGGGGTATTCAGAACTCAAGGTTACAGCCTCAAAATTGAGGGATGACCTTCTAGATCAAAGGCAAGGAGGAATTTTTTTTAGGCAGAGAGTGGTGAACCTGTGGAATGGTCTGTCACAGACTGTGGTGGAGGCCAAGTATGTGGGTATATTTAAGGTGGAAGTTGATCATTTCCTGATTGTTCAGGGCATCAAAGGATATGGCGAGAAGCCAGTTGTGTGGGGTTGAGTGGGATCTGGGATCAGCCATGATGGAATAGCAGAGCAAACCCGATGGGCTAAATGGCTTAATTCTGCTCCTATGTCTTCTGGTCTTATTTTATATGTTTACAAAAAGGATGTTAGTGAGTTCAATGAGTTTTTACAACATCTGTGGCTCAAATGTTCATGAATGAAATCAGTGTTTTAATCAACATTTAATGGATTGAGCAATTCACCAATTACCTGGAATAAGCTCTACAGTTTTTATCCAGTAGCATAACTGTTATGCTTCCATAACTTAGATTGTATCCTATGCTACTCTGCTACAGTACTATCTGGATTCATGCTGAGAAAATTCTTAAAAGGGAGAAAATGCTTAGCCATCTCACAGTTGCACAGATTACAAGTGAAGGCAGGGGAAGGGAGAATGGTTTCTAATAATCAGAAAAGTATAGGTGAGGAAAATAGTCATTCCTACCATCAAGGAGGTGGTACAGGAGCCTGAAGACAGACAGATGCACAATGTTTCAGGAACAGCTTCTTCCCTTCCGCTATCAGATTTCTGAATGGACAATGAACACTATCTCACGATCGAAAAGGCAGAGGTGAAGGTCAGGCCGGATCTGCTTGCTGCTCTGCGACGTTTACTCAGCTCTGAGCTACACTGAGATTGAGGTTGAGGCCTGCTCTGGGCTTCGTGTCTGAGGACTCACTTTTGTTTTAAATGCTATTTGCTTACTTTTATTGTTAGCATGATTTGTTTTTTCTTTCTCTTGGCACATTGGGTGTTTGAACATCTTTGTTTATGGGTTCTATGATGTTTCTTTGTTTTGTGCTGCCTGTTAGGAGACAAATCTCAAGATTGTATAATGTACATACTTTGAGAATAAATGTACTTGAACTTTTGCACTACTTATTTTTTTAATAAATATACAAATTATATACATTTCTCATTGTAATTTAGCTTATTATGCATTGCAAATACTGCTGTTGCATGAAACAAATTTTATGACACATGCCAGTGATATTAAACCGGATTCTGTTTTTAAGAAGTGGAAGCATGTAAAGGGGAGATTAGTGAAGAGGTTAATGGAAACAGAAGGAAAGGCAAACCTGAGATCACAACTTCCCAGTAAAGGGGATGCCAACAAAGACTGATATTGACTGGCTCAACAGCCAGGCACAGGGAATAATTGACACCCTGAATACAAAGGGGAAAGAATGCCAGTGAGAGTGGCGACATCATACTAAAAATTGATTCATTGTTAAATTATAAAAACACTTAAAACTGCCCAGACTGACTCACTTTCAGTGTTAATATTTAACATAGAAATGCACAGATGATCTGGATTTGCTCTTCAATCTTGTTGCTTTGCTTTGGGATGGTTGTTTCGTCCGCCTTGTCTTACGCAGTCCATGTAACTGGCCCATGACCTAGATTATCATTGAGAGCTCTGTGACCTTTCTGGTGGGTTCCATCACTTTGTTTTGTATTGAAGCTGTTAGTCAGTGTATGAAATGTTTCCTCTGATGGTCTGAATGGAGTTTTTTGTGCTTTCCAGTGTTGGTTTTGAAGAGAGCGACTCCACAATACCATTTCTAACCCCAAGTTCAATGAGCTGATTAGCCATTTCCTACCCCTGACTTTTCAGTGAGCTGCATAAGCTGCTTAGTATTAATGAATGGTGAGATATTCAAGTGTCCTGGCTGACTGTGCACAATTAGCACACATTAATCAATCTACTTTCCATTAATACCACTAGGTATTAAGTCTTCAACTTTTGAGACCAATCAATATTTCTTGAAGGGAAAAGAGATTGCAGCAAATGTAATGAACTCAGTCATAACAATCTACTTGCTTGGTAGCATTCTCCAGACCAGCCCAAAATGCATTCCTATGGTGTAACAAGGTTGTAAATGCAATTTCCATAAGGTGATAGGTGAGAGCAGGCGAGTTGGAGAGGGGGGAAATTAAGAAAATGGGAGGTGATGGGTAAAAAAAAGATACCATGCTACCTTTTCCACTCATCACCTCCCTTCTTACTTCATCTGCCTTCCCCCCCCCCCCAACCCACCCAGCTTCACCTGTCACCTTCTAGCTTGTACTTCTCTGCCGTCCCCCTTATTCTGGCTTCCTCCCCCTTCCTTTCTAGTCCCGATAAAGGGTCTCTGGCCAAAACATTGATGGTTTATTCATTTCCATAGATACTGTCTGACCAGCTGAGTTCCTTCAGCTGTGTGTGTCTTGCATGTCTGTCTCTGGATTTCCAGCATCTGCAGATTCTCTTGTGCTCAGATCCACAACATGTCTCCACAGACCAGGAAATTTACACAAAGGCATATCTCCTGAAGAGCACTGAAAGTATCATAGAAGTCAGAGTGAGGTGGGGGGGGGGGGGAAAGAGAGAGAAGAAATTCTGGACACAATGGGACCAATTTTGGAAACCGGAAGGCTTCCTCCTGCATTCTGAGAAAACCAAGCTTCAACTAAAGTTCTCATAAACCAGACTCTTAACTAGTATTTCCAATTAAAGGCACTGACAGCTTCAGCATTATGGGCCGATTAACGTATCATGGTTGTCAGACAGATAAGACTAACAAGCTGGGAAGAATCCTGAATAGCTTTGATAATGACAGCAGGTGTTGTTCTCATTGTGATTTAAATAGAGAGGAGTACAGAAGAAAACGGCACTTAACTGGAACACTATTCCTTGTCAAGCTAACTTAAAGTCGAGCATTTATAGCTACTGACAGGTGTCTGTCTAGTTGAATGACACATTGGACAAGATTCCTGTGACAGATTTTCTCATTTCATTTGGTTTCCAAAGGTCACATCCCTTCAATGAATAAAATATAGTATATTAGCTTACGCATTGCCCTGCCACATCAGAAGCGTTCGATTAAGATGGCTTTTAGAAGAGGGCAAAAATAAAGAATATTTTAAGAAGCTTTTGAGAAAAGGAAAAATAGAATGAAAATATCACCATAGAATGTGGAAGATTAAGAAAAAAATTAATGCTTCAACTTTTGCCTTGTGTATCCGGGTCGCCAACTGAAGCGTCGCGGGAGATTACAACATTGAGACAGCAGTGTACATTCCTGTCGAAATAAGCAGTGCTGCAGACTGTAACATCGAAACAGCAAGCTGTTGGTCTTTCCTCTTGCTGTGGCAGGAGCGATATCACTCTCTCCCTTGTTGGTGAGAGAGAGCCTGTGAGATCAGTCTTCACTGTGGAAGACACTAACAGTATGCCTGTAGTGTGTGAGGGAAGAAAAGTGGGTGCAGTTACGATTACAAGAGAGAAGGTGCTCAAAAAGCTGAAAGACCTACAGGTACATAAGTCACCTGGGCCAGATGAACTGCACCCTAGGGTTCTGAAAGAGGTAGTGGTAGAGATTGTGGTGGCATTAGAAATGATCTTTCAAAAATCATTGGACTCTGACATGGTGCCAGGGGACTGGAAAATTGCAAATGTCACTCCACTCTTTAAGAAAAGAGGAAGGCAGCAGAAAGGAAATTATAGACCAGTTAGCCTGACCTCAATGGATGGGAAGATGTTGGAGTTAATTGTTAAGGATGAGGTTGTGGAGTACTTGGTGACACAGGACAAGATAGGACAAAGTCAGCATGGTTTCCTTAAGGGAAAATCCTGCCTGATTAACATGCTGGAATTCTTTGAGGAGATTACAAGTTGGATAGATAAAGGGGATGTAGTGGATGTTGTATATTTGGATTTTCAGAAGGCCATTTACAAGGTGCCACACATGAGGCTGCTTACCAAGTTAAGAGCCCATAGTATTATAGGAAAGTTACTGACGTGGTTAGAGCATTGGCTGATTGGTAGGAGGCAGCGAGTGGGAATAAAAGGATCCTTTTCTGGTTGGCTGCCAGTGAATAGTGGTGTTCCACAGGGGTCAGTGTTGGGACCACTTCTTTTTATGCTGCATATCAGTAATTTAGATGATGGAATAGATGGCTTTATTGCCAAGATTGGTGGAGGGGCAGGTAGTGTTGAGGAAACAGGTAGGATGCAGAAGGACTTAGATTAGGAGAATGGGCAAGAAAGTTGCAAATGAAATAAAATGTTGGAAAATGCATGGTTATGCACTTTGGTAGTAGAAATAAATGTGCAGACTATTTCTAAACGGGGATAAAAACCAAAAATCTGAGATGCAAAGGGACTTGAGAGTCCTTGCGCAGAACACCCTCAAGGTTAACTTGCAGGTTGAGTCGGTGATGAGGAAGGCAAAAGCCATATTAGCATTCATTTCAAGAGGTCTAAAATACAAAAGCAAGGATGTGATGCTGAGGCTTTATAAGGTACTGGTGAGGCCTCACCTTGAGTATTGTGAACAGCTTTGGGCCCCTCATCTTAGAAAAAATGTGGTGGCATCAGGGAAGGTCCAGAGGAGGTTCACAAGGATGATTCCAGGAATGAAAGGGTTATCATATGAGGAACATTTGACGGCTCTGTACTCACTGGAATTCAGAAGGAGGAGGGGGGAAAGTCGATGAAATCTTTCAAATGTTGAAAGGCCTGGAGAGAGTAGATGAGGAAAGGATGTTTCCCATGGTGGGAAGAGTCTAGGACAAGAGGACACAGCCTCAGGGTAGAGGGGTGCCCTTTCAAAACAGAGCTGTGGAGAAATTTCTTCAGCCAAATGGTGGTGAATTTTTGGAATTTGTTGCCACATGCAGCTGTGGAGGCCAGGTCGGTGGATGTATTTAAGGCAGAGATTGATAGGCTCTTGATTAGACACGACATCAAAGGTTATGGGCAAAAGGCCGGGAACTGGAGTTGAGGAGGAGAACGATGGGCCTAATTCTGCTCCTATGTTTTATGGTCTTATGTCAAAGTATTGGGATGGACTTTAGATCATGGTCTCTGGGGGCTTTGCTATTGCTTGCATGGTGGGTGGTGGTGGTGGGGGCTGATGCTTTTGCTAGAGCAAGTTGGGGAGGGTTGATGCTTTTGCTGTTTATGTATAGGAGGGGATGGGGAGCTTTAGGGTTCTAATGTTTTTCTGTCATTCATTCTTTGGGGTTTTTTCTTCTTTTTCATGGATGTCTGTGAAGAGCAAGAATTTCAGGTTGTATACTGTATAGATTCTCTAATATTAAATTGAACCATTGAATATATTCAGATGCCTATTTGACACCCATTTGCTTTCTTTTCCTTTGGAACCAATGGAGAGTAAAATCAGGGCAATAGAAAGGAGGGATTAGTGTGTGGAATAAGAAAAGGTGGTAAAGTGCAGCTGGTGCTGCCACTGCACAGCTCCAGAGACCAGACTTCAGCTGCTGTTTCTATAGTCTGCACACTATGACTGTGCGCAGTTCCCTCCATATTCCAAACATATTCTGGCAGATTCATTAGGGGAGAAGCTTACAGTACCCAAAATAGGGAAGTAGTGAAGGAATTAGAAGGGAGCTGATAGGCTGGTGAGAGAGAATAAGTTGCAGGAATACAGGGAAATAAGATGCCATTTTCCTCAGGCTGGCTCCCAACAGAGCCAGCATAACAATTACATCCCATGTTGTAGCAAAAAAAAATCAAGAATGCGGAAGGCCTGTAATTATTGTCCATCCCCATCCTTCATTGACCTTGAAACAGTGGTGAGGGTGAGCTGTCTTCTTAAACTGGTAAAAGGTGCTCTCTGAAAGTAAAGAACATAAGTGAACTTAGCAAATGCCTGAGGTAAGGCATACTGAGGATATCCTAAACCAAGACTGCTACTGGCCTTGACCTGAGCTCAAAGTCATTGTTGATTCATTCGCTGAAGCATACAAGAATCTTAAATTTAACAACTGAAAATCAATAGTCTCTACTAACCTGGCTCTGCCATGCATCATTGCCCACTGATATTAAGGGCCCACAACAAGGCCTGTACGACTTCACCTAATGGAAGAGCCATCTCTTAGCAAAGGCAGACACTGGTGATGAAATTCACCATCACCTTCAGCCTTTGAGCACCTGCGGAATAGAGAGTTTGAGGATCAAGGCCTCAAACCCAACACAAATTTCAAAGTAAATATTATCATCAAACTACATATACATCATATATTACCCTGAGATTCACTTTCCTGTGGGCATTCACAGCGTTATAAAAAATGAACCTCAACCCCTGCTTGAGTGTTGGTAGTTTTGCTACTAGTTGTGAGAAATGTACAATCGTCATGTCATTGGATGTCAAAGGTAAATGGTTAGACTCTCTCATTAGGGATAGTCAATGCTTGGCACTTCTATATCACATGCTACTTATAAGCCCATGCTTCATTGTTGTTTTGGTCTTACTGCTGAGCAGTTGGAAATTGAATTGAGCATGGTGCAATCAACAAACATGTCCACTTGTGACCAGGTGATGGAAGGAGGATCATTGAGTAAGCAGCTACATATGTATTTCTTTCTTTTTCCATTCCAGAGTTTCCTTAGCACATTGACCAACACAATGGAGATTTAAGGAGTACCAGGACTTGACCAGACTTCCTAATCTGAAAATATTTCATACAAAAATAATTGCTGTCTTCGCCCTCCCAAGTACATAATACCATACTAATGACATGGCCATGCATTGGACTGAGAGCCCTTGTTTGGAGTCAGTAGCAATGTCACGTCTCTGGTATTTACAGTTAAATATCTGAATGGCAATGACAGGCTGAAACAATTCAACTGACAAGTATTATTTTTCAGCTGACATTTCTGCTGTGGGTTATACTGCAGTGTTCGACATTCAAGCACTTGAGACTCTGGATAAGGTCTGAGCAGAATAAAGAAAGGAGAATTTCAAAGTGTCCAAAAGGAAAAAAGCAAAATATGACATGAGAAGTACCCACAGAAATGTCTATCTTGCCTGCATCATTTCTGTTCCTCCAATTAGCTGGACAGAATTATTTTTCACAATTATTGCACTGAAGAGAACACGGCTTTCAATTTACACAATAGTTTTCACAAGCTTAGCAAACACCAAAAGGCTCAGACCATAAGATCATAAGACCTAGGAGCAAAATTGGGCTATTCAGCCTATCAGGTCTTTCCACCATTCGATCATGGCTGATTTATTATACCCATCAACCCCATTTTCCTGCTTTCGTCCTGTAACCTTTTGACGCTCTTATTAATCAAGAACCTATTAACCGTCTTAAATATACCCAATGACTTGGCCTCCACAGCCAGCCGTGGCAATGAATTCCACAGATTCACCACTCTCTGGCTATTGAAATTCATCCTCATCTTTGTTGCAAAGGGACATTCTTCTATTCTGAGGCTGAACCCTCTGGTCCAAGATTCCCTCACTATAGGGAGCACCTTCTCTACGCCCACTCTTTCTCAGCCTTTCAATATTCAAAAGGTTTCGATGAGATTGCCCATCATTCCTCTAAACTCCAGGAAGTACAGGTCCAGAACCATCAAAAGTTCCTCATACATTAAACTTTTAATTCTCTGGTTAAATTCTCATAAACCTTCTTTGCACCCTCTCCAATTCCAGCACATATTTTCTCAGATAAGGGACCCAAAACTGCTCAGAATATTCCAAGTGCAGTCTGACTAATGCCTTATCAAAGTGTCAGCATTACATCCTTGCTTTTATACTCTAGTCCTCTCAAATTGAATGCTAACATTGTGTTTGCCTTCCTCACCACCAACTCAACCTGCAGGTTAACCTTTGTGGAATCATGCACAAGTACTTCAAATCCCTCTGCACTCTGATTTCTCAATTTTCTTCTGCTTTACATCAACAAAACCCCTTTAAGTTTTACCACTGTTGTGATGTTAGAGATGCAGCTACCAAATTGCACACGATAACCTACAAACAGTATTGTGATCATGATCTGAACAAGTACTGCTTCAACACTCAAGAAATAGAGTGCTGCCTGAATGAAGAAGCTAGACCAACCATACAAGTATTAACTTGAATAGTTGGAAAATAACATATGCACAATGTTCTGCACCATTCGTGACTCCTCAGATAGTGAAGCAGTTCATACCCAAATGCAGCACGACCTGGACACTATCCAGGCTTGGGCTGACAAGTGGCAAATAACACTCGAGCCATGCAAGTACCAGGCAATGACCATTTCCAACAAGAGAGTCTCTAACCTTCGTCCCTTGATGTTCAGTGGCATCACCATCACTGAATCCCCTACTATCAACATCCTGGGGGTTACCATTGACAGGAAACTGAACTGGTCTAGCCAAATAAACACCGTGGCTACCAGAGCAGGTCAAAGACTAGGAATCCTGCACCTTATAATTTGCCTCCTGACTCCCCAAAGCCTGTCCACCATCTACAAGGCTCAGGTCAGGAGTGTAGCGGAATACTCACCTGGATGAGTGCAGCTCCATCAACACTCAAGGCAACCCACGTTAATGGTACCCCTTCCACAAGCATCCAATCTCTCCACCATCAACGAACAGTTGCAGTAGTGTGTTCTGTCTACAAAATGCACTGCAACAACACAAAGTTCCTAAGGCAACACCTTCGAGACCCACGACCACTACCATCTAGAAGGACAAGAACAGCAGATACCTGGGAACACCACCACTTGGAAATTCCCCTCCAAGTCACTCACCATCCTGACTTGGAAACACATCACCATTCCTTCATTGTCGCCGTGTCAAAATTCATAGAATATTCTTCCTACCAGTACTGTGGGTGTACCTACACCTCAGGGATGGCCGCAGTTCAAGAAGGTAGTTTATCACTACCTTATCAAGGGCAACTACGGATAGGAAACAAATGCTGACTTAAGCTGGAGATGCCCACATCTCAGGCAATCCAAAGCCCCAGCTGCAGGATCACAGTGATCTGTCCTGTAATCTGCTAATGTGAAGTTACACAATATCATTTTAAGTTCTTCTTCAGGATAACCAAAAAGAGTTACCAGAAAGGTCAGAAGTGTATCTTCAACACCTTTCCAAGTTGAGCACACAACTTCAAGTTGAATTATGAGAGACATAGCAAAAGGTGATTACAATTCAGCAGGATCAGATGTAGAATCTTATTATTGGTTTGATCAATCAAGTCAGCAGGTTATTGGTTTGATCATTTAAGTCAGCAGCTCACCCAGTCATTTCTAATTTTAAAAGTACACTGGCACCGTGAGAGAGAACTATTGGTTTTTAGGAGGCCATTTAACCTCAAATCCATTCTACTATTTAATCTCAAGGTTGGTGTGTAACCAACTCAAGGTACCTGTCCTTTCACATCTCCCTTAATATCCTCACAAGGGCACTTCAAATATCATTTTCATTCTTGTAAGTTGGAGGGAATGCTATGACATCACTCTAACTAGTGCTTTACAGCTCATGCTAACTTCCATTGTTTGCTGTTTAAAACCTACCTTAAAACAATTGGGTTAATACTGGCAATCTGTCAAAAACAACAAAAGTCACTGGAATATCCACCACAAGGTCAAACCTAGTATCACCATGTGTGTCCCAGTAAAGAGCTGGATCTCTGCTTACTCAGAGGAAATAGGTGCTAACAACTTTATTGCCACTTTTGGTTGAGATCATATAAAATAACAAGCTCAAACTTCCTTAAACTAATTTTGTTTTACCAGTCAGGGTTGTTAGCCCTGAGCTGAAGGACTGGTGGATCACTTAGTCTGGCCTCAACTCTGTCCTGTTTGGCATAGGTGACCCTACCAAGAGCCAAAACATCAAGCCCCGACTCCAGCCAACATAGCTCTTTGGGTCATTGAGGCACGCAAGCCTCCAAATCACACCAAGGTTGTAGTCCTCCTGGAGGCTCCTTAACCTGCTCTAAGCTATAATCCAGTGATCAGGCCAGGAGGTGGATACAGAGCACAGAACTACAAGGGTTAATTTAAATCCATCTTGTCGTCCTCTGCTCCACCTCAGCATTGATCTCGACTTCTCTGGAAGATATCAACTCCTTGGATGTGTTTCTTAATTACTTTGTACATCATTGAGCTTCATTTCTGACAAAATAATTGAAATATACCCCGTGAGTGCCATGAGACAGTGCAGTGTGATTAGGCCTTCTTTCAGTTGAAATACTTTGTAGCTTTGCTCAGTTATGTGAGGAGCAACTCATTAAATGGTTATAAATTTTTAAATAAACTGCCAACATCAGCAAGTCTCCAAATACCCCAGCGAACACTTAACTGATGACTTTTAATTAAAAGTTCAGTGCCACAGCTAGGCCATACGTTGTCACTGCTGCTCCCATTGCCCCATGCTCCTCAAGGACAGGTGTACTAGTTGTCCACAAAATCTATCAAATGCTCAGGAAGCTGCAACATTCCCCATCTCCTGCCACAGGATTAGGGAGAACAAGTCACCTTGCTGCCCTCAGTTCCAATTATCTTTCCTTTCAGTCTAGCTTTCCCTCCGGTACCTGCCACAACGATCACGCTCACTATTTATGTTGGTCTGATCTTATCTACACACTACTGCAAATTGGTAAAAAGCAGTAAACGGAACATTTTTTTATGGCACATAGTGTGTCAGAATGATAGGTCATCTTCCCCTTCCTCAAAATGGGGGCAATTATAGTAATGAGAATAGGAAGCATGCCTTAAACATGAATGAGTTGTGAGTCACTACTTTAGCCACAGATCAAATGGCTACTACAGTTAATATTTTATAAAGGCTGCTGTTTCTCATTCCTGAGAAGCCAAGGGTCTGGGATAGATTATTTCAATCCAAAGCCAGGTGTCAGGCACATTCCCCTGATTTTATCATCATTGTAAAGGAAGTAATGATGGTGAGAGTCCCTCCACTATATAAGTCAATGTTTTCTGAGAAAAAAAAACTAATGGAGCAATTTGTTTGAAGCTGAGATACAGTGCAAGACCAACGTTCATTCACTGTGTCACAAATGCTTAATCAGACCCTTTCTCTGGCAAGAAATGCAAAGTCAGAGTTCAGCCACGGGAAGCATGCTCATCCAAGTCAGGCTAAGTAATGAAGCTGCAATTATTTCCTCTTGCCACAAATTTGCAAACCATCCACTCATCTCTCATGGGACACTGGCTGAAAGAATAGCATTATTGATGCTTGTATTGTTAAGTACAGCTCCACAGATTCACCGACACCACTGCACGCTTAACACTTCATGCATCAAAATTAGTGTACCCCTGTCCATCTGCTCAGTTGGAGCTGCTGCAAATCACTCAGCAGAATGCCATTCGTCATTCCCCTATTCTGAGTGGCAGCAAACTGCCAAAGCTAGTTTTTATTGGTTGCTTCTGCCAACCTCTCTCCACGGCTGACTGACATTGCTGACTGTGCTTTATCAGTTCGAACCCACACCAAGTTCAAGACAGTTAATTTAACAGAGCTGTCAGTGTTCTCCACCTGTGCAGCTGAGGAGGGCATCCAGTTGAGCTGAGTGTCCAAACACACCTCACCAGTGAGATCACCTAGCTGTAAATTACACCCTCTATTACAAAAGTATACTTAGCATCTAGCTGGAGTCTTGTCACAATACATCGATAGACAGTCTTAAATACAATAAAACTACTAACATTTCATCAAAACATTGAACAAAATTTGAACAAAACTGACCATTTCTGTCAGTCAATGCAATCTTGGCTGACCTGTGGTCCAGCACCATACGTCTACATTTCCCTAAATACCTTTAGTGAATTAAAGACCATGACTTCTGTGCCTTCACTCATGAAACCTCAGATGATTTCCCACCCTGCTTCCTGGTCCTGGACACCGCAACCAGCAGAAATAATTCCTCTCCTTCCCCATTAGGGTTCCTCATAATATCTTCAAATCTTCAATCAAATCAACCTTAATGACCAACATTAACTCTAAGGTATGGTACTTAGAAATGCATAGTAGCTTAATTGCTATCCCTTTGTTACCTTATTCATTAGATAAAATAGCATTTAAAAGCTGCCGTATTTAGGAATGATGCATAATTTTATGTAGATGGACCACAGTTTTATTTTAAATATTTCTAGCTTTTAAATGTTTCTAGCTTTTACCCTGTTATATAACTAGGGAGTGGGTTTTTAGAGATGAAGAAAGCTCTAGAGAGATTTCCTGGCAATTGAAGGCATGGACTCAAGTGCAAGATGATTAAAACTGAAGTTGCTTCAGCTCAAAATTAGTGTAGCATAGGCTTGAAAGGAGAATGAACGTGTGCAAGTTAGGATACAGGCTGACCTCATTTCTATTTCGCAAGTGTGAGAAGCCACATGGCACTGGCACACACACACACACAATATCCAGATACAAAAATACTGAAGATACATGTGCAAAGACACAGAAACTCAAAGTCTACATTGATATATATATGTAAATCTTCACTTCACTTAAATTTCAAAGTACATACATGTCACCATTTACAACCCCAAGATTTATTTTCTTGTGGGCATGCTCAATAAATCCATCATAGAATAATAACCATAATAGAATCAATGAAAGACCGCATCAACCTGGGCATTCAACCAGTGTTCAAAAGACAACAAACTGCAAATACAAAAAGAAAGAAATAATAAATGAATAAATAAAGCAATAAATATCAAGAACATGAGATGTAGAGTCCTTGAAAGTGAGTCCATAGGTTGTGGGAACAGTTCAGTGATGAGGCAAGTGAAGTTGAGTGAATACATTGTGGACTAAGCCATTGTTACTGGAGAAGTTTGGAGATGGTATCACTTACAGTTCAATGGCTGCAGTAAAGTGCTAATTACCTGATTGATGTGTCAAAGTTGGCTCAAATTCCTTCCTTCAAACAAAAATTAAAATTCATTAAAGATCAAGAACAGTTGCTGGCCTGTCAGTTCTGAAGCCAACCCAGAGATGAATGCAAATCTACAACCTGGATAAAGAAATCAAGAGATATGGATCTCCATGCTAGCAGAGCCAAGAAGCCAGAAATGTGGCACTTTTGCCATAATTCTCACAGACGAAAAGGTACACTATTTCATCTTATTTCACTGATCTTCCAAGTTGCTGATCACGGCCAAGTCATGACAGGAATGGACAGATCCTTGCCCAGGTTCTCTATTCATGTGGCAACCTTATCAACTAGCATTGATAGTCTATTCAGCTGTTGTTTGGAAGATGTGGAGCCTGATAGGCACCGCAACCTATCTCACTCCCTCATTCACTTTTCAATAATGGGGGACAAGATAGTAAGCAACACACACCTTGGTTATCTCTCCAACTCAATATCTGGAGGTCAATTGTCATGCTCCCAGTACCACCTTGATTGAGATGAACTAATCTACAGCACCATGGATAGCACTCGTACCTCAAGTCAGGGAAGTAGGCAGAGTCTAAAGCAAAACTTGGCTGGTCAACGAAAGAGCAACACATACAAAATACCAAAACACCAACTGTTCATTGCCCTCCACAGATGCTGCCCAACCTCCTGAGTTCCTTCAGCATTTGGTGCGTTTAGCTCTAATTTTCCCCATCTGCAGAATTTCGTGTCTCTGGTCAATGGAAGAGGCAGTCACAAAGGGATAAGCAGAGGAATAAAATGCTAAAGACATCATCCATAAGCCAAGTGACCTCAGATAACAGCAAGACAAGTGGGAAGGAGAGAGATGGCCCAGACAGGCATCAGTAGAGAAAACCTCAGATTGGAAAGGAAGGAGGAAGGTAGGGGGCGGGGAAGTAGTGTAGTGGTTAACATAATACTATTGCAGAGTCAGTGACCAGTGTTCAATTTCACCACTGTCTGTAAGGAGATTGTACATTCTCTGCGTGACCAATGTTCCCTCTAAGCTGTGCACGCGTACATGTCTTTTATTACTAGTGCACAAAGGAATTTAAACTGTGCATGAAAGGTTGTCATTGGCACATTAAGGTTGATATTACATGCTGCCGTGTAGTACATGAGAAATAAGACTCATTGATATGTATTTCTTTTAAACAATGAACAACAGACTGGAGTGGTAGTTTATTATCCTTAGAGTAGCTTCAGGTTTGCTTCCACTTAAAAATTCAGTGTGCACATGTTGTTATCACTGGGCAAAAATTTACACAGCACAAAATTTTTTCCGCACACTGGTCATTACAAATTAGGGGAACGTTGCATGTGATGGCGTGGGTTTCCTTTGGGTACTCCTGTCTCCTCTCACATTCCAAAGAGTAAGGGTTAGTAGATTAATTGGTCACATGGGTGTAATTGGCCCCAAAGGGTCTAATAGCATGTTGAATTTCTAAACAAAAATAAAATAAGAGTCAGGAGCCTGTGAAGGAAGTAATCAGTCCAGGGCCCACCCCAACTCCAGAAGACCAGCAGTAATTAAAGTTCAAAGTACAAAGTAAATTTATCAAAGTACATAAGTGTCACCATATACAACCCAAGATTTAATTTTCTTTGGGGCAAACACAGCAAATACAAGAAACACAATAGAATCAATGAAAGACCGTTTCCAACAGGACAAATGACAGCCAATGTGCAAACAAAAACTGCAAATACAAAATGAGGAAACAAAATAAAAATAATAGCAACAAATAAACAACAGAGAAAAATAATTGTACAGTCCTTGAAAGTGTGTCCATAGGTTGTGGGAACAGTTCAGTGGTGGGTTGAGTGAAGTTATCCCCTCTGGTTCAAGAGCCTGGTGTCTGAGGGTTAATAACTGAACCTGGTGGTGTGGAACCCAAGGCTCTTGTACCTTCTTCCTGATGGCAGTAGCAAAAAGAGAGCACAACCAGGATAGTGGGGATCCATGATGATGGATTCCATTTGCCTTTGACAGCACTCTGTATAGATGTGCTCAATGGTGGGGAGGGCTTTTCCCCTTATGTACTGGGCAGTATCCACTACTTTTTGAAGGCTTTTTCATTCAAGGTCATTGGGTGTTTCCATATCAGGCCATGATGCAACCGGTCATACCCTTTACCAAAACATCCATAAAAGTTTGTCAGAGTTTTAGATGTCATGCTGAATCTTCACAAACCTCTAAGTAGAGGCGCTGCTGTGCTTTCTTCACAATGGCACTTAAGTGTTGGACCTAGGACAAATCCTCTGGAAATGGTTACACTGAGGAATTTAAAGTTGATGACACTCTCTACCTCTGATCCCCTGATGCAGATTGGCTCATGGACCTCCAGTTTCCTCCTCCTGAAGTCAATAATCAGTGCCTTAGTCTTGCTGACTCCGAGTCAGAAGTTGGTGTTGTGACAGCACTCAGCCAGATTTTCAATCTCCCTCCTATATGTTGATTCATTGCCACTTTTGATTTGGCCTATGACAGTAGTGTCATCAGCAAACTTAGATATGACATTGGAACTGTGCTTAGTCATAGGTGTAAAATGAGTAGAGCAGGGGGCCAAGCTCACAGACTTGTGGTGCACCTGTGCCAATGGAGATCATGGAGATGTTGTCAATCCAAAATGATTGGGGTCTGCAAGGGAGGAAATAGAGGATCCAATTACACAAGGAGGTATTGAGCTAAGGTCTTGGACCTTACCGAGTAGTTTTGCGAGGATGATAGTATTGAATGCCGAGCTGTAGTCAATTAAGGACATCCTAATATATGCATTTTCACTCTCCAGATGTTTCAGAGTTGAGTGACTAGCCAATGAAATGGCATCTGCTGGTGATCTGTTGTGACGGTAGGCAAATTGGAGTGGATCCAAGTCAGCCCTCATGCAGGAGTTAATAAGTTTCATCACCAACGTCAAAGCATTTCATCACAGTGGACGTTAAGTGCTACTGGACAATAGTCACTGAGGCAGGTTACCATGTTCTTCTTGGGCAAATTAAAACCCACTTGAAGCAGGTAGGTACCTCAGACTGCTGAACGAAGAGGTTAAAGATATCCGTCAACATTCCAGCCAGTTGATCAGCACAGGAAATGCCCATCACCCCCCAGCTCTGGGATGTCAGGCCAGAAAAGTGAAGTACCAGGCTGCTTGCCCCTCAGCAAGACTGCCAGCTTCACCACAGGGAATGCCCCCACCCCCAACCAGGAGACCAGAGCCTGTACCTTAGGCCAGAACGAGCTGGAACACCTGGTGTGAAGTTGTTAATACAGAACCACTCAGTAAATCCTTCAACATATCCATGGAGCTAATCATTGACTTCAGATAGGGGAAGTTGGGGGACCACATTCTCACTGGTGGGTCAGGTGCAGAGAGGGAGCAGCTTCAAATTTCAGGACCTTAACATCTCAGTTGACCTATCCTGGGTCCGACATAGATGCAATCATAAAGGCACACTGACACCTTTACTTTCTTAAAAGCTTCAGGATAATCAACATCATCAAATACTCACACAATCTTCCAGATGCACTGTTGAAAGCATCCTGATTGGTTGCATCATGGCCTGGTATGGCAATTCCAACGCACAGGACCGTAAGAGGCTGCGGAGAGTAGTGGACACTGCCCTCCCTATCATTGGCAGCATCTACAGGACAAGTTGCCTCAGGAAGGTGGCATCAATCAGCAAGAATCCCCTCCATCTGGATCATGCCATCTTCTCTCTGCTATTGTAGGGCTTGAAGTCCCACACCACCGGGTTCAGAAACAGCTACTTTCCCACAACCATCATGTTCTTGAACTGACCTATATACTGTTTTTGCACTAAAGTCTTGTGTTATATAATTTTCTCTCTTCACTATCTTGTAAAATTTATGCATACCTTATGTTTTCTGCGTCATCCAAGTCTATAAGCCTATGACACTACAAGTTTTTTATTGTACCTGTACCTCACTGTAACTGTGCACATGACAACAAACCCAACTTGACAAACACAAGAGATTCTGCAGACGCTGGAAATCCTGACTAATACAAACAAAATACTGTCCTGTCTCGATGAAGGGTGTCAGTCCAAAACAGTGACTGCTTGTTTCTTTCCATTGACGCTGCCTGGCTTGCTGAGTTCCTCCAGCATTTTGTTTCTATTACACACTTTGAAAGGGAGAACACAACTACAGCTGTGAAGATCCCTGCTGCACCTGATGACCCTGTGATCTCTGTCTCAGAGGCCGATGTTAGGCTGTCTGTAAAGAGAGTGAACCTTCGCAGGGTGGAAGGTTCCGATGGAGTACCTGGTAAGGGTCTGAAAACCTGTGCCAACCAACTGACAGGAGTATTCAAGGACATTTTCAACCTCTCACTGCTACTGGAAAAAGTTCCCACTTGCTTCAAAAAGGCAACAATTATACCAGTCCCTAAGAAGAATAATGTGAGCTGCCTTAATTACTATTGTCAAGTAGCACTCACATCTATGGTGATGAAATGCTTTGAGAGGTTGGTTATCACTCAACTGAACTCCTGCCTCAGCAAGGACCTGGACCCATTGCAATTTGCCTATCACCACAATAGGTCAATGGCAGATGCAATCTCAATGGCTCCTCACACGGCTTTAGGTCACCTGGACAACACAAACACCTTCATCAGGAGGCTGTTCATTGACTATAGCTCAGCGTTTAATACCATCATTCCCACAATCCTCATTGAGAAGTTGCAGAACCTGGGCCTCTGTAGTTCCCTCTGCAATTGGATCCTTGATTTCCTAACTGGAAGACCACAATCTGTGTGGATTGGTGATAACATCTCCTCGTCACTGACAATCAACACTGGCGCACCTCAGGGGTGTGTGCTTATCCCACTGCTCTACTCTCTATATACACATGACTGTGTGGCTAGGCCTAGCTCAAATAACATCTATAAATTTGCTGACTTCCCCTCTGCCATCCGATTCCTAAATGGAAATTGAACCCGTGAACACTACCTCACTTTTTAAATATATATTATTTCTGTTTTTTGCACAATTTTTAATCTATTCCATATACGTATACTGTAATTGAGTTACTTAATCATTTTTCCCCCCTCTTCTGTATTATGTATTGCATTGAACTGCTGCTGCGAAGTTAACAGATTTCACGACACATGCCGGAGACAATAAACCCGATCCTGAACTTGACAAACCTTGGGCATGCTGGCAAAGAACAATTGACTGCAGTTATGTGACTTTGAACGTGAACATGAATGTGAAAATTATGTCAGTGTGCAAGGTGAGGAAAGTCCTGAATGGAGTGTGGACACTTTGGATTATCTGGCTGATGTTTTGTTTATGCAAGAGTGGGGCTTACAAACCCTCCATGGATTGGGGAGTGGCAATGATTATCAGATGTCCAGCCTGGGTATCCTGCTATGGGAAGCAGACTACAACGTCACTGAAGTCAGGGAGATGGTTGGTGGGCATCTTCTCATGACAGAGATATTGTAGAGAAATTTATCATTCAGGCTTACTAATGTGTATGCCTTGCCCCTGCAGAATGAGTGACAGCTCCCACCACTACCTGCAATATCTGAATATGCTGTCAGATCTATCAACATTTGTTGTTCTTCTTCTTTGACTACTGCCTCCTGGCAGACCATCACCAATGAGAAAACCAGAGGGCTAGCAAAGTCAAAAGATAATTGCATCTGCTCTTGAGAAGTTTGTATAACTGCTTCTGCTGCAGTCATTGGGAGTGAACATAGAAAAGACAAAAAGGTGAAGATTCAGCAAACCCAACTTTTTAACCTCAGAATGCTCTGAGATCACCTTCCGATCAAGAGCCAACTCTGAGGAGCAGGATGAGATGTGCTCATATTCCTTTATGTTTTCAGAGGAAGCTCTTTGTGCATGGTTGTGTCAAGCTGTGCATAGATCTTAAGGGCATAAACACTAAGCATCACTATGTTCGGAGTTTCTACCTGTCCCCAGTGCTGCCAAGTTCAGGCCTGGCCTTCTTGTTGCCACGCAATGTTCTATTCTATTAGACCTTGCTGCACTACTTGTTCTTTGTAGAAAAGCTCCTTCAGAAAAAACACCTTTGATCACAAGTCCATAAGACAATGGTCAGCACAGAAGGACACAGTGGATCCTGTGGGATGGTTTTTTAAGTAGACTGTCAAAAATAATTTAGCAGAATGCCTCACCACCAGAATTCACCAGCAACCACCAAGACCTCACTTGGCTGGGAGACAGGGCCTTCCAGCCCAGTCATATACCCCCCAATGCACGCTGCCCTCAGCTGCCACACAGATAGCATCTTCCACCTCCTTCCAAGGTCTAGAAAATGAAGCAAGGAAACTCCTCCTTCACCCTGAGCAGCTGCTCATCAAAGGATTCTCTGATCTATAGGCTGTTCCCAAGGACACATAGCAAGACAGATATGAAGTGCTGCTATTAGATAATCAACTTGGTAAAAGTTGCTCCTTGGTCTGCCGGAAACTTGATGGTCTTTCAGTGCAAGGAAATGCGCTGCCACAGAATGTTGCCGATTGGCACATATCACACTGTAGAACTGCTGAGACATACGTTGGGGAAAGGCCACACAGTTTAGGGTTCTGCTGTCACTGGATGCTGACGGTGGGTCATGTGCATTGCTTTTTCAAGGATGAAGAAGCAGTAGCATTGACAAAGAATATATTGGATAGATAGTACAAAAATGTAGAAAAGGATATGTCCCAAATATATCTATTTGTATTATAGAAAAATATTTTTGAAAAGATAATTTAAATTAGTGCTTCTGATAAAGATATGCCAAAAGTACTATACTCTTGGAAGTGCAGCCTTTTAACCCATTTACTTAGGTGTCATCTTTCTCGGGTTAGAAGAGGAAAATTATTCCTGGCAATGATGGCCAACACTACCACTCAATCAACGTCAAAGCACAGATTGTTCACTGCTGTGTCGCTTGGTGAGTGTTTGGTGCAAAGCCACTGCTGTGTTTCCTTCATTACAACTGTGACTGGACTTCTGAAGCAAAACATCTTGAAAGGCAACCACAAATGTCTTAGCTTTGTTGCCCTGGTACTTATATTTGTCATTTGCATCTGGAGTGAAGCTGTCAGGTATCTGTTCTTTTCAACAATTCACCATATTTTAGCAGTCAAAGTATCAATCTCAAGAATTTACACCTCTCCTGTTCTGGATGAAATAGAAGGACATGCAATGCATAAAACACATAGCTTCTCAAGCATGATCTTCTCATAGCTTTAAAGTTACATCAGAATGTAATTTGTAAAAAAAAAGTTGAAAGAATGACAGTTGGCATAGCGGTGCAGGACTTGGAGCTGCTCCTTCACAGCCCCAGAGACCAGGTTAAATCCAACTCACGGTCATGGATAAAACATGGAAACTCATAGGCATCCCCTCACCCCCACCGATGCTGCCTGTGTCTTTGCATGTTTTACCCATGCCTACACAGAAGCTCACCTGGGAACTCTGGTTTCCTTGCACTTGCAAAAGGCACCCCTTTCCAGATTCAACATTGAATTCAAAAACTTCAGAATCGATGGTTGTGCTTTGAGCTCATTGCTGCAACACCACCTTTTCCCACCTCACAATGTCCCTTTTGTCATTCAAAATACCCTGCTGCCCTGCCATCCTCCTTTTCACAGATCCTGTTGTTTCTCCCCCACCCACCCTGTTGTTGGCATATTAACGCAATTTTAAATATCGAACATACCCTGTATTTAAGCGCTATTGACATGAAACATGAACTCTGTCTCTCTCACTCTCTTTAGATGCTATTTCGCCCACTAAGGATTTGAGCATTGTTTCTTTTTCAAAATTTCTTGCATCCACGGGATCTTGTTCTTGTGTTTGGTGCCAAGATTGGAGACTTGGATATGGCTGACTTGCCAAATCCAGTCCTGCCAAAGGGTCTCAGCCCAAAACGTTGACTGCACTCTTCTTCATAGATGCTGCCTGGCCTGCTGAGTTTCTCCAGCATCTTGTGTGTGTTGTATGGCTGACCTTTGTTTTGTATGAAAGGCTACAATGGTGTATGGGAGTAGGGCTTGGACTAATATTGTGCTTTACCCCCAAGAAGCACTTCAACCACCCCTCCCCAGCCCACTTTCTTCCCCTCACCTGGACTCACCTATGACCTGCTAGCTTGTGCTCCTGCCCCTACCTTTTTATTCTGGTTCCTCTCCTCTTCGTTTCCAGTACTGATGAAGGGTCTCAGCATTCATTTCCCTGCCCTGCTGAGTTCCTCCAGCATTTTGTATGCTGCTACAGAATCAAATAGTTATTGTACTGAAAAAATCCATTCAGCCAACAAGACCATATGCTTGCAATATTGTCTCACAAACAAGACCCAGAGTGTCAGGCTTTACAACAGGAAACTTGCACCAAGGCTTTTTAACTGAGACCATCAGCCACTGCAGGCAGTGGAGAATGTTGAGTGTGAACTCTGAAATGCACTGGATGTGGGCAGGGAAGCAAAGACGATTGAAAGTATGGAATAACATTCACTTGGATGAGAGAATGACCACCAGGTTGCTGCCAGCACAGCAGTACTGTTAGCAAAGTGAATGGGAGAGTATGAGGAGAGTCAGAGTGGAGAGTTATTGCAAAGAGAATCGTAGTGGGGGTGTTTTGGAGTAGGGGTAGTGGGAAGAAGGAGACAGACTGATGGTAGTAGAAATGTTCACAAAGGAAGAACCTATCAGGAAGAAACTGGACTCTGATTCCCTGCTACTGATCCAGGTAAGGTCTCCTTTAAGTAACAACTCTCTGGCCAAAGCCCACTTTGGTTTTGAGGTCCTTGCAGATCGCATTCACACAGACAACTCTGTTCACATCATCGATATGGACATTACACCCCACTTGATATAACTGCACTGGCTCAGCCACCTCTGGAAGGCATTCAATAAAGGAAAAAAATCTAACAAGTTACAGAACCAGCTTACACACAAGAGCTCAGCATACCGAAACAAACAGGCAAGGAACAAGCTGAATCAACAAAAATTATGGCAGCTCTTATTCATGAAATATCAGAGAGAAGGGGGTGCAATGTCACGTTATGCATACCTCCAGGAATATGCCCAGAGTTGACAACACCGGTGATGTGCAGGATATCAAATGTGCCAGTTTGAGGTGGAAATGACTAAAAGCTGACACTATAGTGAGTACGGCAGAGTAGAGGCCAGGTATTTACTTGCCTGTCTTCCTAATTACAGATAGTGCCTGCTGCAGTGTACAAAACAAAAATTGAAGAAACAAGATTAACATTCTTTCCATCGTTCTTTTAATTTTCTCTCCCCCCCCCCCCCCACTGCCGGAACAACAGAAATTGCTGATGTTCTCCTTGGGGGAACTAGTGATAAGGAGCTGCTGAGCTCGACAGTCTGAGATAGCTGAATTAGCATCAGCTGACGTCATCATCCCAAGGATATTCCGGCACTTCGAGATGGCCAAGCAACAAGCATCTGTTCAGAAATGAATTCAACAAAACAAGGAAGATTCAATGTGTACTTTACATAGCTATCTTTCTGGGCCAGGAATACAGGGACAGAGCTGATGTGAGAGGTCCAAAAAAAAAGCAGCACATTCCCAAAAGCACTACTGAATCAGAATTACTAAGCCATAGAAAGAGACCATTCAGCCTATTGAGTCCAAGTAGCTCAAGGTGTCATCTACGATATTTTATCATTCACCAATTAGAATCATAAGACATTGAAATAATAAACTCGAGAAAATCTGCAATGCTAGAGATCCAAAGCAACACACACAAAATGCTGGAGGAACTCAGCAGGTCAGGCAGCATCTACGGAAGTGAAGAAACAGTTGACAGTTTGGGCAAAGAATTTTCTTCAGGACTGGAAAGGAAGGGGGAAGACGAACGAATTAAAAGATGGGGGGATGGGAGAGGAGGGAGGAGAGCTAGGTGATAGGTGAAGCCATGTGGTTGGGAAAGGTAAAGAGCTAGAGAGGAAGGAATCTGATAGGAGAGGAGAGTGGACCATAGGAGAAAGGGAATGAGGCAGGGCACCAGGGGGAGGTGATAGGGGGTACAAGGCCAGAGTGGGGAATAGAAGAGGAGGGGAGAGGGAGGGGACGTTTTATTTAAAAAACCAGAAGGAGAAATCCATATTCATGCCATGAGGTTGGAGGCTACACTGATGGAATACAAGGTGTTGCTCCTCCACTAAGGGTGGCCTCATCTTGGCACAAGAAGAAGCCACAGACCGAATAGGCAATTTGACCACTGTACCTTTGCTAGTTCCTAGAATTAATTCTTTCCTCAAAGCTATGTAATATTTTTCCTTTTCAAGTATGAACCCAACTCTCTCTTAGAAGATTCCTTACTGGAAGGTAAAGATTCAGAGTGATGAACAGTTTCTATCAGACACTCACACCAGCATTGTGGACAATGCCCTTTGGAAAGCATAGGCACAATGGAAGAAACAGATTTGCTCGACAACGTGTGATGTCTGCTTGGCTCAATCACAAACCAACGTGGTGGTAACTGAACTGAGGTAGTGATATTCAGAAGATAAAATGGTTGAGAGTTGCAATAACTAAAAATAAAGGGAGTTTCAATTGCTGATCAGTGATTACACTTAAACAGATACTCATTTCCTCCTTTAACATGGCCAGGAAGAAAGGCAGAAAACACTAGAAATGCTCACCAGATCAGACATCTGTGGAAAGTGAAATGGTTCACAGTTCAGATCAAAGACCTGGAGTTATGTCTGGTCTGCCTTGCAGAAGTTGGCTTTTATCACAGGTATCTTATTCTGCTGCCAAAAAAAAAGCAGAGGCCCCAAGGCAGCCTTGAACATTTGGCAATTAAGTTTAAAGGGGAAAGATTGCTCCATACATTGTCTCACAGTCCCCAATACTACTGAGAGAACATGACAGAAGAAAGAATTCCACAGAAAATGGCCACTCAGCACGCTCCCCAAAGGCGAATGCTAACTAATTCCAATTAATACTTCATGCTCAAAACATGTAAACAAGATCCAGACCGAGACTCTGGTGTGGCTCTGGTGGTGTACTTCCCAGTAGACATATTGTGTTTTGAAGATGATCAGCTGAGGTCCAGACAGAGTCATCTCTGATTTCCTGACTAACATGTCAGTAAAAATAGAGTTTGCCAGTCATTATTACAGTTACCTTTGCAAGATCTTGCTGTGTTTAAGTGGAAAGTCTATCTTGCGCTCATATTATACAGTCCTCTTTATTGAGATGGCTGACATACTTCTCAGGGAATAAGATAGCCCATATCTGCATACAGCAAAACTAAGACAACATTCGGGTATGGGCTGATAAGTAGCAAGTAGCATTTGGATCAGAGAAAAGCCAGGCTTTGGCCCCCTCCAGGGCTGGGGTATCAAGAACTAGAGGGCATAGGTTTAAGGTGAGAGGGGAAAGGTTTAAGAGGAATTTGAGTGGTAATTTTTATTATACAAAAGGTGGAATCAATGTGGAACTGGTTGAAACTTATACAACTTTTAGAAGACAGTTGGACAGGTACGTGAATTGGAAAAGTTTAGAAGGAAATGGGCCACATGCTGACAGATGGGACTAGTTTGGATGACGCATCTTGGTCGGCAAGAACCAGTTGGCCTGAAGGGCCTGTTCCCATGCTGTGCGACTATGACCTGATATCAGACCCCTTATGTTTACTCCAATGTACAGTATGAAAGTGATATCTTTATGCATGATTAAATTAAACATTGACTACTGCTCAAGAGAAAAAGCACACTGGAGGCTTGGGATCCTATAGCAAGTGAGTCACCTCACAAAAGCCCAAAATCACAAGTCAACAGTGTGATGAAATCTTGGATCTTCCTTCCTAACAGCACTGCAGAATCACTTATACCAAAATGACTGCCTGGATGAGTGCACCTCCAACTTGCAAGCAGTTCCATAATGCCCAGGATAAGGCAGCTCAATTGACTAGCACCCCATCCACCATCCAAAACAGATGTTCCCTTCACCACCAACACAGTGCATTTTATATATGGCACACAGTCATTACTTGTCTAGGTGACAGAGCATGCCCAGAATCTGTTACCTCTACAACCAATAAGATAAGTGCAGCAGATGCAAATGAACATCATCACCAATTCCCTTTGAAGTCATACACCATTCTGACTTCGAAATACATCACTGTTCCATAACCATCTCTGGGTCTAAATCTTTGACCTCCCTTCGTAACAGCACTGTGGAAGCACTTAACCAAAATGACTGCAATGGTTCAAGAAAGGGGATTACTATCATCTTCAAGGGCAATTAGGGATGGGCAACCAAATAAAATGAGTACAACCAACACTTTCACTAAACTGTAACCCTTTAATAACATGTTATTCATGAATTATATCATACAAGGTAAGGAGTGAGATATCGTTCATTGGGCAAAAAAAAGCCTAAAGGGGGCAAAATCATTATGAGGAAACAACACCATTGAAAGAGAAATGGAAATAAAGATCTTCAAATGCAGAGGCTGTGCAATTAGCATTGGATAGAGAAAGGCAGGTAAATGGTATGGGTGCCCCCCCCCCTTAATCAGACCTCATTTTCTGGTTCTACTCTTTAGTTACTTGCAGATGCCAAAAATATTTGATTGCAGATATTGAGGCATACAATTGAAAATGTACCCCCCCACACACACACACACACACACACACACGGAAACCCAAATATTGGCAGTTCCCAAGTTTTAAGACTCTCTGGAAATTCACCCAAGCGATTTATATTGCAAAAATGCTTGCACAAATGAAAGAATTTACATATCAGCTATGCGTTCATCACTCCATGTGTTATGTTCCAAAAGTACCTCTTCCCCATCGAGAGCATGGTGGGGATCCTTTACTCACTGCAGAAAGGCTGGTGGAACTCATTATATTTAAAGAGTACCTGGGTGAACCTGTAGAGCTATGGAGTAAGAGAGAAGTGAGGTTTCAGTAAGTAGCTCTTTATTGGCTAGAATGGACACAACAAGCTAAATGGCTTCCTTTACCAGGATGACTTTTCTATGGTGCACCTCATCATTATACAAAGCATAAACACAGAAGACATTGTGACATTCCCTAATAACGTCATTCTGGTTAGAGATTCCAAATCCACATGAGTCTTTCTTGAAACTTTGGCAAGATCACAGGTCTCATTTTTATTAAATTATGCATTGAAGTGATCAGCCAAGCAAGGAGGAAAGTGCATCAGCTCCAAGTGAAATTTAATTGGCTCTGTGAGTGAAACATTCTGAGAACGGTGCTCCTCACTGTGTCTAGTGTGACCGAACATGTGCACAACTGTTTTAAAGCATATTTTGAATATAAAAAGGTGTGTGCAAATTTCTGATAGAGCACCAGAGACCCAAGTTCAATACTGACCTCCAGTGCTACTGTGTGCTATTTACACATTGCCCGTGACCATGGAAGTTTCTTCCTGGTGCTCTGATTTTTTTCCATATCCCAAAGACATGAGGGGTGGTGGATTAATAGGCCACTGTAAATTGACCTGTATGTAGAGTTGAATCTGCGGGGGCAGTTGATGGGCATGTGGAGACAATAGAAAGAGATTAGTGTAAATGGGTGCTTTAGTATCCAGGGCATCCTCAAGGAAGTGTCAAAAAGGTGGGGTTCCTTAATGATGGACACCATCACCCAGATCATGCCTTGCACTCATTTCTACCATCAGGGAGGAGGTACAGGAGCCTGAAGGCACAAACTCTATGATTCAGGAACAGCTTCTCTCCCCCCCCCCCCCCCCACCTGCTATCCAATTTCTAAATGGACATTGAACACATGAACACTACTTTATATCTATTTTTGCAATGCTTGCTTAACTATTTAATATGTTCTTATTGTAATTCACATTTTTCTATTTGTTACTTTGTACTGCCAACAAATTTCACAACATATGCCAGTGATATTAAACCCGATTCTAATTCATGGTCAGTACAGACTCAATGGGCCAAAGGAGCTGTTTCTGTACTGTACTGACTCAATAGCTTGAATTAGTTGCAGGTTATGATCCAAGCAATTTACTAATTCAACTCAAGTACTCTGCCATTACATGCCAGCATCACTCTTCTTGCTTGAGTCAGGAATGTTGACAGTGTCTACAGATATTACTAGTTGTGTATTATACAGAGACATTAATGCCTAGAAATTGCAGTTCATCCACTTTTAATGTGCTGCATACAGTGCCAAAACCCACTCAGATTTCTTGAAATAAGTTCATAAAATTGGCCCAAATATGTGAAAGGCACCACCATGGACCTCTCACAGCTTCTGTGGTCACTCTCCCATGCCCAGCACAGTAATGTGCAAAGAACTCCCCCATGGCAGCCACAGAACAGGCAAACTACAGTACTTGTTACATCCTTTTGTTGAAAAAGTTGCCATGGATAAAAGGGAAGATTTTATATTAAATGTATATTTTGGATACAAAAGCTGAATGCAAATGGTTCAATTTCTCGTAGCATACTTTACTTCAGTTGCTATGATTGAAGGATGAGTTTTTATTAAAAATATACTTCCATATATTGAGATATGGGTGTCACTGATAAGGCCCACATTTATAATTCATCCCCAATTGCCCAAGAAAGTGGTGGTGGGCTACGTTGAACTTCTGGTGAAGGTGTTCCCATAGTGCTACTGGGCAGTTAGAAACAGTAAAGTCAGTTGGCACCATTTAATAAAGGGAACTGATTTTAAGCTTTTACATTGCATTGTTAGCAGGAAGTTCAGATCAGCTCTACACACAACAATGAGGATAAAGCACAGGCTAATAAGAAAGAAAGCAGAAATAGTGTATATAGAAGGTGAGAAGATATGACTGGATTCATTATCAGTTTATGCAAGCCTGCAGATGAACCACACTCACCTCAAACCAAGGACAACGCAAGGATGTTCCTGATATTGAGGCTTTACAAAGATCATTAATACAGCATTAATGCAATTCACCTCCAGACCAACCACCCCAACAGTAGACTTCCTACTACCCTCCACCTGGTCCCATTTACACAATACCAGAATCTGCCCAAGTTCACATCTGGTTGACTTTAACCCATACAAACAATGTGCATAGAAAGATATGCTAATACATGGCCTTAGAAATAATAGTTCCCCTCAGAATAAACAAAAGACTTGCATTTCTTCCTGCCGCCTACAGTAATAGAGTTGTCCTTACCTACCACCTCATGAGCATCCACATTCAAAACATCATTCTCTGCAACTTATGTCATCTCCAAAGGGACCCTACCACCAAACACATCTTTACCTCCCCCACTCTCCACGAGGAATGTCCCCTCCATGATCCTTTGTCCATTAGTCCCTCTCCACACAAATCTCCCTCACGACACTTATCCCTGCAAGCAGCAGAGGTGCTACACCTGCCCATTCACCTCCATTCAGGGCCCCCAAACTGTCCTTCCAGGTGAGGTATCACTTCACCTGCAAACCTGCTGGGGTCGTCTATTGTATCCAATGCTCCTGCTGCATGGTGAGGCCAGCCATAAATCAGGGGACTGCTTTGTCAAACACCTCCACTTCATTTGCCGAAAGCAGAACTTCCCAGTACCCCAACATTTTAATTCCGATTCCCATTGCAACATGTCAGTCCATGGCCTCCTCCTGTGCTACAAAGAAGCCACATTCAGGGTGGAGGAGCAACACCTTGTATTCCGCTTGTGTGTGCTCCAAGTTGATGGCATAAATATCAATTTTTCCTTCCAGTAAAAAAAATTCCCCTCCACCTGCCCTCTTTTGCTATTTCTCACTCTGACCTCTTACCCCTTCTCCCCCTGGTGCCCCTCACCCTCCCCCTTTCTCCTAACAATTTTTCTTCTGCAGCCCTTTACCTTTCCTACCCATCTGGCTTCACCAATCACCCTTCTAAATGGTCCTCCTTCCCCTCCCCCTACCCCTACCTTTGCATTCTGTCATCTTCCTCTTTCTTTTCCAGTCTTGAAGAAAGTTCTCGGTCCTAAAGATCGACTGTTTATTCATTTCCATGGATGCTGACCTGAGTTCCTCCAGCAATTTGTGTGTTGCTTTGCATTACTACTGCTCTTTTCACATTCTTTCCAGGGCACCTCAAAACACTTCACAGGCAATTAGGTACTCTTGAAATGTGGTTTAAAACTCTGGCAGCCAGATTTTACACATCAAGCTCCCTCAAAACAGCAATAAAATAACAACCAGTTTATCTGCTTTTGATTTGAAGGATAACATTGGTCAAGACATCATCTGTTCTTCAAAATAATGCTATGGGATCATTTATATTTGCCAAGAGTGTCAGCAAGGTCTCAACTAAGCATCTCAACAAATGTGTACCTCCAACACTGCAGTACTCCCTCAGCGTATGAGGAGGGTGGCAGCCTATATTTGTTCTCAAGTTTCTGCAGTGGGACACGAACTCAAAATCAAAGATGTGGAAGCAATTTTATGAAACTTCTTAATAGTGTAGCAAGCACCTTATCACATTCTGCATTTATTGTTCCAATAAAGTTCAATCACATTCCATCACAAAAGGTATGGTGCTGTTGGAGAACATTTCTACATCAACACCTACTTAGGTTCCAAGTTAGATTTCAACTCAAGGCTCACGACATGCTGCCCATTTTTTTCTAAATGGCCTTACCAGTGATGGTGCCAATTCATCATTGGTCAGGAAATACCACATTCCTCACATCCACTGCTATGCATATTATAGATGATGGCCAGATGCCCCAGAATGGACATTACTGCCTGCCTTTTCAAGTTAGTGTTTTTTTACAGCAAACCAAAGAAATCTGCCAAGCTCATTCATACAAATGACAGCATTGTGCATCTGCCCAATGCTGTGTCCAGTTCTATCACTGTGGAGGAACAGACAGGCTTTCAGAGCCATCTTGCTTTGCAACTTTGTTGACAGCAAGCTCCAAGGATGCAGCACTCCGGAGATAGTAGGATTCGCTCACCATCTGTAAGGATGTTACTTTCATCTTTCTAACCTGTATTTAACACACTCTCAAAACAAAAATGAATTTGGGCAAGGGAACATGCCTGCACAGACTAGGAAAGGAGTTTTGAAGAAATTATTTCAGCAGGTGTCATTGTATAATTACAAAGTACAGTACATTGGCTGTAAAATAGTCATTACAGTATTTTAGGAAAAAAAGAATGAGTAAGCATGCCTCAAGGAATTAAAATCTTCTGGGTCTGTTTTTAAAACCACAATGTTAGGGCCAAGGTTATCATCTTCCAGGAGTGAGAAGAATACAAAAGTACGTCTAGTGCTTCCATCAATAAAACCCTGAAGGTTGAGGGAGAGAAAAAGCAAGCAGAGCAAAAGGCACGTGTGATTAATCAATACGTGATATCGGTAAGTGCAGTTCAAGACATCACACATGGGATCTCAAAAATATCTGAAATGTTCATGAAGTGGTGGCACTGAGGAAGATATAGCCTTGCTCAACTCTGGAGCTATTGTAAAATGGCTGCCTGCCAAGTAAGCAAGACTGCACTTGTTAAAAAAGTTAAAAATATTGAACTCTTTTTAGCAGGTTGAAATATTCACACACATGCTGGAAACACCAAAAGCTATTGTTTAACTCGCTTAAAAAGCTCGTTTTTTTTTGCTAGATGGTCAAGCAATGGAAACCATCAAAATAAGGCTACACATTATGATTTTTTAGTGCCTTAGTCTTAATCTCGCAGAGTAATTTTATGCAGTCATAAATACTTAAGATTGCCCAAAATACTTCAAGTTTTATGAAATTTCCAAGAATACAGAATAGTGTTATCTTCAATTGCTTTACACTACAGGCAATCTGAAAACATGGACAATCACTCCCACAAACTGAGCCTATTTTTGAACTGTTGAAGAAAGAACTCAAGGAATCCCTGGAACAAATCTCATGCAACCCAGTAGGAAACAGCGTATTTTAAATCTTGTTGTACAAATTCAGTCAAGAACCTTTCAAGTAAAGTATGATCACAATGTGATAGAATTTTACTTTGCAGTTGAGCAACTTAAGTTGGAGACTTAAATAAAGCCTTTGATACGATGAACAGACTGGCAAAGGTAGATTGTAAAATAAATAAATAAATCAGTCGAATGGTCTGATAAACAATAACAGTGCATATTTTATCCAGAAATAAAAATACACATCAGAAATGGAATCCACCTGTTGTTAAGAAGACTGGAGTAGTTTTCAATTAATGGACCCTTATATTATTGCCAAGGGTGATCAATCAGAGGATTTGGAGAATTTTAAAAACCAATTAAATCAAACAAAATTTTAGAAACCAAACAAAATATTGATAGCAAAGACAAAAACATATTGGCAAGAAATTCAAAATGAGATTTTTTTTAAACATGTGGTACATCAGTACAGGGTAAAAAGGAAGAGAGGAGTGGAGTAAATGTGGCATGTTTGAATTGAGAGGCAGGACAAATCCTAATGCAGAATAAGGAAGAGGCTGAGATGTTATGTAAATATTTTGAATCTGTCTTCAAAGAGATGCAAACTTGCCAGAAATAATGGAGAAACAAACTCAAAGGAGAATGAAATTAAGTATGAGTAAAGCAAATTCCTCCAGGTTCGGGGGTTCAGCACAGGGCTAACAACCCTGAATAGTAAAACAAAATTGTTACGGAAACAGCAATGAAGAATCCTTTTACATATGAGTGTGATGGTATTCCTGAGTCTCCACCCGGGACTTGCATGACTAAGTAGTGAAAACCGCGAGGAAGCTACTCACATGATGAAAGAAGCCCTGGACACCACCATTACTGCTTTAAATACCAACAGTGTAATGACCGTAAAAAAAATTGGTAAAGAGATTGGTACTGGAGAGATTAATGGGACTCAAAATAAACCCACTTGACCTGATGACTTGAACATTGTCAGATCCGAAAAGTGATGGCTTCAGAAATAGTTAATGCAGTAGTGATAATGTTTCAAAACTTCCTGGATCATGAACAGAACAAGTGAACTAGAAGGTCGCAGTTTCTGTTACTTAAGAGATATAGGAGACGAAAGACCAGTTAGCCATGAGTTGTCACGAAAGTGCTGAAATCTAATATTAAAGAAATCAAAAATTGCATGGAAAAATCATAATGCAGACTCAGTACAGATTTATGAAAGATAAATAGTGCTTGACAAACCTAATAGTGTTTTATTTAAGGATCTAACAAGCACTGCAGTTTGGCCTTTGAGCTTCTAAACTGCAACTGCTTCAGCTTTTTCAAAATGATGCAAAAAGTTTTTAAACTATAAAAAGCAAATACAATATAATGACAAGGTCAGAATGGATTCCTACTGCCTGCCTTGGTCCAATTATCCCTTACCACAAACTGAAAGCAATACACATTCCTTAATCTGAATGTGGAATGCCACAAGGCATCAGCAAGACTTAAAAAATTTGAAGCAAGTGCTTTGAATTGTTGCAGAGCATCACTGAGAATGAAAAATATGAAAGATTCTGCAGCCTTCTTTGGGGGGGGGGGGAGGAAGGCAAATTATGAAAGTAGTACACTTTATTTGAAATTGCACAGTGCAATGCTAATCTCGAGAGGTGTTACTTACCTTCTCATCTGACCTGCACACCTGCTCGCAGCAGCTATTAATCTTCAGGTGGCGGTCACCAAAGTAAATAACTGCTGGTTGTTACCATCAATCAGTGACTCCATTCTGCTTTTCACCACAGGATCCAATTAGTGACTAAACAATACTCCTGTATTGATGCAGCCAGTTTCAAAATATACCAGAGCGGACATAGTGATCGATATCAGCCCTTAATTCATTAATCGACTGTATACTGAAGGCACGAGAGTCAAGATTGTGGTGTCCAATTTGGCACTGCAAATCCTGCCTCTGCAAATTCACTCACTGTTTCCTCTCAAAACAACAGTTTGCATTTTAAGGAAACCTTTCACACTGCAAAACGTTTAAAGCTAATTCACAGGAGCAAGAATTATAGTCAATCCTTAACCTTCTAACTTCTAGACAATATAATCGTAATTTGTATTGTTGCTCCTGCTCAGGATTTGAACCCTTGCTATCCATGTATTATTCTGGCGAATCCACTCATGTCCTTCACCCCAATATACCATTTCTAAAATGTCCAAAGTTACCCATAATGCTTCAGGTGCGATCCAAAATAGGCTCTATGGAGCTGTAGCACAGTTTCAACTTCATTGTACCCACTTCTCAAGATACAAGGGGCAGAATGAAATTACCTTGACATTTTCTGCACTGTTGGTGACATTTTAATGATCTATGTGCATGGATTCCAAAGTGAACAACCTCATACGTCAGTTGTGAATTCCATTTGCCAACTTTGCTCTGCAAGACCTTGAAGGCAACTAAACATAGTACATGCAACCACCAGAGGACAGTGAACCTGATATCAACCCATTCACTTAATGCCTGAGAAACTCTCAAGGTCAGCCATTTCATTGATGCCAAGTAAGGTCAACTTAGCCATGGCAGGAGTGGAACTCTAACGTTGGGTTAACCAGGAATCTGCCTTAGATGTGAATCCTAGTGACCCCTTGCTGGTATGCTTGTATACTTGGATGATGAATGACGGCAGTTTTGAGGTATGCTGGGTGGTCAAGAATGGCTGCCACTATGCAGTGTCCAGACACATGGGTAGATGAGAAGTTTACCATTGGACCTGTAATTGGGGCAGGATGAGGTCAGCAAGACAGAAAGCAGAAATAATGTCCTTTTGTTCATAATCAGTTAAATTATGAATATTTTAAGATTGGGGTCCTTCATCTGACAAAGGGTTTTGGACCAAACCATTAACTGTTTCTCTTTCCACAGTTGCTGCCCGACCTGCTGGGTGTTTCCAGAACTGTTGTGTTTTTTTTTATTTAATTCTTATAGCATCTGTAGTTCTTTGATTTTCATTTGGAGTTACATATCTAGCAAACCGGCATTTGCCAACACGAGCAAAATGTAGACAAAATTGGAAAAGTGCTATTTTTATCCAGTGCCTGGTCACCAGTTTGAATGCTAATTAAGGTCAAGAAAAGCATCTAAAACTACATCTGGGTGATAATTGTTTCAGCAGTTGCATAACCACATAACAGAACATCAGCTTCTTAGGGGAAATGGTGCAGAATTGGAATAATGAGGTGGGCTGTTACATGTAGATGCAAGGTAAAATTACAATTTAGCTCATTAGCCGAGCAAGTTTGAAACAAGCAAGCTTTACTTTGTTTCTAACACTTCAGAAACTGAATCCCAATGGCAAAATCAGTCTATTTCTTCACACGTTTCATGAATGTGAACATTGCTCATCTTTTTCTTAATTTCTTTTGGCCGAGGCACTGCTCGCTCACCCCGCTAATCCACTGGTTCAATAGTATAGCTTTAATTCTGTTAATGGCTTAGATTGAATAATGTCAATGGAATATTGAGAAGCAAACCTTCACCACTGTACACTGCCACTCCTCTGCCCAATAACCCCGAGCTTTAGCACATCTGGTTCTAACTCAAGAGAACGGAACAAGTCAAATCAATGAATGAGAAACTGCCACTAGGAAGAGGACAAGGTAACAGTTCATGCTTGCTCAATGATTTGCCCAGACATCCATCTCGGGAATACGTGACACCATCAATAGAATTTGTCATTGAGCAAATACTGTGGTTCAAAGATTGTGACTCCTTGGAAATAATCAAACATGAGACAGAGAAAAGATCTAAAATTGAAGTCAGCGAGTCCAGAGGTAGAGGCTGTAAGCCCAGATCAGGGACTGGAGGTTGAAGGCCTGGAGTCTGCAAGTCTAGGGCCAAGCACTGGAGGCAGCCTGCCTCGGGGTTGGAGGGCATGTCTGTGTGAGGGGCGGGAAAGGGGGTTGTTTTGCTGCTGTTTTGTTCTGCTGAACATTGCAGGTGTGCTATGTTGGTGCTGGAATGTGTGGTGACACTTTTAGGATGTCCCCAGCACATGTTTGGGTGCGTTGATTCATAGAGCAAATGGCACATTTCACTGTATGTTTTGACGTATGCATGGTAAATCTGAATCTGCAACATACCCTCAAATTGCCTTATCAATAAAAGCAAAATGTAATCAAGCCTTATGAATTTTTTTGTTTTATATACTAAGCTACGGTATGAAGTCCTTTACAAAGAACCATGAATTACCTTCATGCTAAATGGACCCATGTGGCCACCACTAGCAATGCCTCAAAACTCTCAGCCCACTCCAGAACTTGAAGTATAACTAGAACTGTCAGTTAAACATCCGAGGGGGAAGAAAAATGTTTGACCCAACAAGCGGGGTCTACTTACTTGTCAGGCTGAGGAAACAGAGCAGCATTTCGACAAACAAGCCACTATATCAGGACATAGGTTAAAAAAGTCTTCTGTATTCAGGCCTGTGTGAGTAGTGCACACTGCTCGAAGACTACAGGAGCTCAAGTGAAATCTGTGGAAGTGGCATCAAATTGTGTATTGTATGCTCCTTGGTGCACCACGTGTGACTGGGTACTTTTGTACGTCAGTGTGCCACGTGCACCAAGGACCTGGAACCCATTGACAAACGTGCGACAAGTTTCCAGATGTAGTTTCCTCAACTAAATTCTGTTGCTCAGTGTGCATGAATGTTGCACACAAGATAAATTCTTGATGTTTCAGGACCACACTGTCTTCTCAACACCATTCATTTTATAAACTTTATTTAATCACTTCACATTTCTGAAAGTCTAGTTTAGAAATCCAAGATCAAAGACTGAAATAGCTCAGTACCTACAACCTCCACAAATTATAACCAAATTGCTTTCCTTTAAGCAAATTACTTTTACACTTAATTATGCAAAGAGATTAAGTGTCTTTCTCATCAGCATCAAAGTATTAGTTAATAAAATTCTTCATTTTAATGTTCAATATTTATTAATGTTAGGATTGATTGCACTGAAAACACGCCCTGTTCTCCTAACCGATAGTGTTTTTGTGTGTTTGCTGATCTTCCAGTCATTATGTCTCCCAATCTCTTCCCAAACCTATCATTCCCCCCTTTTTGCCTCTTACTAAAGTCCTCCTGGCTCCCACACTGCTGACAAAGCCTTTAGTCACCTTCCCAGGTTTCTCTCCATTGATTTCCTCGATGCCATTTTGCATGCTATTGCTGCAAATATAAAGTATTTTTTAAAAAACAGCAAGTGCATCATATCCTGGAAAACGTTAAATGCTAGCTTCCAAGGTACAGTACACTGACTTCTTACCCTGATGTCTTGGTTTTAAAATCCAACTGCACTTAGCAGATCAGAAGATGGGAAGTTGGAAATCCTTGACAGAGTAGCAGAATCATCCCCCTCTCCACAATAGAGTAAATGCAATGGGCCCTCATTGAAGATAATTCATGTTATATTAATTCAGAAAGCTGACAGTGATCCATTCCTTGTAACTACATTAGACATTCACAACAAAAAAATCATCTAAATCAAAACTCTCTCAAACCTCAGAGTTGAGCCAAATATCAAATGCTCCTTGCATTCCATCTACCCAATCTCAGATTTTCTGGAGCAACAAACAATCTGCTGCAGAAAGATTGTCAGTATGTCAAGCAGCATTTATGGGTGGTGGGAGGAATTGCTGAATTTTTGGGTAAAGACCTTGCATCAGGACTGGACTCTTGCATCTCAGACTTTCTGGACATCTTTCCACTTCCCCATTCTCTCACAGGCATCCAACTTTCACTTAAACTCATCAGATTGAGTATGGATTGAAGCCATAAATATGGTTACGCATGATGAAATGCTGTAGGTCACTGTGATTCTGTGGTGAATTGCAGCCTGTGTAATCTATCTCAACTCAGTTGGCTAATATTGGATTCAGCACGTTGCGGCTGACTTGGACTCATAATTGAGGCTGATGCTCCACTGCAGTGCTGAGAGAGAAAATAATAGGAAGTCTGAAAAGAATGAAGGACCTAGTTTACCCCTTGCAAACATTACTCTTTCGAGCATAATCATATAGGGTCATTTCCTAGCTTTCATTTTGCTAACACTCCAGAGCTGCCCTGTGATTGTTGGGAATTAAGGACAATTCACTTCAACACCAATAGACACAGGAACATGACAACATCTTATTATCAGAGTCATACAGTATTAAAACAGAACATTCAGCCCAACTGGTCCATCCATGCCAATTAAGATGCCCATTCAAGCTAGTCCCATTTGCCAACATTTGGCCCATATCTCTCTAACCTTTTCTATCTTCTCTGCTATGTGTCATGTCATGTGACATGGATGATCATGGTCTTTCAATGACCATGACTGTTCTTGGCAAATTTTTCTACAGAAGTGGTTTGCCATTGCCTTCTTCTGGCCAGTGTCTTTACAAGATGAGTGACCCCAGCCATTATCAATACTCTTCAGAGATCGCCTGCCTGGCATCAGAGGTCGCATAATTAGGAACCGTGCTATGCACCAGCTGCTCATACACCATCCACCACCTGCTCCCATGGCTTTGCATGACCATGATGGGTGAGTGGGGGGGGGGGGGTCTAAGCAGGTGCTACACCTTGCTCAAGGACAACTTGCAGACTAGCAGAGGGAAGGAGCACCTTATACCTACTTTGGTAGAGACGCATCTCCACTCAGTGTCCTTTAAGAGATGCTATTTTACCCATCTCAACCACTTCCTCTGCCAGCTCATTTGACACGTGTATTGTATATTAAAAAAAAGATGTGCAAGTTCCTGTTCATTCTTTCTTTCCCCTCTCACCTTAAACCTGCTGTATGCTCGCTTGTTACTGATACCAACTCTGGGAATGCATCCAATCGATGTTCCTCATGATTTTATACACTTAACCATTAGCACCAACAAAATATCAGAACCACGATTAAAGATTATTTGACAGACAACCATATCAACCAATGAAGTAGCTTTCCAATTGGGTACAGGAAAATGCAGCACCAGACAGACATTGAGCAAGAAACGTGGAGCAGGGCTGTTGACAACACTTCCAGGAATGTCTCCCAATAGAGATGAAATGTTTATTCAGACTCCTGCTGACATAATGCACAAGGTCAGGGTCTAACAAGTGACAGGAGCCAAATCACACTCCTGTTTCTCTATCAGACAAGATTCAGATTAACCGGCTACTAGTCATACCCCTAAGTATGTGCAAATGGCAAAAAAATATTAATAGGGAGTTGAGAAAATAAGATGCAGAAGTACAGGAAAGTGGACAGATAAGTGGACTCTGCTGGTGGACAGCATAGACCAAATGGGCTGAATAGCCCCCTTCTGTATTGCAGTAAGTTTTGTTTCTTACTAAAGTGACATCAATAATGCTGGCTTCCACCTTTACTGGATTGTTATCTAGTTAGTTGTAAAGTGTTAAAATTTAGTTGATATTTTAATCAGGAAATTCTGGGAATGATTTTCATCTCAGTTATTATTCCGTTTACGTCTAAGGACAGGGAGGTAGCTGGACAGAACCAATGTGGAGAACAGATATGCTAAACCAAGCTACTCTCATTTTGTTGAAATTTATAGGTGGCGTGAGATTTAACAAATGTCTTGGTGAAGATCACCAAGATAATTTTTGCCTCTGCTCATGTAGTTATCAGCAGATTCTGGTGAGCCTACAAATTGTGGATGATGTAAGCCAGATGGCAACCATTTCAAGCAGTATTCTAAGGACTCCCAAATTTCTTTCAACCTAAGATTTTCATTGTGTCATTTAGCTGCATGTACAATTCACAGCATTTGTAAAATTTTACAGAAGCAATGTTTGAACCTCTCTATTGTGGTGACTCTTCTAGGAATGTCATTTATAAAAACGATAATGGAAGTGTATCTGAGGAGACCAGTGGGAAGGATGCAAACTTAGATCAAGCATCAAATTCAATCGGACATAGCTCTCCAAAGAAAAATGGCTAAGGAACCCATGGTTCCTTGAAAATGCAAAGCCCACACCAATAGCTTCAGCTAACAGCCTGGCCAACCACCAAGTTCAAAACTGCCTTTCCCTCTGATTAAGTTAATGAGTTACAGGGAATATAAGCAATCTTATCAGTACTTCACAATAGTATTCACTGTCCAAGTTTCCAGAATGCTTTGCATTGTGGCCTCCTCCCATTCCCACTCAATGCCTCTGTGACTACTCGGAGGCTGCACTCATCTGACATACATTGCAATGAGAGCGTCAGACCAGGCAGTCCCCTCAAAGAGTAGACTTCGACTATGCCCTTCCTCAATAGGCAAAAGGCATCCGTTAGACTCGTGAGACCATGGATTTGTACCTTGGAAGGTTTCCAGGGCAGGGTTGTATGGGCAGTTGCCCATGCTGCAAGCCTTCCCCTCTTCATGCCACTGGGAAGAGCACAAGGGAAGGGCACTAGGACCCAAGCAGCTTGGCACCGGTGTCATTGCAGAGCAATGTGTTCTTAAGTGCCATGCTCAAAGACACAACGCGCTGCCTCAGCTGAGGCTCAAACCAGTGACCTTCAGATCACCAGACCTGATGCTTTATCCACTAGGCCACGCTCAAACACATGCCCTTCCTACTCCCTAGTCAACTAATGCAACCTACTGCAGGCTGACCAAACTCACTCTCCACAAACTTGAAGTAATTCAAAACCCTGCCAACCATGTCCTATTTGCCAACCACCCACCTTACTGAACTACACTGAACCCCTCTTAAACTAAGATTTTCAAAAGCATATTCCCATTTTCAAATGTCTCTGTGACCTCCCTTCTTTTCACACCCCCTCCCAAATTAGGTCTTCTGCACGCCAACTTTATTCCCAATTTTTAATTAACCATTGTAATGGTGCTTTCCACTGCTTGGGACCCAAGCTCTACCTATTATACCTTCTTTTAACAAACTCCTGAAATCCTACTGCTTTGGGCTTGATATCAAATTTGGTTCTATGTTGCTGTTATGAAATGGAGGTTCTTGTTACTGAAGGTGTCAGGCTGAATACATCTGGTACTTTCCTGCAACAGGTCAGAAAAGCTATTCTGAATATTGTATGGGAAAGTTTCAGCTCTAACACACCATGATGAGTGTAAAATATAAATGAAAGGAAGATATCCAAGGCTCAGATGTGCTTGGCCTCTAGCCTGGCCATTGCTCTGCCAGTTAAATGGATGGCTGCCCCCTTCATTATCATTAGTGCACAGAGCCAGACCACTTACCTGCAAGGTCCTATATTCTCCTGCAAGAAGAACAAGTACAGACACGTAACCTGCTAAAAAGAGAAATGGGCCCGTTTATCACAAGAGTCCATGCTGAGCCAAAGGACTCAAGGTCAGGATGGGTAGAGTGGGAGGATTTCTCTTGGCATTGAAAGTGCATTTACAAGCAGAAGAACCTACAGCCTGCTGGTTCTCATCCTATTTCAACAGAGTGGAAAGGGAAAAGTTGCTGCTGCTGGGCTCTGCAGAGTAGAGTTTATTTGGAGTTTCTTACCTTAAACCTCCAATGAATTCTTCCTGCACTGCAGCCTGGTCCGAGGTGGTGGAGTTTACTTGCATTGCCACTTGTCCACACTACGATAGAGTACCCATTATCTATAGGAGGAGAATGAGAGCCACTTGTTCCTCAATTGCTCCAAGAACATGCCAGAGGCTGTGCACGACCACATGCTGCCACAATAACTGAGCTACAATAAACAAAAGGACACAATGTCCCCTACACCATTCTCTTTCACGTGCCCATTCTCCTACCACCCACTACACGATAAGTAATTTACATTAGATGTTGCCTCATCTGAAATTGCCTCCAAGGTGCCCTATTGCAGCATTTCTGCTGGTGCCAGTCAAATACCAGGCAATGGAAAATGGCACAAAGCCTTTGTGGTCATCCAGAAGAAAAAGCATCCAGCCTCAAAGTAATTATTTGATGGGGGAATTAGGAGACCATGACATGCCAATTCTTTCATCCTTTTTGTCCAGAAGAACATGCAAAAACACCAAGGAATAACAACTTCTCGTGACATAGCCAGGAAATACATTCAGTGGCCACTTCATTGGGTAGCTCCTAAAGTGGCTACTGAGTGCATGTTCATGGTCTCCTGCTGCTGTAGCCCATCCACTTCAAGGTTCAATGTGTTGTGCATTCAGAGATGCTCTTCTGCACTCCACTGTTGTAACATGGTTATCTGAGTTACCGTAGTCTTCCTATCAGCTTGAAACAGTTTGGTTAGACTGCTCTGACCCTTCTCATTAATGAGGAGCTTTCACCCACAGAAATGCTCACTGGATGTTTTTTGTACCAACTCTGTAAACTCTAGAGACTTGTGTGTGAAAAGTCCCAGGAAAACAGCAGTTTGAGATACTCAAACCACCCTGTACGGCAACAACAATCATTCTACAGTCAAAGTCATTTAGATCACATTTCTTCAAATCTAATTTAATCTAATCAAATCAAATCTCTTCAACTCTACAAATCTCTGTTGAGACCGCACTTAGAGTATTGTGTTTAGTTCTGGTCACCTCACTACAGGAAGGATGTGGAAGCTATGGAGAGGGTGCAGAGGAGATTTACCAGGAAGTTGCCTGGTTTGGAGAACAAGTCATATGAAGCAAGGTTAGCAGAGCTGGGACATTTCTCTTTGGAGCGTAGAAGAATGAGGGGACTTGATAGAGGTCTACAAGATTATGAGAGGCATAGATTGGGTGAATAGTCGGTACCTGTTTCCTAGGGCACCAATAGCAAACACCAGAGGGCATATGTACAAAATTAACGGAGGGAAGTTTAGGGGAGACATTAGGGGTATGTTTTTTTCTTATACACAGAGGGTTGTGAGTGCCTGGAATGACTTGCCAGGGATGGTGGTGGAGGCTAAAACATTAGGGGTATTTAAGAGCCTCTTGGACAGGCACATGGATGAAAGAAAAATGGAGGGTTATGGGGTAGTGTGGGTTTAGTACTTTTTTTTTAAAAAAAAAGGATTATATGGGTCAGCACAACATGGAGGGCTGAAGGGCCTGTACTGTGCTGTAGTGTTCTATGGTTCTTCCCCATTCGGAGGTTTGATCTAAATGACAACTGAACCTCCTGACTATGTTGGCATGCTTTTGCATTAAGTTGCTGCCACATGATTGGCCAATTAGGTATCTGCATTAACTTGCTAATGTACTTAATAAAGTGGCAAACAAGTTTATTTCCTTTAGAATCGAATCCGTACTTAACCAGATCGTCACTAACCAGATCTGCCACAAGCACTCATGGGTGACAACAAGCCAATATTACTTGTCAGCAATATATTCTGCAGGCTGGCAGCATGTTTTCAGTTGAGACAGGCCCACTGCTTTTTATAGCAACCAAGTGTAGCGGAGCTCACAGCTGTTCAAGCAACAAGGGAAAACTTCATTAAACAAAGTAACACTGGCAGCTGATGGGTGGGGAGGGGTGAAAAACAACAAGGCAGGATGGAGAAACGTACATGAGAAACAGGAAACTTAAAGGAGGAAGTCATATCAAAGATTTATGCTTCATCCTTGGAAGAAGGTGAGCATCCTCTGAAGAAGAGATCACAGTCAAAGTATGGCACAACACAGAAAGGCCATTTGGCCCATGTAAGCACAATGTCAGGCAGCATCTATGGTGAGGGGCGGGGAAGGGTTTGAAGGAATTGCTGACATTTTGAGTTGAGGCACTTCACCTGGAAGGATGAATGATCTTAACCCAAAACATCAACTGTCCATTTCCCACCACAGACATTGCCTGAACTGCTGAGTTCCTCCAGCTTTTTGGATGGATGCCAAGAAGCTCTTTCCTCTGGCTGGATAATCCAGACAAGGGTGCTGTCCCAAGATATGGGGGGGGGGCGGGGTGGGGGGAGGTGGGGGTGTCAGATATTTAAAATTGAGCTGAGAAATTTCTTCTCTCAGGGTTCTGAATCTTTGGGATTCTCCATCCCTTAGGGTATAGATGCACGATCACTGAAATATTTTGTGGACAATAAAAGGGAGCGAAAATGATGGGGATCAGGCAGGACAGTGATATTGAAAGGCTCATCCTGTGCCTCAAGGGACTGTATGCCTTCCCTGCTTCTAATTCCGAAGTGTAACCATCCTGAGTGTCCTCTCCTCTGCTGAAGCTATTTGTACCAAATATTGTTTTTATTAGACAGTGATTTTGTAGTAAAGTGGTTTGATTTGAACTGAATGCCCAATCATGTACTTATACTTTGTATTGTAAAAGCATCTATTCATATAGATTGAGGAAAAAGTAACATTCATATTTCTCAAGTGCCAGGCAATTACCAGCTCCAACAAATCCAACCAGCTTCCTTTCTATGGCATGGCCATCAGTAAGAGTCCCATCGTAAACATCCTGGCGGTCACCATTTGCCAGAAACTTGACTGAACCAGCCACATAAATACAAAGGAATGTGATAGAGTACTCTTCAATGGCATGGGAGAAGCTGCAACAGCATTCATAAAGCTAGACAACTTGACTAGAGCCCTATCCATCATCGTGAACTGTCATTCCCTCCAGCACTCAGGCAGAATGGCTGCAGTGTACACTAAGTTTCCTTAAGACCAAATGACATAGGAGCCTAATTAAGCCATTTGGCCCAGAGACTGCTCTGCCATTTGATCAAAACTGACTTATTTTCCCTCAAACCCATTCAGCTGCTCGTAACCTTTAATGCTGTTACTAATCAAGAACCTCCACTTTAAATATACCCAGCATCTTGGCTTCCACAGCCATCAGTAGCAATGACCTCCACAGATTCATCATGCTCTGGCTGAAGAGATTCCTCCTTACCTCTCTTCTAAAGGGATGTCCATGTATCCTGAGGTTGTACCCTCTGGTCCTAGACTCCCCCACTATCAGCATCATGGGTGTGCGGGGGGGGGGGGGGGGAGAAGAAATGGTGGCTATTGTGGCTGGAGGTAGTACCATGTTAAAAAAAAACACCAAGGTTACTCTGACAACAGCTGCCAGCCTGTGACCTGTACCAACTAGAAGGGCAGGAGCAGTAAAACCCTGGCCTGGAATTGTGTTGTTACTTTTTGATCATCTTAAGGTCTAAATTCTGGAACTCTCTACCTAATGGCACTGCCAGTTATTCCTTAAAATAAATTAAGTACTTCAAGGAAGCAACTCAGCACCACCCCAAGGATAAACAGGAATGGACAATAAATTCCAGATTCCCCAGATATATGGACATCCTATTAACAGTTAAAGCAGCTGCAGGATTTCAAAGGTGCCATTATAGGAGGTGGCAAAATGTTTGTTATGTGAGACTGGAGCTTAACAGGTGATATGCTGTCAGCAAATTCCTTAGTGGTTACCAATATGACAAGAAGTGGTCAGCACAGTAAAAGCATCACAACTTATAATTCGCATGAGTACTTTTTATAAAAAAAAGTGATGATTGAGTTGTTCTTCCAGTTAGAATTAGCACGTTGCAACTAATAGAACCCAGCTCACAGGTTCCAGCCACCTCACGGATGTCAGAGAACAACACAAGCCCGAAGAGATCAGCTCCCTGCATGGCTCCAATGTTGGTGATTCCCATCACTTAAATCCTTATTCTATTCTTAGACAATCATAAGAAGTTGGGCTGTGCTTATATATTGGTAGTTTACACACCCTGCATATCCCTGGGCTCCACAGAAACAGTTCAGGTGCCCCCAGAGCAAATGTCCAGTCACAAGATTAAATCCCCTTCCTTGTGGCCAACCACAAAGATAAAAAGCAGGAATAACTCATGACAAATTCTCACCCCACCAAATTCTCGATACCCCATTAATAGGAACTTTTGCACCCATGATATTTCCAAGCAGAAGGCATGACATTCTAAGGTAGTAATGAGTAATGCCTCAAATTTCTCAGCTCGGCTGTAGTATCTCAGCCAGTCAAGTCTATTGTCATTTAACTATATACATGTATACAGTGAAATGAGACAATGTTTCTCTGAACCAGGGTGTAAAGCACAAGTTAGTGTATGTAAGGATGAAATGTACAGATAAACTACACATAAATGTGCATGAATTAAATACTATAAGGTACAGAACAGATTAACTGGTGACACTTTGAATGGGATGTGTCAGGGAGTTCAGAAGCCTAATGGCCTGAGGGAAGAAGCTGTTTCCCATCCTGACTGTTCCTGTTTTTAAATGCATCGGAGTCTCCTGCTTGATGGTAGAAAATCAAAGATGCTTGATGGATGGGTGGGATCCTTGATAATACGCAGCGCTCCTGATAGATGGATAGTAGGGAGAGCCCTATGATCCTCTCAACCATTCTCACAGTCCTCTGTAGGGACTTCGGGTTGAATGCTGCTATTGAAACTGACCATACATCCAGGTAGTCACAAAAATAAAGATGATTGGCTATCGGCATAACAAATTCTCAGAGGAGCAAAGCAAATAGAGAGATCATTGTAACAGTTAAAAGTTAAAGAATGGGGACTAATGGCATGCAAACAAAAAATTTCCATAGCATCGTTCATGTCCTTTTCAGAATATCCCAAAATAATTTTCAAGTTTATTCACCGTTAATTAGGAAATATGGTCCGTTTGCACAGGGCAAGCTCTCACAACTGTAAGGTAATAACAACTACAATATTGGTTGAGAGCAAGTCATAACCAGAGATACAGGGAAACTCCCCTGCTTGAGTTCAAAAATTAAACCATGGGATCTTTTACCATTAACTCTGAAGAGTTTGTAGTTTGCCTGGTCTGAAAAGGCAGCCACTGCACTAGAGAAACAACCTGGACTATGAGCTCAAATCTTCAAAGTATTGATCTCATGACCTTTTCACTCAGAACAAGCTACTGACTAAAAGAAATATGTTTGCACATCTATTGCTTCCCATACCATCAGATCAGTCACCTAGGATAAGTCACAAATAAGCAGAAGTTCAAATGAGCAGTAGTCACCTGGCCCTGGTGATCAGCTGAGCTAAAGAAATTGAAAGAGTTTAATTGGGACAAAGCAGGCAGGCACTCTAGAGGGACCCAATGATCAAAAGCTCTGCCTCACATAATCAATGCTGACACACCAGTGCCACGCTGCTGAAGATGACATTTATGCTGGAGCTCTTAATCCAAGGCTCCCTCAGCTCTCTCAAGTCATATAACATGGCACTATTTGAAAGAACTTTAAAAGATGCAGATGCTGGAAATCTGAAACAAAAATAGCATATGCTAGAAGCCCTCAGCAGGTTAGGCAGCATCTATGAAAAAAAGGAACAGTCAACATTTTAGGTCTGTGAGCCGTTCGCTCTCCCAGTTCGGACAGAGGCTCACAGACCAGAAATGTTAACAGTTTCTCTCTCCACCAGACCCGCTGAATATTTCTGGTATTTGCTGTTTTCAAGTGTTAGAGGTGTCCCTAAACTGCCCTCAGGCCAATTATTTTCCACCCTCAGTCAAAATATTAAAACAGGCCACTTTAGAGCAGGGGTTCCCAGCCTGGGGTCCATGGATCCCGCCCTTAATGGTATCAGTCCTGGCATAAGAAAGGTTGGGACCCTCTGCTTCAGAGCCATAATGCAATACAGCACAGAAACAGGTCCTTCAGCCCAACTCGTCCATGTGCACCAAGATGCTTGTCTAGTCCTGTTTGTCTGTGTTTGGCCCATATGCAACTAAGCTTTTCCTATCTACGTATCTATCCAAGTGTCTTTTAAATGTTATTGTACTTGACTCAAATACTCCCAGTATTGCAATGTGGAATCTTGCAGTTCACAAATCAGCTGTTGTGGGGATCAGAGGAAAACCTAGTTATTAAGAACCCACTGAGCTGTAGTACAGAGGCACCTACCATCCACCCGACTCAAGACTTGTTTTTGAAAATAAGTAGAAATTACATCCCAATAGAAGGGAATCTCAGTTTGTCAAGTTAGAGGGGGGAAATGGGAGGTAATAAATTTAAGAGGATCACTATTTTTTTTTTAAAAAGTTCATTATATAAATGAAGTGGGGAAGGGTAAAAACCAGTCACATTTTACAACAAAAGTTTATCATGTCCCCGTTGACTCTCACCAATTTTTACAGATGCATCATAGAAAGCATTCTATCCAGATAGATCACAACTTGGTAGGGCAATTGCTTCGCCCAAGACCACAAGAGATTGCAGAGAGTTGTGAACACAGTCGAATCCATCGCACAAGCCAACCACCCTTCCACTGCTATCTACACTTCCAGCTGCCTTGGGAAAACAGCCATTGTAATCAAAGACCACTCACGCCTGTTCTTTATCTCCACCTCCCCAGGCAGAAGATACAAAAGCTTGAAAACATGCATCACCAGGCTAAAAGACAACGGCCCACTGAACAATGGATAATTCTTCTCACACAATGAATTTTTGATCTCCCCATCTACTGCATTGTTGCCCTTGCACTTTATTTGTCTACCTGCAGCACACTCTGTGACTGGAACACTATATTCTGCATTTTGTTTTCGCTTTTACCATCTCGATGTACTTGCGTATGGTGTGATCTGTCTGGATGGTACATAAACAAAAGCATCACACTATATGTACAGGTGGCAACAATAAACTAATTACCAAAAGTTTGGGAAGCTCTGTAAGTTATGCTCACGCCTCAAGAAGAGGCGACAAGTCAGACAGGAGTGCAAGAGGCTGCAGAGTGCAGTGGAATCAGACAAGTCCATCTCTTCCCACCATTGACAATATTTACAGCAGGCACTGCATCGATCAAGAATCCCCACCACCCAGGCCAATGGCATCCTCTCACAGCTGCCATCAGACAAGAGGTTCAGGAACCTGAAGTCCCACACCAACAGGTTTGGGAACAGCTACTTTCCCACAACCATCAGGTTCTTGAACTGACCTGCCATACCTCAGCAATGGAACACTCCGAGCAACCACTTGTACTTCCACAGACTTGTCTCAGACCATGTTGGTTTTTGCACTAACGTCAAGTTTATTGTCATGTGCACAAGTACAGTGAGGTAGAGGTAAAATGGACAAGTTTGCTTGTAGCAGCATCACACTCACAAAAGTAGACAACAGAGGGCAGAAGTACCATACAGTGAACAAGTCTATGGTGCAAAAGCAAAGACAACTGAAATTCATGGTGGTGCAAAAGGTGATTGCCTAATGTGTTGCTTGTGCAGCATCCCCCCTCCACCAACTCATATAATTTATGCACAAAGTATGTATGTTCTGTGTGTTGTCTATGTAGCAGGGATGCTGTTGAAAATAGCTAAGCTGGTTGCATCTTGGTCTGATATGGCAATTTAAGTGTGTGCAAGAAGCTGCTGTGTAGTAGACTGAGCCCAATACATCACTGGCACATCCCTCCCCACCATCTTCATGAGGTGTTGCTTCAAGAAAGCAATATCTATCATAAAGCACACCCATCAGCCCTGCTATGCCATTTTCTCAGCACTACCATCAGGCAGGAACTACATAAGCCTGAAGTCCCACACCACCAGGTTCAAGAACAGCTACTTTCCTACCAACATTTGTTTCTTGAATAGACCCACACAACTTTAATCACTATCTTAATATGCAACACAATGAAACTTCGAATACTTTGTACTGAAAGAACCTTGCCTTTCTTTTAATTGTTTTCTTCTATAATTCATGTTTTCGTGTGAATGTTGTGTTGATGCTATGTGCCTGTAATGATGCTGCAAGATTTTTATTGTACATATACTTGTGCACATAACAATAAACTGAACTTTCATTGCATCTGTATCTCACTGGACATGTGCACATGTCAACAGACTAAAAGTGACAGCTCTAGAAGTCCCGGCCACGTCGGGAAATATCTCCCTCAGGTAAAACTCGACCTTACCACAGTAAAGTTTTCCGGGCCGCATGCTTGCGCGCGGTATTTGCATTCTTTTAGCATATCCTCCAGCCGATGGCTGGTCCTGTTGAACAGTTCGTACATGCTGAGCAGAGAGTTGTCGTTGTCGCCGGACTGGGCGAGTTGGAAGCCGACATCCATGTCTTTAGTGTAGCCTATGAGCGGGCCGATGCGCTCGAGGTCGGCATAAGTGATCTTGGAGCGCCTGAATCGGTTAAAGTTGCATAGGGTCACGGCCGGGAAGTACATGAAGTGACTGTCGATCTCGTCGAGAACCGTGATGTGATGGTACTCCAGATAATACATGACTCGGTCCATCACTTGGTAGAGGAAAATAGCCAGGGAGGAGAGGAAGGCGCAGCCCCAGAGCACCTGGCGCACCCCGCAGCCTCCCTCCACGAAGATGTGGTTCATCCCGTGCAGGGTGGTGCTGCCCGCGAAGCTGACGGCGCTCGGTGGCTGCTCCCCCTCCTCCTCATCATCATCCTCTTCTTCCTCGGAAAACTGCTCGAAACTCTGCTCTCTTTTCTTCTCCTCGTCCTCATCGGCCGCAAAGGAAATAGTACAAAATATCTGGACCGGCATTCTGAATGAAGCCACAGTTAAGGAGCTGTCGATTTCTTTTTTGTTTCAAACTAACAAAATCACAAAAAAAAATGTTTTATTTTCCCCCTGCGGCTTTGACGCGTGAAAATTCTGTAAGATTAACAAGAATGTATCGCAATGAGTTAAATGCAAAAATCATTTCATACTGGAAGAACTTAAAGACATTTGGATATTATTTCAAAGCCGCTCTTGTTGCACAATAGGATCCAGTCAGCTCCACTGAAGAAGTACTGTGCTGTCTGTTGACGCTGCCTCGGAGAGTACTGGAGTCAAGATGATGAGCTGCCCAATCTACTTAATAATTCATAAGGAGCCCGTCCCAACCGACTGTGGGGAGGAGTTTTGTCAGTGGACTTGGCTCTGCTGCCTTCATCCCGCGTTCAGTTTGCAGCCCGAACTGAATGCCTGACGTACTCTCTTCATAAACAGAGCTCTTTTACCTTCCTTGTATTGCAAGAGCAAATCAAATAAGCCCAGAAGTATTGGGGCGGGATGTGATGCTGGTAGTGGTGTAAAATACACGAGTCTCTTGATCCCTTTTCCTTTCTTCTGAAAATAGCCTCGACCAAGAGTTCAATCTTCTTAATGAGTCAACATTTGAAAGGTGATGCATCAACCTCACAGCAATTGAGATTTATGACCAGTAATTGCTATCTGTTGACCAATTTGATGGACTCACGAGGGAGGGAGGGAATTGAGAGGGGAGAGGGAGCGGCGGTGAGCTGAGTAATGAGCACCCAAGTGCCAAGATTTAGGATACGAAGGAAACTTTATTGAAGGCAGCATTTGCAGAGATCTCTGGCAACAATTGAAGCCTTCGTTTGATTTATACCCTGCTGTCAGCATCGATTACAAACTAGCATTCGCCAGGGGAGCCCGGTTTGCACAGGATTACAATCCAAAATCTGCTCGCAAACATGAGCACAGGCTTGGTTTGAGAGTTAAACAGTGAAGTTCGAGTCGTGTTTTTAAGTGCACAGGAAAGCTCATTAAATCCACTGGTAGCTAATAGGGGAGCGTTTATTCTTCCTATTCATCACATACCATCACCATTTCCAAACCTTTAAATGCACAACTCTCCAGGTGTCCCGTTTCCAATCAAAAATGAGAGGGCAATAAAACAGATACATCTGCATAGCATTCCCTGTAGAATGGAGATGCTATGTTCATTTGTCTTCAATGATATACAGGTAACTCCTTGGGTATTGAAACTTTCCTGTGGGAATAAACTACTCTCCATATAAATTCAGGGGCCACATTATTAGGAACCTCCTGCACCTAATAAAGTGCCCACTGGGTGTATGTTTGTGGTCTTCTGCTACCAGCTTGAACCAGTCTGGCCATTTTCCTCTGACCTCTCTCATTAACAAGATCATTAACAGAATTGCCACTCACTGGGTGTTTTTTTTGTTTTTCACACCACTCTGTAAACTCTTAGAGACAGTTGTGTGCAAAAATCCTAGGAGATCAGCAGTTTCCAAGTTATTCAAACCACCCCATCTAGCACTAACAATCATTCTACAGTCAAAGCCACTTAGGTCACATTTCATCCCCATTCTGCTATTCAGTCTGAGCAACAGCTGAACCTCTTGACCATGGCTGTATGCTTTTAAGCACTGACTTGCTGCCCATGATTGGCTGATCATATATTTTCATTAACGAGCAACTGTACAGTGTACCTAGTAAAGTGGCCACTGAGTGTGGAGGATAAAAACTGGCCTTCTGGCTAACCAGGGTACCTACCTGCAACTGTCTCACTTTCCTGTGTTTGATCTGTATCCCTGGAAACCCTTACCAAATAAAGTGGCCACTAAATGTATCTGTAATTCTAAGGGAATTCAGTTGTCCAAACCATTCCTTATCCCTCTGTATTTCCCAGCTCCAATCAGTGTGTGGCCACTTATGTCCAACACTGTCACTAGTCTCCAACCCCCATCTCCAATATTTTCCCAACAAATTGAAATAATTTATTGTTAAATGCCCCAAAAATGTTCTCGGATTGCTGCAGGATATTTTTGTTTAATTCTCTGAGCCTTCAGGTCAAACCTTAAGAGGAAATGGCAACCTCAATTTTTGCTCTTCGCATTGATCAACTTCATTCTCTGTGGTATATTCTACGACATGCAGACCCTGCCGCATTCATGCCATTGGAGAAATTGCACTGACAACATGACTGCCTCCCCCCTCTTTCCAGATGATAACATTCTCGACCCTGTCAAATTCAACCACGTGTTGATGGCCCCTTGAGATTTCTTTTTTATTGTCAAGAGTCAGAATGAATGTGATTTCATGCAGTTAATGCAAATAGTATTGATGTTTCTACTGTTGCAGTGGGCTGCAGGAAGAGGAACTGGATGAGCAATGCATAGCCACCATTTGCTGGAATCTGCAACTGCTCAGTAGAGGAATGGAGCTCGCAGTGATGCCTGAAGCAGCACAGGGCTACAGGTGATGATGATCCACTTGCCTGCTGTCTCTTTGGGATCAAACCAGAGCTATGTGGGAAAGGAAACGCAAATACAAATATCTGATCTTAATGGAATGGAAACATTTTCCTCAACTCTAACGACAATTTGAAAAGTAAGGAAAATAAGTGTTATAGTTGGGTTCAATAATGCACTACAGTGTCCTAATGTCTTTGGGTAACAAGGAATTAGTTTCTGACTGATACATTAAATTAATACCAGCTAATAGCCTGTCTATGTAAAGTTCCACACAACTCTGTTGCCACCCAATCAATATCTCCTATTCCCCATTTCCCCTTGTGTTTATCCAGCTTTCCCTTAAATGGTGTCAGTGTTATTCACCATATGGGAGAAAATTCCACTTTCTCAACATTTTTTAATTTGTTCATTCTCAGAATGTGGACATTACTGACAGCACCAACATTTATTGTCCATCAATAATTGTTCCCAAATTGAGATGGAAGTTAACAGTTAACCACATTGGTGGTCTGGAATAGATTATAGTCCACACCAGCTAAGAAAAACAGAATTCCTTCGCCAGTTCTCTCCTAGATTGCCTGTATTTTTGGCTATGTTATAATTAATGACCCCAAGCTGTGGTCTCCCTCACAACTGGAAATATCTTTGAAGTGTCTACTCTACAGAACTGCTTCACAATCTCAAAGATCTTTTAGTCTCCTTTCAACCTTGTCTTCTCCAGGGAAAAGAGCTCCAGCCTGTTTAGTCTTTCCTGACAATGTTAACCTCTCAGTGCTAGTGTCAGTTGAGCAAATGTGTTGTGCATCATTTCAACAGCCTTTTTGACTGTTTGTTTCTAATGCATGCATCTCCAATCCCATTTTCCCTCTGTCCCAATACAGTAAAGTATTTGCTCAGCTGTTATTGAAGCATGAACTCGATAGCAAGAATAAATAAGATCACAAGTCCAGATAGAGAAGAGCGAAATGGGGTTCAACAATATTTGGTCATCCATCCACTGCCCAATTTGACTGAATAATTCACAGTTTGACCAGAAGAATATAGGAAAAAGAAAGGAGAATTCATTCATTCAAGCCCTCATGTCTGCTCTTTACTAAGTGCCGATTCTTGCTCCCACCTGATTCCCATATTTTTTGTTTTCCAATGTGCCCAAGAATCTATTGATCACTGACTCAATAACAGGGCATCCATTGCACTCTGGAGTATATAATTCTGAAGATTAATAAGAGTTAATAAATCAATAAATAAATTTCTAAATCAGCTTAGTCCTAAATAGTCAATCTTTTATCTTGAGCTATTACCCTCTAGCTCTAGATTCTCCAATCATGGAGTACAGCTGCTCTTTATCCATCCAGTCAAGTTCTTGTAGAATGTTAACCACCTGAACAAGAATACTTCTTCTTAATCCATTGGGTTATGGTGGTTAAGTTACTGCACAAAAATCTAGAGCAGAGTTTCCCAACCTGGGATCCATGGACCCCTCGCTTAATGGCATTGGTCCATGGCATAAAAAAATTGGGAATCCCTGATCTAGAGTCCTGGACCATTGTTCCAGAGATGTGATGGAGAACTTAAACAGAAATAATTAAATAAATTTGGAATCATTTAAAAAAAACTTAATCTCAATAATGGGGTAAGCAAAAAGAAACATACTGGACTGTTATAAAAACTCATCTGTTTAATTAATTTCCTTCAAAAAAAACACCTGCCCTCTTTATCTGATCTGGGCCATAAGTGATTCCTGAAATTCCAATGTGGTTGATTCATAACTGCATCCATACTTCAGGGGTATTTGGGGATGGGCAATGCCGTTGACGACCACATTCCATGAATGAAGTGTCACTAGCTAGATTTGGGTGCAGATACTTATGCTGGATCAATAGTCAAACAGTTCAGTCTCACTCAATGTCCAGGCACATGGACGTATCTGTCACTGGGTGGATATTGGAGAAATGAGCAGTAGAGTACCCACACAAAATGCTGGAGGAACTCAGCAGGTTAAGCACCATCTATAGAGAGGAATAAACAGTCAACATTTCATGCTAAGACCCTTCATCCAGCCCAAAATATCGATTCTTTATTCCTCTCCAAAGATGCTGCCTAATCTGCAGTATCTCTCGTGATTATAATACTGAATCCAGCGAGGGCAGAAAATACATAAAATTCTTATTGGACTGGACAGGGTAAATGTAGAATGATTTTTTGTGGAATCAAGTCCTGATGTAGGGTTTTGACCCAGAAAGTCAGCAATTTATTTCCTCCCAGAGATGCTGCTCAATCTACTGAGTTCCTCCAGCAGATTATTTATTGCATGAAATGACAATTCCCCTGGTTTGTGTCTAGAACCCTCTCTAAATAAGCCACTGGCCATTCAGGACAGAAATGAGAAGAAACTTTTTCAAGTTCAAGAGCCACGAGGTAATGCTGCAGCTTTATAAAACCCTGATTAGACCACACTTGGAGTATTGTGTTCAGTTCCGATCACCTCATTATATGAAGGATGTGAAAGCTTTAGAGAGGGTGCAGAAGAGATTTACCAGAATACTGCCTGGATTAGAGAACATGTCTTATGAGGATAAGTTGAGCAAGCTAGGGCTTTTCTCTCTGGAGTGAAGGAAGATGACTTGATAGAGATGTACAAGATGTGAAGAGGCATAGATTGAGTGGATACCCAGAGACTTTTTCCCAGGGCAGAAATGACTAATACAAGGACGTAGAACTTTAAGGTGATTGATGGAAAGTATAGGGGGTTGTCAGAGATAAGCTTTTTATTCAGAGAATAGTGACTGCATGGAATACCCTGGCAGGGATAGAAATGCGGATAACAGAGAAACTGCGGGTCATATAGGAGGGAAAATTTAGATTGATCTTAGAGTACGTTATTAGGTCATCACAGCATTGTTGATCAAAGGGCCTGCACTGTGCTGTAATGTTCTTTGTTCTACATTCTTCACCATGGGAAATTTTATGGCGACTCAATCAGTGAGTATAGTCAAGACAGAAACCGAGAATCTTTTAAATATTAAAGGAGTCAAAGAACATGGAGTCAGTGCAGGAAAGAAGTGTTGAGGGAAAGGATTGAACATTAATAGTGGAGTGGATGTGTACAGCTGAATGGCCTACTCCAAATTCTATTTCATTTGTCCTTAAGAGCCTAGACCATCAGAACAGGGAGGATGTTGAAAAGAAGAGGACAAGAAAAAGGAAAATAGAAGTGGGAGTTTCCCAGTAGAATAGAAGTGTGGTGAATAATGGTTCAAGAAAAGTGGAAGTGGTCTGCAAATAATCCAAGTGATATATTGCAAGCAGCTCTCATCTTCCTTATTAATCTGGAGATTGCTGTACTTCAGTTAACTCAAAGTTCAAAGTAAATTTATCATCAAATACATATATGTCACTATATACAACCCTGAGATTAATTTTCTTCTGGGCATACTCAATAAATCCATAGTAGAATAATAACCAAAATAGAATCAATGAAAGAGCGCACTAACTTGAGCATTCAACCTGTGTGCAAAAGACATCAAACTGTGAAAATACAAAAGAGGAAAAAAAATAATAATAATAAATAAGCAATAAATATCGAGCACATGAGAAGAAGAATCCTTCAAAGTGAGTCCATAGGTTGTGGGAACATTTCAACAATGAAGTGAAGTTGAGTGAAGTTATCCCTTTCATTCAAGAGTCTGATGTTTGAGGGGTAATAACTTTTCCTGAACCTGGTGTTGTAAGTTCTGAGGTAGCTTCTTCCTGATGGCAGCAGCGAGAAGAGAGCATGTACTGGGTGGTGGGGATCCCTGATGATTGATGCTGCTTTCCTGCGACAACATTTCCTGTAGATGTGCTCAATGGTGGTGAGGGCTTTACCCATGATGAACTGGACCATACCCACTAATTTTTGTAGGATTTTTCATTCAAGGGCATTAGTGTTTCCATACCAGGCTGTTATACAGCCAGTCAATATACTCTCCACTACACATCTATAGAAATTTATCAAAGTCTTAGATGTCATGTCGAATCTACGTAAACTCCTAAGGAAGTTGCTTTCTTCATAATTGCACTTATGTGCAGGGTCTAGAACAGGTCCTCCAAAATAATAACACAGAGGAACTTAAAGTTGCTAACTCCCTCCACCTCTGATTCTCCAAAGAAGACTGGCTCATGGACCCCTGGTTTCCTTCTCCGGAAGTCAATAATCAGCTCCTTGGTCTTGCTGACATTGAGTAAGAGGTTGTTGTTATAGCATCACTCAATCTTCCTCCTTTCTGCTGATTCATCACCACCTTTGATTCGGCCTGTGACAGTGGTGTCTGCAAACTTGAGTATGCATTGGATCTGTGCTCAGCCACACAGTCATAAGTGTAAAGTGAGTAGAGCAGGGGGCTAAGCACACAGTCTTGTGGTGCACCTGTGCAGGTGGAGATCGTGGAGGAGATGTTGACAACCCAAACTGAATGGGGTCTGCAAGTGAGGAAAATAAGGATATTGAATGCTGATATTGATGATATTGAATGCTGAGCTGTAGTTGATAAAGAACATCCTGATGTATATATCTTTGCTGCATACAGATGTTCCAGGGTTGAGTACAGAGCCAATGATATGATATAATAGAAGCCTTTTTTGGTACCTCAGTCTGCTAAAGAAAGAAGTTAAAGATTTCAATGAACTCTCCAACCAGTTGATCAGCACAGGTCAGTAGTACTTACCCAGGTACCGACTGAGCTGGATGCTTTGAGGGTTCAGCCTCGTGAAGGCTGTTCACACATTGGCCTCAGAGACTGAAATTGTAGGATCATCGGGGGCTGTGGGAGTTCATGATATTTCTTCCATGTTTTTACATCAAAGTGAGCATAGAAGGCATTTAACTCATCTGGAAGCAAAGCCCTGTTGTCGCCTTTGTCACTTGATTTCACTTTATAAGAGGTAATAGTATTCAAACCCTGCCACAACTGTCGAGCATCCTTCATTAATTCAAGTTTAGCCCAGAATTGACACATCACCCGTGAGATGGCTTTCCGGAGATTGTACCTGGACCTCTTGTAACTTTCTTAGTCACTAGACTCCATCAAGGTAAATGATCCAGATGAAATTATGCTGTAGACTGACTTTACTCTGTGACATTTTATGTACAAGGTACATTGTGAGGGTCAGTAGAGAAAAGGCACTTCATGAGTGGAATATTGGGTGAGGGGTGAAGAAGGTAGATTATCACCTCTGCCCAGGGTGAAACCCTTCTACGATAAGAATATCCCTGACTCTTGCAGATTTACAGGACAAATATCTTTGGATCTGGAGCCTTGGCAGGATATTAAGGTATCTGGTTTCTCATTCAATCGGATGTTTTAGAGTAACTGGAAACGATCCTTGTCAACAGACAATAAGATGAATATTAAAAATCAAAAAAAGGACAGTAGAATCCAAGCTGCATAAAGAATCTTAGCAGAACACATGCAATGGTGTACCAACTTGTCACAATGCATGGAAATCTTTCACAACTTTGCTCTCTGCATGTGAGGCTGGTGCAAGTTGATACAGTTTTATATTGGGGAATCCTGTGTGGGCATGTACCATGTTGAGAACTAACTAACCCAAATTTAACTAAATCCTTTCTACTTCTGTATTGATCAATAATATTTAATGAAATACTATATATTTTCTTGGTGTCAATTCCCATAGTTTGCCTGCTTGCACAATGAGTGGACAACGTAAGCTAACCTGACACAAGAAAATCTGCAGATGATGGAAATCCAACGCAAAACACACAAAATGCTGGAGGAACTCAGCAGGTCAGGCATCATCTATGGAAGTGAATAAACAGTCAATGTTTCAGGCCGAGACCCTTCATCAGGACTGGAAAAAAAAGATGAGAAGTCAGAGCAAGAAGGTGGAGGGAGGGGAGGAAGAAGCACAAGGTGGCAGGTGATAGGTGAAACCAGGAGAGGGGCAGCAGTTGAAATAAAGAGCTGAGAAGTTGATAGGTGAAAGAGATAAAGAGCTGGAGAAGGAGGAATCTGATATGAGAGGGTAGAACACATGGAAGAAAGGAAAGGGGGAATAGCACCAGAGTTAACCTGACTTGCCTCTCCAGAGTGTAAGCAATGTTCCTCAACCAGGACTTGCAGGGTGGCCAAGGATAAGGAAGAAACTGCCTGAGAAGAGCATGATGAAGGAGCCATTAGGTCTCTGTATCAGTTGCTTTTGAAGAAGAACCTTACAAGAACCACAGACACAAGGAAGGCAGAGCCAATTAACTATAATTGACACTCTGCCTACAAAAAGATTGCCTTAGGTATTGTTCACATAATTCGGACACCTAATTAAGTTGATGACTGATATGAGGTGTTAAGCAGACCTAAAACATAAGTGGGGGAGGGAGAGGTTCCAAGAGAAAAAAATCTATTAAGCATTAAGGAGTTAAGTATCAGGTTAACAATCTGACCAACTTGAGGAGACAGGAGTCAACTGCAAGCTGCAGCGACTAGACTGTCCACACCACAAACCATCCTGTCTGATCTGATTTGTTCTATGTCATATGTCCATTCTGATTAATTGTTATATTGTGATTACTACCTCTGAGTAAAATGATTGCTATTCGTCAACTGCTTGGATAGCAACATGGCTGATTTATCATCCTCCCAATTTTTCAGTCATTAAAGTAAATAAAACTTAAGTATAAAAGGTTCATATTGGGGAACAGTACTGCACCCTCTTGCCTCCTCTGTTACCTTGTCTACAGCAGGCTTGGAGAGCAGTAGTATTGGCAAGAAGGGAGAGGGCCTTGTTGTGTTCTCTCTTTCCAATCTGATCAAAGTAAATTTATCATCAGAGTATGGACTGTATATGTTACCATAAACTACCTAGAGATTCATCTTCTTGCAGGCATCTACAGAAAAATAAGGAAATGCAAGGAAGTTATGAAAAGCTATACATAAAGACTGACAAATAACTAATGTGCAAAAGTAGTTCAAAGTTCAAGTTCAAAGTAAATTTATTATCAAAGTATGTATGTGTCACCATATACACCCTGAGATTCATTTTCTTGTGAGCATATACAGCGAATCAAAGGAACATAATAGAATAAGTGAAAGACCACACCCAACAGGACTGACAAGCAAACAATGCACAAAGGACAATAAAATGGGCAAATACAAAAGAAGAAGAAAAAATAAACAAACAAACAGGCAAGCAAGTAAGCAATAAATAGAGAACATGAGATGAAGAGTTCTTGAAAGTGAGTCCATGGGTTGTGGGTACGTTCAGTGATGGGTGAGTGAACTTAAGTGAAGTTATCCCCTCTGGTTCAAGACCCCGATTATTGAGGGGTAATAACTGTTCCTGAACCTAGTGCTGTAGGTCCTGAGGCTCCTATACCTCCTTCCTGATGGAGGTAGCGAGAAGGGAGCAGGGCATGGGTGGTGCAGGTCCTTGATGATAGATACTGCTTTCCTGCGACAGCACTCCCTGTAGATGTGCTCAATGGTGGGGAGGGCTTTACCCATGATGGACTGGGCTGTATCCACTATTTTTGTAGGATTTTCCATTCAAGGATATTGGTGTATCCATACCAGGCTGTGATGCAACCAGTCAATATACTTTCCACCACGTATCTATAAAAGTTTGTCTAAATTTTAAATGTCATGCTGAATCTTCACAAACCTCTAAGGAAACAGAGCTACTGCCATACTTTTTTCATAATGGCACCTACATGCTGGGCCTAAGACATGTCCTCCGAAATGAGAACACTGAAGAATTTAAAGTTGCTGACCCTCTCCACTGATCCCCTGATGAGGACTGGCTCATGGACCTCTGGTTTCCTCCCAGAGGTCAATAATCAGCTCCATGGTCTTGCCGGCATTGAGTAAGAAGTTGTTGTTCTGACACCACACAACCACATTTTCAATCTCCCTCTTATATACTGATTTGTCACCACCTCTGATTTGACAGTGTTGTCATCAGCAAACTTAAAAGGCATTGGAGCTATGCTTAGCCACACAGTCATAGGTGTAAAGCCAGTATAGCAGGGGGCTAAGCACACAGTCTTGTGGTGCACCTGTGCTGATGGAGATTGTGAAGGAGATGTTGTTGCCAATCCGAAAAGACTGGGGTCCGCAAGCAATAAAGTCCAGGATCCCATTGTATAAGGACGTATCAACACCTAGATCTTGGAGCTTATTGATTAATTTGATTAATTGATTAATTATTGATTAAAAATTGATTAATCCTCTCAAAGCACTTTATCACGGTTGATGCAAATGCTGTTGGACAATAGTCATTGAGGCAGGTTAGCATGTTCTTCTTAGGCACTGGTATAACTGAAACCTGCTTGAAGTTGGTGGGTACCTCAGACTGCCGAAGTGAGAGGTTCTTTAGTACTCGGCCAAGTACCCCATTTGGGTCAGATGCTTACTGTGGAGTCACCCTCCTGAAGAATGTTCTCATGTTGGCCTCTGAGGTTGAAATTACCAGGTCATCAGGAGCTGTGGGAGTTCATGAAGATTTCTCCATGTTTTGACGGTCATAGTGAGCACAGAGGGCATTAAGTTCCTCTGGAAGCAAAGCCCTGTTGTCACCCTCAGTATGTCACTTGGGTTTTACTTTGTAAGAGTTAATAGCATTGAAGCCCTTCCACGGCTGTCAAGCATCCTACAGTGATACAAGTTTGGTCCGGAATTGCCACTTTGCATGTGAGATAGCCTTCTGGAGATTATATCTGGACCTCTTGTATATTACTTGGTCGGTAGACCTGAACACCACTGACCTGGCCCTCAGCAGATTGTGGATCTTTTGGTTCATCCAGGTCTTCTGGCTGGCGAAGACTCTGAATGATTTTGTGGGGACACACTTGCCTACCACTAATTTTATAAAGTCTGTCATGTATTCATTCATATCCTCTCATGAGTCCTTGAACATGGTCCACCAACTTGAAGCAATCCCATAGCCATTCTCTGTCTCCCATGGCCAGCCCCTTGTTGTCCTAATCTCTGGAGCTTTGTTCTTCAGCCTCTGCCGGTATGCAGGTAGGAGAAGGACAGCCAAGTGATCAGATTTACCAAAATGCAGTCTAGGGATCGAATGGCAGGCATTCTTTATGGTAGTAGAGCAGTAGTCGAGTGTGTTGGGACCACTGGTGCTGCAGGTTATATGCTGATGATAAGTGGGCAGAGATTTCTTCAAACAAGCCTGATTGAAGTCCCCAACTATGATTTCAAATATGTTGGGGCAGGCTGTTTCTTGTTTGGTGATGGCAGCATTCAATCTCTTGAGTGCCTAATTGATGTCAGCGTTTGGTGGAATATAAACTGTAGTCAGGATCACAGAGGAGGACTCTCTTGGTAAGCAGAATGCTCAGCACTTAATCATTAGATGTTCTAGGTAGGGGGAACAAGAGGACAACGAAACCACCACATCAAAGCACCACAAAGAGTCTATCATGAAACACAGCATGATAATGCCTTTTGCCTTCTAATTAATCAGAAGTTCAGTTCATCCTGTGTATCAAGAAGCCATCGGATCTTACCAATGCATCCAGTGTGTTCGAAGTGAGCCATGTCTCCATGAAATGCAGAACACAGCAATTCCTCATTTCCCTCTGATGCAGCAATCTTGCCCTTAGGTCTGCAATCTTGTTCTCCAGTGACTGTACGTTTGCTAACCAGATGCTGGATAGAGGGAGTTTTATTCCTCTGCATCTCAGCCAAGCTTGGACAAATTGTGCAAAATAAATCTCATAACGTCTATGTTATGATCTCATAAACCTCTCTTTTGTTGGGCTTGGCCGCATCAGAGGCCATCAAAGCCAGCAGTTTCCCAATCTTTGAGATGTTCTTGCATTTTAAAATCCAAGACATTGCTTCAATTTCTAGAACTTGGGAATTAGGAAATCCTTTTGATGATGAGAATTCCATCCTGCAGATTGGGTGAACTTTGACCCAAGCCTAAGGGACAAGGAATGAGTGCAAGCTATTTTCTACTGGAAATCTAGCCAGAAGAGGAGAATCCAGTGTTGTCTGTTATTTAAGAGAATTTCTCTAAATCAACCCACCATCACCAATTGGAAATATTCTTGAATTAGGCCTTGTCCATAAGACCATAGGACACAGAAGCAGAATTAGGCCATTCAGCCCATTGAGTCTGCTCTGCCATCACAGCTGATTCACTTCCCTCTCGACCCCATTATCCTGCCTTCTCCCCATATCCCTTCATGTCCTGACTACTCAAGAACCTATCAACCTCCTCCTAAAATACACCCAATGACTTGGCTTCCACTGTTGCCTATGGCAACAAATTCCACAGATTCAGCACCCTATGCCTAAAGAAATTCCTCCTCATCTCTGTTCTAAATGGACATCCCTCTATTCTAAGGCTGTGCCCTCAGGTCCGAGGCTCCCTTACCAGAGGAAACCTCCTCTCTACATCCATTCTAGCTAGGCCTGCAACATTCGATAGGTTTCGATGAGATTCCCCATCATTTTTCTAAATTTCAGCGAGTACAGTCTCAGAGTCATCAATTGCTCCACTTACATTAAGCTTTTCATTGCCAGAATCATACTTGTGAACCTCTTCTGAACCCCTTCCAATGTCAGAATGTCTTTCCTTAAATAAGGGACCCAAAGCTGCTCACAACACTCCAAGTGAGGCTTCACCAGCGCCTTATAAAACCTCAGCATTACATCCTTGCTTCTATATTCTAGTCTTCTGGAAATGAATGCCAACATTGCATTTGCCTTCCTCACCTCTGACTTAACCTGCCTTGTCAGCTCCAGAGAATTCAACGGTTTCTGTGCTCCAAGGGAAAGAGCTAGGAGACAATAATATCTGAAAATGATAACATACTAAGCAGTCAATAAGGATGGGTGAATATGCTGGGTGTGTGTTTGCCATGGTTATCACAGTGGTTATACTTGCATGTCGTACAACAATGATATATTACTAGACCTGTAATCCAATGGTCAGAGCAAATAATCTAATCACAACAGCTGGGGAACTTAATTTGAGTCACTTAAATGGATCGAAAATTAGAAAATTAGTCAGTCAAGATTACATTAAACTACTGGATTGCCATAAAAATTCATCTGGTTCCCTGATATCCCTGAAATCAAGAAGATGACAGTAGCTAGTCTATGGTAATCAACGTAACTGATTCTTAAATAGCCAAGCAAGATTACTCCCTTGTACCAAACCTGAGTATCCTGTGGGAGGACCTTCCAATAAGGATCACAATAGTAGAACGTGGCAGCTCATAACTACCTTGCCAAGGGCTCCAAAATACCGGCCTTGCCAGTGACAACATGAATTGGACAGATTTAAAACTAAAGGTCACCCAGAAGATTAAATGGATAGCATTCATGGGATAGTATGTGCTTTGTGAGGGGGACACAACTAATAACCTGTTTTTTTTGAAGTTGTACTTTCTTTGCCATCATCATGCTAAGGTGAAGCCAGTAGCATGGTCGAGATGGTTAGATCTGGATATCCGATACCATACACGAAATACAGAATGCATACAGGGAACAGCGATGAGATTGGCTGTGTGCCAATTGACGGGTTATGTGCTTTGAACAAATGCTGTATTAGAACATAAGAACCTAAAGAATAGAAGTAAAAAGTAGGCCACTCGTCCCCTCAAATTCAGAAACATAGAAACACAGAAAACCTACAGCACAATACAGGCCCTTTGGCCCACAAAGCTGTGCCGAACATGTCCTTACCTTAGAAATTACCTAGAGTTACCCATAGCCCTCTATTTTTCTGAGATCCATTTACCTCTCCAAGAGTCTCTTAAAAGACCCTGTTGTATCCGCCACCACCACCGTCGCCGGCAGCCCATTCCACGCACTCACCACTCTCTGAGTAAAAAACTTACCCCTGACATCACCTCTGTACCTACTTCCAAACACCTTAAAACAGTGCCCTCTCACATTAGCCATTTCAGCCCGGGAAAACGCCTCTGGTTATCCACACGATCAATGCCTCTCATCATCTTATACACCTCTATCAGGTCATCTCTCATCCTCCGTCGCTCCAAGGAGAAAAAGCCGAGTTCACTCAGCCTATTCTCATAAGACATGCTCCCTGATCCAAGCAACATCCTTGTAAATCTCCTCTGCACCCTTTCTATGGCTTCCACATCCTTTCTGTAGTGAGGTGACCAGAACTGAGCACAATACTCCAAATGGGGTCTGACCAGGGCCCTATATAGCTGCAACATTACCTCTCAGCTCCTAAATTCAACTCCACGGTTGATGAAGGCCGTATGCCTTTTTAACCACAGAGTCAACCTGCGTAGCAGCTTTGAGTGTCCTATGGACTCAGACCCCAAGATTCCTCTGATCCTCCACACTGCCAAGAGTCTTACCATTAATACTATATTCTGCCATCATATTTGACCAACCAAAATAAATATGGTAAATAATACCTCATACTTATCTGGGTTGAACTCCAACTGCCACTTCTCAGCCCAGTTTTGCATCCTATCGATGTCCTGCTGTGACCTCTGACAGCCCTCCACACTATCCACAACACCCCCAACCTTTGTGTCATCAGCAAACTTACTAACCCATCCCTTCACTTCCTCACCCAGGTCATTTATAGAAATCACAAAGAGAAGGGGTCTCAGAACAGATCCCTGAGGCACACCAATGGTTACCAACCTCCATGCAGAATATGACCCATTTACAACCACACTTTGCCTTCTGTGGGCAAGGCAGCTCTTGGATCCCATGCCTCTTTATTTTCTCAAAGAGCCTTGCATAGGGTACCTTATCAAATGCCTTGGTGAAATCCATATACACTACATCCACTGCTCTTCCTCCATCAATGTGTTTAGTCACATTCTCAAAAAATTCAATCAGGCTTGTAAGGCAGGACCTGCCTTTGACAAAGCCATGCTGACTATTCCTAATCATATTATGCCTCTCCAAATGTTCATAAATCCTGCCTCTCAGGATCCCCTCCATCAACTTACCAACCACTGAAGTAAGATTCACTGGTCTATAATTTCCTGGGCTATCTCCCTTTCTTGAATAAGGGAACAACATCTGCAACCTTCCCATCCTCCAGAACCTCTCCTGTCCCCACTGATGATGCAAAGATCATCACCAGAGGCTCAGCAATCTCCTCCCTCGTCTCCCACAGTAGCCTGGGGTACATCTTGTCCAGTCCTGGAGACTTATCCAACTTGATGCTTTCCAAAAGCTCCAAGCACATCCTCTTCCTTAATGTCTATATACTCAAGTTTTTCAATCTGCTGTAAGTCATCCCTACAATCTCCAAGATCTTTTTCCGTAGTGAATACTGAAGCAAAGTATTCATTAAGTACCTCTGCTATCTCCTCCAGTTCTATACACACTTTTCCACTGTCACACTTGATTGGTCGTATTCTCTCATGTCTTATCTTCTTGCTCTTCACATACTTGTAGAATGCCTTGGGCTTTTCTTTAATCCTGCTCGCCAAGGCCTTCTCATGGCCCCTTCTGGCTCTCCTAATTTCATTCTTAAGCTCCTTCCTGCTAGCCTTATAATCTTCTAGATCTCTATCATTACCCAGTTTTATGAACCTTTCTTAAGCTTTTCTTTTCTTCCTGACTAGATTTTCAACAGCCTTTGTACACCACAGTTCCTGTACCTTACCATCCTTTCCCTGTCTCATTGGAACCTCACACAAACAACCCCTGAACATTTGCCACACTTCTACCATACATTTCCCTGAGAACATCTGTTCCCAATTTATGCTTCCAATTTCCTGCCTGATAGCTTTATATTTTCCCTTACTCCAATTAAACACTTTACCAACTTGTCTGTTCCTATCCCTCTCCAATGCTATGGTAAAGGAGATAGAATTGTGATCACTATCTCCAAAATGTTCTCCCACTGAGAGACCTGACACCTAACCAGGTTAATTTCTCAATACCAGATCAAGTACAGCCTCTCCTCTTGTAGGCTTGTCTACACATTGTGTCAAGAACCCTTCCTGAACACACCTAACAAACTCCACCCCATCTAAACCCCTCGCTCTAGGGAGATGCCAATCAATATTTGGGAAATTAAAAGCTCTCACCATGACAACCCTAAACCCCTCACTCTAGGGAGATGCCAATCAATATTTGGGAAATTAAAAGCTCCCACCATGACAACCCTGTTATTATTACACCTTTCCAGAATCCGTCTCCTTATCTGGTCCTCAATGTCCCTGTTACTTTTGGGTGGTCTATAAAAAAACACCCAGTGGCGTTATTGACCCCTTCCTGTTTCTAACTTCCACCCACTAAGACTCAGTAGACAATCCCTCCATGAGTTCCTCCTTTTCTGGAGCCGTGACACTATCCCTGATCAACAATGCCATGCCCCCACCTTTTTTGCCTCCCTCCCTGACCTTTCTGAAACATCTAAAGTCTGGCACTCGAAGTAACCATTCCTGTCCCTGAGCCATCCAAGTCTCTGTAATGGCCATCACATCATAGCTCCAAGTACTGATCCACGCTCTATGCTCATCTGCTTTGTTTATGATACTTCTTGCATTAAAATAGACACATCTCAAACCATCGGTCTGAGCACATCTCTTCTCTGTCATCTGCCTATCCTCCCTCTCTCACTGTCTCCAAGCTTTCTCTATTTGTGAGCCAACTGCACCTTCCTCCAGTTCAGTTCCCCCACCCCCCCAGCAATTCTAGTTCAAACTCTCCCCAATAGCCGTAGCAAACCTCCCTGCCAGGATATTGGTCCCCCTCGGATTCAAGTGAAACCCTTCTTTTTGTACAGGTCACGCCTGTCCCAAAACAGGTCCCAATGATCCAGAAATCTGAATCCCTGCCCCATGCTCCAATCCCTCAGCCTCTCATTTATCTTCCACCTCACTCTATTCCTGTACTCACTGTCACGTGGCACAGGCAGTAATCCTGAGATTGCTACCTTTGAGGTCATGCTTCTCAACTTCCTTCCTAACTCCCTGTAGTCTGTTTTCTGTGGTCTGTAGTCTCTTCCCTTTTCCTACTTATGTCGTTGATACCAAAATGTACCTCTGGCTGTTCTCCCTCCCACTGCAGGATATCGTGGATGCGATCAGAAACATCCCAGACCCTGGCATCTGGGAGGCAAACTACCATCTGTGTTTCTTTCCTGCGTCCACAGAATCTCCTGTCTGACCTCTTAACTATAGAGTTCCCTATCACTGCTGCCTTCTTCCTTTCCCTACCCAGTACTCAAACAGGAGTACTTATTGTTAAGGGGGACAGCCACTGGGGTACTCTCTAGTATCTGACAACTGCCCTTCCCTCTCCAGACTGTTACTCACTTATCAGTCTCCCGAGGCCCTGGTGTGACTACTTGCCTATAGCTCCTATCTATCACCTACTCACTTTCCCTGACCAGATGAAGGTCATCGAGCTGCAGCTACAGTTTCCTAATGTGGTCCCAAAGGAGCTGCAGCTCGACGCACCTGGTGCAGATGTGGCCTTCTGGGAGGCTGGGATTCCCCCAGCCTTCCCACATCTGACACCCAGTACAGAACACTGGCCTCACAGACATACTTCCTGTTTCTGTTCTTCACAGGTAACCTACCTCGCCTCGACCCGTTATCGCCAAAGCCCCATTGAGTCAAGGCCCTTCTACTCTGTCTCCCTCTTCTCCAACACACATTCTATAAAGCTGTCTCCATTTTCAACTCTCCACCCTGATCTAACTCGCTGATGTCCACATGCTTGCACAGTCGTCCTTCGATCAAACCGCTGAAGAAAATACTTAATGAAGTTTGCCACATTTAATGTGATCATGGCTGACCAGCCCCAGGCTACATCACTTTTTCTGTGTCAGTCCCCTCCCTCTCCCCCCACAGCTCTCAATTCCCTTATCTTTCAAAAATGTCTACTTCCTCTTTAAATACCACTCCCCCCCAAGTGATCCAGTTTCCACTACTGTTTGGGAGACAGGATTCCAGATATTCACGCTCCTCTGGGAAACAAATTCTCATGCACCTCAGTTTGAAATGACCCCATCCTCCACTAATCCTGTAAATACGTGCTCTCATTCTGGATTCTCCTATTTGGAGAAACACCTCAATATCTATTCTGTCCTGCCCCCCAAGGATCTTGTAAGATTTGATAAAATCACCCCATTCTCCTGAACTCCAAAGAAGACAGATCTAATTTCTTTAGCCACTCATGAACTGGTAGTTCACTGGGATCCTGTCACAGTGGTTTGAAAACACACAGCCACCATGCCAGAATATATGACCTAAGATTCAGGAGAGAGAGGTAAAATCAGGAAAACCCTAAACTGTTGCAGCCCTTAGAAATGGGTTTCCTGCTCAATTCCACACAAAAAAAGATTTCCCCTTTCTCGTTGAGCTTTGTCACTCACAACTCCAAATGGTCAGGGATATGGTATAACCAGACATAATATTGAATACGTACACAACACTGGAAGAACTCAGCAGGTCAGGTAGCATCCGTGAGAAAAGAGTAGCCAACATTTCGGGCTGAGACCCTTAATCAGGAATGGGGGTGGGGGAAGAGAGGGCCGAAGCCCAGTAATAGAGATGGGGAGGGGGTAGGGCCTAGAGGCACCAGGTGGAAAACCAATCAGAGGAAAGATAAAGGGGGGGAGGGGAGGGGATAAGCATGAAAGAACTGTAGAGATAAAGAAGCAGAAAGTTGAAAGGGGAGGGGGCAGAGAGGGACCTGGGATAGGGAAAGGGGGGGGGGAGGGGGAGGGAATTACCGGAAATTGGAGAATTCAATGTTCATACCACCAGGCTGATGGCTACCCAGATGATAGATGAGGTGTTGCTCCTCCAACCTGAGTTTGGCCCCATCATGGCAGTAGAGGAGGCCATGTATGGACATATCCAAATGGGAATGAGAGGCAGAGTTGAAGTGAGTGGCAATCGGGAGATCCTGTCTATTGTGATGGACGGAGCGTAGGTGCTCGACGAAGTGGTCCCCCAATCTGCATCGGGTCTCGCCGATGTAGAGGAGGCCACACCGGGAGCACCGGATGCAATAGACCACTCCAGCAGACTTGCAGGTGAAGTGTTGCCTCACCTGGAAGGACTGTCTGGGGCCCTGAATGGTGGTAAGGGGGGAGGTGTGGACATAATATTTGTTGTCTAAGATTAACCTCTAAAATATAACAGCAAGTAAAAACAGTCCTTAGTGTGTGTGTACACCCCTTAAGACACATGGCCGTACCGGACCATTTGATTGTCCTTATAAGCAATCTTTACATAAATCAAGAAGCAGTAGCTCAAATGGAGCAAGGAGAAACAGAATGGTTCAGCATCCATAAAGGGGTACAATAAGGCTGTATTCTCACCTTCTGCCTGTTTAATTTGTATGCTGAACAAACCTTCAGAGAAGCAGGAGTACACGAGGAGAATTGAGGGGTGAGAATTGGCGGCAGACTCATCAATAACCTTCATTATGCTGATGACAAGACAATACTGGCTGAAAACAAGGAAGACTTGAAGCAACTGTGAACCAGCTTCAAGGTACATAGCCTCAAGGTGGGTTTACCTCTTCACCCTGAGGAAGACTAAAATTGTGACGACTGGCAGCACAACCAACTTCAATCTCACTAGAGAGGAAATTGAAGTGGTTGACAGTTTCAATTTACTTGGATCAAAGATTAACACCAAAGTGGTGTGCAATCGAGAAATCCAATGAAGAATTGCACTTGGGAGAGCAACCATGAAGGATTTAGAGAAGATCCTTGGGAACGGGAAACTTTCTTTACATACAAAGATTCGACTTCTGCAGGTGATGGTGTTCTCAATTACATTATATGGATGCGATAGTTGGATGGTGAAGAAGGATAGGAAGTATATCGATGTCTTTGAACCGTGATGCTGGAGAAAAATACACACATTTCGTGGACCTCTCAGAACAAATGAATTGGTCCTCAATGAGATCAAACCAAGTCTCTCTCTGGAGGCTCAAATAACAAGACTCCACCTATTGTACTTTGGGCTATTCATGCGAAGGAACAGCTCCCTGGAAAAGGATATTATGCTCAGCAAGGTGGAAGGACAACAGAAGAGAGGAAGACCACCAATCAGATGGAAGGACACAATAAGGACAGCTATGAGCGCAACATTATCAACAATGAGCCACCTTTGCGAAGATCGAAAATCATTTAGGGCAACTATCCATAGGGTCGTAATGAGTCAATGACAACTTGATGGCACTTAACACCATCAACAACAAGGGGTGGGTATATCCACAATGGTGACAGGGAGAGTTCCAGGATTTTGACCAAGTGACAGCAAAGGGTCAGTGATATATTTCCAAGTCAGGGTGTTGTGTGACTTGGAGGGCAACTTCCAATTGCTGGTGCTCTCATGTTTTTGCTGCCCCTGGCCTCATAGCTGGTAGAGCTGGTGAGTTTGGAAGGCAGATCGGTTGTGTTCACCAGCTCTCCAAGTTAGATGCCAACTGCAAATTTTGAAATTTTACCTTTATGCTTGAAACTCACATTCTCAGTGCACAGAACTCAGAAAAAAAAACGGCATGACAGACTCGTAAGTCAGCGAATTGTTTTGTTATGTCTCCCCTTTCGCTGTGAAAAGGGACACCTCTTTTTTCCCTTTATTAGGGAAAGAGAGAGAGACTGGTATGATGAATTGTTGGGTGAACGATTAGTTTTTGTTGCACTGCAGATCATGGTCTTTCTTGGGGGCTTTGCTACTGCTTACTTGGTGGGTGGACGGTGCTGATGAATTTTTGCTGAAGTGGGTGGGGAGGGTTGTTGCCTTGATGCTGCTTGTGCGTGGCGGGGGGAGTAGGTGGGCTTTGGGGTTCTAATGTTTTTACCATCATTCATTCTTTGGGGCACTCTTCTGTTTTTGTGGATGTCTATGAAGGAAAAGAATTTCAGGATGTATATTGTATACATTTCTTTGATATTAAATGGAATCTGTTCCATCACTGACTCTCCTCCATCATTTCCACTCAGAGAGCAAGTCCTCTCAAAGCACAATGTAGAACTTCAGAACATCCATCCTGCCTACATCTCTAAGTTTACATTCCTGCCCGTGGAATGAAATGCAAGTATTTGTTTGGTTGGATGGTGCCAATAACAGGACGACCTGTCTTTTCTCTGTATTTCGGGAAATGCAAAGCATTACAGAATAGTTTGGAAGTGCTCGCCAATGCTAAGTCAATCATCCTTGGAGACAGCTTTTTTTTAATTCATACTTCTTACCATGTCATGCATTTGTATAAGCTCCACTTGATTCCTCTTACTGAGTGGTTCTCAAACATTGGATCCCTGGTTTCTCAGTACCAGATGCAACTATGAACAAGAGGGTCAAAGTCGGCAGTGTAACCCACACCTTACACACAGCCTCTTTCAACACTCAGAGAATTAGAACTAATTAATGAGTTTTGATTTCTGAGAACAGTATTTTATGAACAATCCTTTAACTAGTGAAGAAACACAGATATTCTATTCCAGGAGGCTTGTTAGAAACTTTCTTGGTTAGAAAAATTGGCAAAAGAAACATAAGCAATTGATTTTCCTGTCATATCAATCTGTCAAATTGATTTACAGTATTTTTAGCTGAATGCAATGATTGTTGAGTGAAATGATAAAAATCACAAAGCATCCCTTACATCCCTGCATAAGATGTAAATGAATGAAGTGCTTGTTGGGACAGACAGCATGCCAAAGCATGCAAAGTGGTTTGGGAGTGATTCTCCATCAACTGCACCCAGAAAAGGCTTTGCTTTCCAACCTCTCACATCAACCCATGTCAGTGGACGTTCAGCTTTGACATTTGTCATCTCACTGGATACCTTTGTGTTTGTGATGCCATCTGTTCTTTCTCATGTTGAAGCATACAATGTTGTTTATTATCTGAAAAGTACTACATTCTTCCCTTTTACACAACCCTGCTAAATTCTTTTCGTCCTCGGACTTTCGGATGTTCTTTTATCTATGAGGTTCTGACATTCTCTTTTGGCTATGAGCTTGGGACATTCTTCTATCTCAGTGACCTGTGGACCAACAGTTTATGCTGTACACTCTCATTCACAGTTTTGCAACGTTCTTTCTCCTCCATGCCCTCGATGGTCTTTCTTCTGAGGAGTTTACAAAAATCCTTGTCTGTGTGTGAGCTTGTGATATTCTCACTGTTCTCTGAGAACAGGGTTTTCTTTCTTGTCCATACCTGTACAATGTTTTTTCTTATCCACGTTTCTTTCTCTCTCTCTCTCTCTCTGCAGCAGGAGCTTTGTTTCTTTGTCATCCAGGAGTTTGCAATATTCTTTCATGTCTCTGCGACTGGCACTTCTGTGCAGCCAGACAGCAGCTTTCACACATACACTGATATCCTTGTCCTCCTGCTGTTTTCTGTCCATTTACATATTTTAAACACTACTAATTTGCTGCTCATGTTGCTTTTAATATTAAACCCAAAAAAACCCTCATTTTGATAAGTAGGCAATATTCTGATCTATCCTTCCTGTCTTTCTTGTACTCTTCCAGGTTAATCCATAGTGTGCTCTAGCGAAGCAGATTCCTCCGAATAGACTCCATGTCAGTCTTGAGTGCCAACCCCACGTAATATGATTAACTACAAATAACTCTTCTACAGTGGAAGTTCAAAAGAAGGAGCATTAATTTTAAAATTAGAGCCAGTCCATTCAGTAATGCTTGGAGGCACTTCTTCACACACTCAGTGTTGGGAATCCAGAATTTTCCCATGGTGCCCCAAAAAACAACATCAGCTGGTGGTTAATTGAAAATTTTAATACTGAATTTGATAGACAAGCATAGAGTGGAGTATGGAATCAAGGCAGATAAACAGAATTCAGACACAGATCAACAGTGAGCTTCTTAGGTTACCACTTTCATTAAAGGGGAGAGAATTGCATCTTTGAAAAGTTTCAATACGAAGCACAAACATTTTGTTTTGGCCAGTCTCAGTCCCTCTGTCTCTGAAAGCTCAACTCTTCAGCACAGGACTCTCCCTGGCATTTGATGGAGGTACACAAAATTATGAGGGGTATAGATAGGGTAAGTGCAAGCAGGCTTTTTCCACTGAGGCAAACACGAGGAAATCTGAAGATGCTGGAAATTCAAACAACACACACAAAATGCTGGTGGAACGCAGCAGGCCAGGCAGCATCTATAGGGAGAAACACTGTCAACATTTCAGGCTGGAACCATTCATCAGGACGAACTACCTGCCTATAGTTTTGTTTCAGTTTACACACGTAGCAAAGTGTGGCAGGAAAAGACTTGTATAAAGTTAAAGTTATTTCCAACTTTCTGCAAAGGCAGTTGGGTTGTTTCCTCTGCAAACACAAGGAAATCTGCAGATGCTGGAAATCCAAATAACATACACAAAATGCTGGTGGAACACAGCAGGCCAGGCAGCATCAGTTAGTCCTGATGAAGGGTCTCGGCCTGAAACGTCGACAGCGCTTCTCCCTATAGATGCTGCCTGGCCTGCTGCGTTCCACCAGCATGTTGTGTGTGTTGCTTTTTCCACTGTGGTTGGGTGGGACTACAACTAGAGGTCATGGGTTGAGGGTGAAAGGTGAAAAGTTTAAGGTGAACATGAGGGGAAGCTTCTTCACTCAGAGGGCTGTGAGAGCATGGAATGAGCTGCCAGCGCAAGTGGTTCATGCAAGCTTGATTTTGACATTTAAGAGAAGTTTGGACAGGGACATGGATGGTAGGGGTATGGAGAGTTATGGTCGTGGTGCAGATCGATGGGAGTAGGTAATTTAAATGGTTCAGCATGGATTAGATGAGCCAAAAGGCCTGTTTCTGTGCTGTACTTCTTTATGACTCTATGACACCTCAGTCAGGATGCCAATGCAGAGAGTCCAGACAGTGCGTATGGGTGGCTTTTCAAGGGGATTTTTGCAGTCAAGCCAGATTAAGGGAGGTGATCTCACATGGCTATCACACACTCCAAACACTTCATGGGAAGCTAGTCCATCAGCCACAGAACAATGTTACTCACTGGTGCATCACATGACCCCCAAAACAAAATACCATCTTATCTGTTTATGGTCTTTTCTGGGCTTAAATGACAGTCGACAGAAGGTCTGAGGCTTGGTAGATGAAACGTGATGCAAGTGATCTTGAGGATTGGTTCTGATCATCTGAGTGGACTGGAGAGGACTTTCTCAGTGTGCTTCTTTCCTCACCGTCACCAAGTTTTCCTTTTGTTACTTTGCCTCTCAAAAAATTTGCTTAAATTGGAAAGTTCGAGGGGGCATATCGATGAGGCGGGGAAGAAGCATTTAACTACTGTGCTCTAACCTTCATGTTACGGGGCAGACTTGATGGAAGAACTGCCCATCACTTGCATATGTTTGTTTCCAGCTGCCATGCATTTGTAATTGTGCATTTTGATTTTCTTTTAATGTCCTTAATTTCTTTGAAAATTTTGGAATTGGGCTCCAGATCTGAGCAACCACTACCTCAGTTCAGTGGATCCAAACAGTTCTAGCAGATCTTCTGGCTCCTGCATTCAGTGATTGTGGTTAAGTGAGGCAGTGGTCACCACTATTTTCCTTATGACCAAGAGTCTGCAACACGAGGCAGAAAGCAATTCAGCATGGATTTATTTCAAAAGCAGCAGTCTCTGAATGTTGGTCTGTCTGCCTGTCACTGTCTGAGATAGACTACAAGGACAGCTGCTATGGGAATAGTACAATAACTAGTTTTGACAATGGCAGGACTCTGGAGCTTTCAGTGTTCATCTGCCTTCTGGAGACTGGTCACTCTCAATATCACACAATAAACTTTTAGCAATATTATTGCCCTACCACTTTCTCTGTATTTATCCTGTATTCACAGAAACATTGAAAATGGGTGCAGGAGTAGGCCATTCGGCCCTTCGAGCCTGCACCGCCATTCAGTATGATCATGGCTGATCATCCAACTCAGAACCCTGTACCTGCTTTCTCCCCATACCCCCTGATCCCTTTAGCCACAAGGGCCATATCTAACTTCCTCTTAAATATAGCCAATGAACTGGCCTCAACTGTTTCCTGTGGCAGAGAATTCCACAGATTCACCACTCTCTGCGTGAAGAAGTTTTTCCTCATCTCGGTCCTAAAAGGCTTCCCCTTTATCCTTAAACTGTGACCCCTCCTTCTGGACTTCCCAACATCGGAAACAATCTTCCTGCATCT